>NW_027315735.1:20364450-20639450 GCF_026437365.1 Eucyclogobius newberryi | reverse complement strand
TGTAAAAGTCCAGAGACAATCTTTAACAGAAATTGTAACGTTATACTCAGTCGTAAACCCAAAAGTTTCTTTGAAAATTCTTCATAATGTATTTGAAATGAATTGAACTAAAATGTGTTTATGTGTGAGAAATCGGACAAAGAAACTGCAATAAATATGGGTCATATTGAAAATGAATTATTACTATGTCTGGGGGAGTTACATAAGCAAAGAAAGCTTCTGTTGAGTTCTCTTTATAAAATAAATAGCTCCCTTGTATGGTTTATGTTCTTATTCGACAAATTGGAATCCATTATTTTATTCTTGAAGTTATAGACATAGCAATACATTACTTATTATACTGAAGTACGTGTCATGTGCTTGTGTTGGCTCAAGTAAGTTCAGATCCTTTGTTTGTGAGTAGCTCTTCCTCCCTTGTATTACTCCTCTGCGAGATAAGAGAAGCAGCATATCCTGTGTATATATAATGAAACGGGAAATGAAATGAATCCTGGACAGCGCTGTTTAAAAGGTGTGCAGGTGATAGAATCCTGCTCAGACGCTGTGTCCTTCTACAGTGCGGCGCTGATGTCCTAAACTAAACTGACAGTGTGGCCCCACAGACAGAGCAGTGATTAATGGTTTGTGACAGCTCCAACGAGCCGGCATATGAACAGTGGTCCTGCAGCCATTACATAAGTACAAACAGCTGTTGTTTGATTCACGACTGTAGCCATCCCGAATAGAAGTGGAGAAGCAGAGGACCTCCTGTCACATCCACAGACTCCCTTTAATATACCATGTGACAGGCGCCTCATCAGATGGGATTAGAGTAAAATGTCCACCCTTCCTCTAAAACAGCTTTTTTTTTTTTAAAGTGCCCGTTCTGATGAGATGGGACCGTCCAAGTGCTTCCTTATGTTGAACGCACTGTTAACACGTTTTAAATTTGGGGTTTTATTGTAATGGTGCAGCAATCAAGACTTGAGCTTTCAATACCAACCTGAACTAAACCAGCGCTAACCGTAACCGTCCCAAGTTTGGATGAATCCCAAATCACTTTGTCTTCCCTTCCAAACCATTTGGCTTGTCTTCCTGTCTAAATCCAGACGTTAGGAATAGGTCACGGCAAAAACTGGCTTCATCAACGGCTCTGAAATACATCTAGTTTATTTCCTCAACACTGGCAGGCCATGCAAACGTCTGTTTTGTAATTAAAACAGCCTGAATGATGTTTGGTAGTAATTCTCCGACACAGTGATTACGGCGGCCATGAATGAGGCTAGATTGCGGCCCGTTGGAGGATAACGTGGGAGAACTGCAATTACATACAACAGTATTTCTTTACTATTTGATCCAGAGAACAGTGCTACAATGGGATTGAGATAGCCGCATTGTGCTGGCAAACCTATTTTCTAAACCCTTACAGAGTATAAAGAACATGCCCCAGAGCACTTTGTTTCAGGAGGACAAAGCAGGCAGTTTGGCATGTGTTTCTGACAGTTGCTTTTTGTGCTTTCTAGATCACCCTGAGAGCCGTACAGATGGGCGGTGAATGATGTCCTGAAACAGACCCAGATTGCTTTGTGCTGCAGGTATAAACGCCAGGTTTGATCCTTTTGAACAGCACCATCACACAGTTATTATGAGCTTTCATACAACAATGGCCCATGAAAAAGAGTGTTTGAACTGCAATTAAAAAAGTGGACAATTTGTAATTAGGCTGCACCTACTAATTGAATATTAACTGAGGTCCAGAACTAACTGTCCAAGCATGTTTTTAATGCGGTATTGTTTTTGACAATATTGTGAAAGTGATTTCAATTGGGCATCAATTTGCTTTGATTAAATAGTACAATTTGTGTGTTATTTATTCACTGTATATGTGCACATGATATAGCGGCAGATAGAATGGATAGAAAGGAGGAAAACTGCTCATATGTAAAACAATGATCATAAAGCAGTGCAGTTACACGGCTTTTACAAGGCGTGAGTCTGAGCGTGGTGTCCTTGGTTAGGACTCAGCAGATGGAACCATAGGATGGAGGTTATCAGCCGTCCCATTTCCCTCTGGTCTGTAACTCGTCGACAATGTGCTATGGACCCTAAAGGCCTGCCATCTGCCTCTGATGCTACTTCCAAAGGTGGGAAATCTCCAACCACCACCTGCTTCATGTTGTGGCCACATGTGCCACCTACATCATATAGAGACTATACATGTATGAAACATAGAGCGGTCACAATTATCATTTACGTATAATATAGCTCTTTTCAAATTGTCCTTTGTTTTTATGGAGACTATAAATGCTTTGCGTGTGTTTGAAGGAATTGGCACAAGCTGTAGCATTATAACACCATGATGTCTTCTATTTTATAGACCTTTGCAGTGTTTTTAACAATATGGTTGTTCTTGTAAGAAAGCTAAAGCTACAAGCAAACACATTATGTTCACGGGAGAGAGGTTTTTTTTGTTTAGTATTTATTTATTTTTTCAAATTTACAGATTGCAAATTGCAGATACCAAATGATGGTTTGCATTAGCACACACAAAGTAGATCCCAATTACGTACTATTCACTTTAAGTACTGTATTTATTTATCAGCCATTTTTAACCAGGTAAGTCCCATTGAGATGGAGGATTGTAAAAACAATAGCTCTATTTTAGCTCAGACACATATGTCTCAAAACTATTGTAAGTTGTCTCCTATGATTACGTCAATTCATTCCAATGAAGTGTAGCTACTGTCAATGTTTGTTATATGTTCTGAGGTCAAAACAATAATCATCTATAACTGTTGTTATAGTGACGAATTTCACACTGTATTGTCTGAAGTCTTGGCAATCGGTCTCATATAAACATAATTACTGTGACTTAAGTCGCATAGCCTGGTGATTTGGAAACATACCAATAAATGCAATTCAAAAGTACAAATACAACATCTGCAATGCTAAGCCAGGATTATGTTTTGCTTTTTTGCTGAATTAAGCACTTCTCTAATGTGTGGAAAAGACAGCGTGCGGTTACTTCACTATTGCCTCAACTCCCATGTGTCTCTTTACACGTCAATATGGAGCTCTTATCCCCGGCTTCCACGCCTAAACCTCCATACATCATCAAATTGATCTAGTGGGGAGGATTTAAGTCTGAGCTTGGAGACAGAAATCTCGTTCCAAGGTCAGATGGTGGAAGGCAAAGGTCACAGGGTCACCTGTCTGCTCACACCTGCCCTTGATGTATCCTGCATCCAAGGCCCCGGGGAGCTGAGCCACTGAGATTCTGCTGATGAGTTAAACCTGCCTGAGCCATTGAGATCTACAGGATTTCTATTGGCACTGTCTGCTGCCATAGGACAGCAACACCATGGCAAGCTACTGCAATCTATTTACACGCAGCAGGTCCTGCATGTCAGCGGTGACAAGTTTGTTCAGGAAAAGTTGGTGTAATTTATCATAAGGAACTAATCAATTCTCAAACAGATTGGGACTATGTGAAAAGTACACAAAACAAAAAGGAAAATGTGATTTAATCTAGACAAAACTTTAAAGATATGTCATCTATTTTGAAAGCACATTTGCAATTTAGCAATTTATTTTGAATTGTTAATAGGAGCACTCCTAATTTTTCATCATTTTAAAACCCGAGCAGCATTTCCACAAAATGACAGCAGATAATGCCCTATCTCTTAACTATTATTATCATTATTATGAAGATGATGATTATTATAGTGTTATAGTTATAATCTTACCTGTCTGCTATTGTCCTAATTTCTTTCTCATCCCTGTTTTTGATACTTGCTGTATATACTGGGCATGATCAGAAATGGAGTGGTAAACCCTCTCGCTCTCTATTTTCTTTTGAAAAATTGAACATAATGTATGCATGTGGCTCTATTGTTGAAACCCTTGTCTGCTGTCAGGCTTCACCTCCTTTCCCCTGGTGCGCAGGAAGAAATGTAAGCTGTTTACAAATACAGTATGACAGGTCGAAGACTGCTAACTTAAGTTTTGATGTCAAAACCTGTCAGTGACATTTATCAAGAAGAAAAAACATGTCAGATTGAAAACACTTTAAGAGAAAATGCTCCACATTGCAGAGATGTGGATGGAAATGCCAGTTATCCTGAAATATGAAGCTTGGTTTCACCTCTTATGACACATGTAATGGCCTAATGAGAATAATGTTGATTCATATTTGTTTTACTGTATAAGCATAAAACATAAAAAACATAAAAGATTTGGACTATTATTGTTTCTTTGTACATTTGTATCCATTTCTTATGGTCTATTGGTGTCCGTTGACAGGACAGCACAGGTTGTTTGCGAGTTTAATGACGCAACTTAGTGAGTCAATGCAACAGACTCTTTTGCAAGTCTTTGCATTAGTAAGAACAGATCCTTGTTCTACTATAATACAACAGAACAAATACTGCTGTTTCATGTCAGCCTATAGCATATTGTACGCAGTGAAAATATTGAGTTTGGTGAGGATTCAGGCTTCAGGCTGTTTGGAGTTATACTGGGAATATACTATTTTTTTCAAGGGCAGTGTGCAATCACGTTGCTGTGTTATTCCTTATGATTGCCACACCTTCGGCAAACTCCACACACACATGCACACGGGCGCTGGGTTCAGTGAAAATGTGACTTCACAACATCAACAAATTATTCAGAGGGAAGATCAGAGTGGAGCAACATCATACCCCCAAGTCCAGGTGATAGCACCATCTCTGAGCATCAGCGTGCTCTGCTCCTATGGCGCGCACTTGTGCTTCTTGGACTGCTGATTAGCCCAGTCTGTTGTCAAGGCAACATAATGCACAAGGCCTTAGAAAGGAGAGGTTGTCACAAAACATCTGTGAGTTCAAACAATCAAACAAGCAAATGGCTTCCCACAACAGGGGTATTATAGCATTATCAACATAAAATAACTGAGGGTTATACTGTAAATAGAATGAGTGAAAGTTCACCAAAAAAAAGGAAAACGAAGAAACATTTAAACACTTTCTGCAGGACTATATATAGAACATGATCAATCACAGTTATGGATGAATCACCTCTTATAAAAGCAGAACATTCTCAGCTCTGTGTTCTGTAAACGACAAGCCAATATATTATGGAACTTTTTTCAAAACTAAATATTTGACATTTCTTGCACATGCAATATCTTAACACATTCTTGCACTCACAGTCAAATTAAAATTATAGTGTTACTGCAAATTGGAATATTTGTACTTTTAAGAAATGTAAAATCTAATGTATTCATTCATTTCACAAACATTTACAGACACAAAATCTTCAATTGTTGGTTGTAAATTAATTCCTTTTATTAGCTTGATTTTTTTCTGTGCTATTGTTACAAGGCCTTCAATTCAGCAGAGCTGTGCTTGGGGGCTTTTTTAAAAATGAAATTGAAAATAAAACAACATAATAGATATTAACCTATCAGCTTTGTATTATAATGAAACACTAGAAAAACACATTTTCTGCCCCTGCTCGAACTTCTCTATTAAAAATCAGCAAGTCAAAATATATTATAATAATGCATCGTTTTTTGGGCAGACTGCAGTCTGTTGTGGAGCCAGGCAACAGCTATTCGGCAAGTTGGTTCTAGGGGAAGAAAAATTATAATTATTCTCATCCAGGATCAGAGGCAACTTTTCCAGCAAGAAGTAAAGCTAAGTCAGAGAGCAAGTCAAGCCAGGTCACAGAGCAGCTTTGGGAGAAAAATATTTGTTACTGTGAAGCCACTTAAAGCAGTGGCTCACTTTGTTATTCTGGAAGTCAGTGGCCCTTTTATCCAAGAGAAATACAGCCCTGTGAAACAGAACTGGTGAGATGTGGAGAATGCAGTTACCCATCAGTACTTTAATAAACACTTAATTCATCTGCTTGTTTAGTTTTATGATATGGTCAATTTAGCAAAGGTCTATCACAGACTTTTACTTTAAATATGCACTTAAGAACCTCTGGCATCTCATGTTTTAGAAACACAAGACTACATCACTTTGTTTCAATCTGTGTGTTTCAAGCGGCCGCCTACTGGCTGCAGATGGAATTAAATAAACAAACGCTGCATTTCCTGCAGTCAGACAGTTGTCCTAGTTTTGTCAGCAGAAAGGCTCAGAACGAGTCTGGCAATGATTTATAGACTATCAGAGCTTGACCTATGACATCCCAGATCGGTGGTTATTAAAAATGTAGTATTTTTATTTGATAGGACAACGCGACATGAGCTGGGGAGGAGACTCGGGGGAAGGACATGTCAGAGTCAGATTTGAACTCACGACACTGTGGTGTGATTACATGGAGTGCACATGTGCACGTTGGTCACCGAGCAGCACAAGAGAGGACTTTCTTAAAAGGATTAATAGTGTGAGTGAAGCTAAATACAACTCCAGGTATCTTTTGGATGAGAGAACAATATATAATATGGTCATTTTTGCATAGTGCCTGTCCTTTAAAACACTTTTAAAAGTTTGTAGAAATACTAAAATGCATAATACTGTGTGAACTGTGCTGTGGCTTTAAAAGGGTCAAATGAACAGGCCCTTGCACAAATCTCTGCCTTCTCTGGCATGCTGAAGGCACATAAAACTTGATTCATGGGCACCATGACTGGCAGAGGGCACATGGAAGGAGGTGAAATAGCAGCGCTCAGGTATGCTAAAGGCATCCATGATGGAATCTGTCAGGGCCCAAATGGCTCCCTCTCGCCTTGCTGCCTGCTGCGTTTTATCAGCTAAAGATGTCGGTGACAGAAGTCTTTTGAACTCTGACTGTCTCCCTCAAACACAAATTATTCCTTCCCATTGAACTTGAGTTGAAAAAGTTACAAATAAGGCTTTGCTGGCTGGAAAAGAGCTATTGTTTTATTGCATCAGCTTCAGGACGGCTTCAATGACCTCAATTATGAATGGCCCAAGGGGTGTAACGATGCATCGTGATTCTTAAATGTCACAATACGCATCGTACATGTACATCTATGAGAGATGCGAGCTGGCCTGTCCCTCAATACAGCAGGGGAAACTGTCACAGCATGGGCAGGACTCTTTTAAATGAATCCAGTGTATAGGGAAAGCCACCGTGACACAGAAGGAAATAGTCCCCAGAACCTCTGTCGGAGTCTAATCATTCTGCCACCGTACCACCCGGCTCTACTAACATCCCCTTTTTGCTTCTTATTCTTTCCTCATCGCACTAGAAGCCGTGATTATATTGGAAAATTCTATTTGTTGCCACTGCACTGACAAACTGAATTGGAAATACAATTTAATAATTTGTAGCCAAACACATCTTGGAGCACAGCAGGATTTGGGGCAAAAAACAATGGGTGGGTTTAAGTAGCATTATGAATGCTATTGAAATCATTTGAATGAGATGGACCCAGTGAGGCTAGTTAGTGGACACAGTGTCAGAGCTAACCTCCCAAGCATGTAAAGTATGTGAGATACAAGTGTGATTAATGCAATAGGTTTTGTAATAAATGCATTGACTGTGACTTATTTAACTGATACTTGTTTTCATGCAAATTAAGGACTCTGTTTGCTCTGAAATTCCTTCTGCTCCCTCACAGCCTTTTCTCTTTGACAGGGTGGATGTGTCATAGAGCCTTGTACAACTTCATAACTGAAAACTTCTGCAAGATAAACACTATCCCTGAGTATGTTTTTTTTGTTAGCCTAATTCCAGTGTGGTGAAGGGTGGATTTGGTGATGAGAGCAAGGGTGCCTACTTACATTTTGTTTTCCTCGACTAGTCCAATTTGATATTGATGAGCTGTGCAGCAATTCAAATTGCCTGTCTTCTTTAAACATTTAACTGGCAAAGAAAGCAATCACACTCTTTGCTCAAATCCTGCCCATGTTGAAAAATGCAAATGCAGTTGCAGTGAATGGGAAATCAGAGGAAGAGGACCCGAGGAACTCTGTGTTATCCAGCTGTTCTTCAGAAGCTTGAAGAGCATGTACTGCACATAGCCTCACAGATGGAGGGAGACACATCTCCATCCTACATCTTTTGATACCTGACCTGAATCAATACACTTGCTGAATCAAATTCTTAGTGTTCCAAAAACCCACTTCTGCACCAAAGTCACCCCCTTATAGAGGAGTCTAGTCCTCCAAAGTAGAACGAGGCCAATAAAACCAAGAAGAGAAATACAAGTCACAATCCACAAATCCTCAATGGTTCGTCTCGCATAAGTGATGAGATAAATGAGCCCCAGCCTATTTTACCAAGGCTAAGCACTACATGTACTGTGAAAGGAAATACACTCGCGAAATAACTAAATTGGTCAGGTTCTTTTGTCAAAGCCTGTCTTTGTAATTCTCATTTTGGATGCTCCCAAGGAAACTGCTTAAAAATGATAATCCGGGAGAGAGAGAGGGAGAATCTCTACAGAGCTGCCTCAAGCCTGCAGCTTTCAACCCTATTAGGAAATGTTATGCAGTGCACCAAAGAAACCTAAACTCCACTTCTTGAACTCTGCTTTGGCTGTCTGCATGTGTGTCTTCCCCTGGTCTGATCCTTTCTGATACTGCGCTGCAAGAACAGATCAATTGGCTTTGACATCAACTGTTTCTGTAACAATCCTTATTGTCAGTTTGTTCCTGCAAAGATAAACATTGACTTTGACATTTAAATTTGATCATATCTAATCATCAATTATAAAGACATGGAGACATTTGAGTATTGAAGAATGTAGCTTGTAAATAAAGCCGCAGAAAGAAAATCCCAAATTATATCGACCAGAATATTATATGACACACCACCTTTATTCCTGTGCATAACACGCCATAAATATGTGATACGTGTAATGAAAATGTGCTGGAGATAAAGTACCATTTGTGTTGAAAGCATAAAGCATGATGTATAATCCAGAAAATCCCCATATTCCACACCACATCACAAGCACACTGGCTACACTGCTTCTCTATGTTTAGTTGTAAATATGTCGCCACTTGGCTTCTGTGGCTGATTTGTCAACACTGAACCAGAGCCAAAGACTTTACTGCTGTATGCGACACCTTATGTGCACTGTAACTTATGTTTTTTCCCTCCCACTACAGGATCTGATAGTGGCTGCCAGAGATATGAATGAATAATGTGAGAATAACGTACAGCCTTATGAATGTGAAGATTTAAAACGGCAGCAGAGAAGAAAACCTTGTTGTTCATCCATGAATCTTTTTACGGTACGCGACAAATTATGAAGCTACAAAACAAATGCATCATGGAGACACAGAGACAAGGCCAGGTCAATACATCAAGTTTTAAGATGGGGAGATATTAAGTTTTTGAGGTTTTAAAAGTAGGTAATTTTGACTGTTTGAAGTAAATACAGAATTTCACAACAACAAAAAAAAGGATCCTTATATAATATGTGCATCTTTGAATTTAGATCTTTATCACTCCATTTGTAACATTAATAAACCACCCAAATGCATGTTGTTTTTATTCTTGAGCACAAAATTAGGTGCTGATATTATGGAAATGGTGTTGAGTGGATTTCATCAAGGAGTGATAGAATAATTTATTGATCGTACTAAACACATTTGCCTTTTGTAAACACTGCTATGCCTTTTTCCTTCTTTGTTTCATACAAAATAGTGTCATTGAGCCCCGAAAGATTGAGCGAGAATATCCCCATTGTTAGATTAAAAACGCTCCATCTTTCTTATCTTATCCTATCTTATCTTCTCTGGTCTCCTCTAGGCGAGAGGCTACCATGCTCCTCTGACTTCTTAAAATACAAATGTGCATGCAACAGAGCTGAACAATAGTGATGAGGGGAGGCAGACATTCCCATCGATACCGGCCTGATCTCTGTGGTCACAGTTTAGTGTGTAATGTCACAGTCCGTATGAGCCCCCGGTGTGCTTTGAACAGGTTCACCGCTTCGTCAATATCCATCTTCCTCACACACAGGCCTGGATGACAACTTTAAGGATGCTCTATGCTGTGGCGTACACTTCATGTCAATTTGTCTGCTGATTTATAGCGTCGGCTAACGCTGTCGCCAGGCCAGTCCCAGTCAGGTAGACAGTTAGCGCTTATGTATTTCCAGTCAGAAAAGGCGAGTGGGCGAGGTGAGACGGACTATGCAATGCAATCATACTTGGCCCGCATCCACTCACACAAGACGTAATAGGGGGAGCATCATACCAGCAAAACCCTCCTGAGAAAAACAGGCAACGATGATAAAATAAGTGGGTCAAGTGCTGAGCGTGAGGGGCAGGACTGCACGCTGAAGAGGACCCCGCTGAAATCAATGCACTTCTCAGAGGCTTCGGCGAGATATCGAACAGCACGGCAGAGCGCGGTGGAGGAAGATGAGAGGCTAAAAGCGGCAGGGGCCCGGGCTAAGTTTGATTAGCTTCTACATGTGTGTCATCAAATCTTGTGTCATAAAAGCAACAGTTTCCATAAATCATTCCCAAACTGTGCACACAAGGTTGATAGCATCGGTTCCAACGGTTGTATTAACGTTTCATTTCCATACAGCGTGAGCCCCGTTTAAGCGCAATACTGGTGAGAAAAACTTTACATTCACGCTGAATTGGATCTGCATTTAGATGTAAACTATGAGGTGTGAAGAGGAACCATTTTACATGTGAAGAGCAGCAGTACCTGCATTTGTCCATCAAACAAAGCTGTGTACTCGACTGACACATTGCACTGTATCCACAATGACATCTGACCTTCTGTTCACAGCTGAGGGATAACCTTTAGATTGGGGCTTTCACACTTAAAAGTAAAACTAAAAGTAAGTAATTATACTTTCTTTACAAAATATAAATGTATTGGACCTAAAAGTGTTTTGCCATCATGGATTAGCTGCTGCCTGCCGACAGTCAGGACTGTGCTGTCATCCGTCCGGGAGAGAACAATTTATTTATTTAGAATTTAGTATTTCCTGTAGTAGTAGTACAATATTAGTAGGTATGAACTCAGAACTGCTTCTCATAAAACAACTCTTTCCTCATTTTCAAAAGTAGCGTGGATACAATCATTACATGAGAGTGAGAGAGAGGCCAATACAATAGCAACACATTGCGGTTTGGTGAAAACTCGTTGTCAACAGCTCATTAAATGTTGAACTATGCATTTGAAGAGGGTAAAATTAACATTCTGAGCATTAACATTAACATTTTATATATAACTCTATTTAACAAGGAAGTCCCATTGAATTTCAGAATCTCTTTTACTAGATAGACGTGGCCACGGTAACAGCCTGCCTGCTGCCAGCAAAACAAGCTGTTATGTACATCATGTTCCAATCAGATTTGTTGTTGTTTGGGGGTTACATGTACAGTACATGTACAGAACATGTACAGTACAAGTACAGTACAGTACATGAAACCCCCAAACAACAACAAATCTGATTGGACACACTGAAGGGTTGAAACGTGTCTTTATTGTCATTCTCATTGTTTTCTGTTCTCAGCGCAGTACTTCTTTCTTCTTGCAATTTGTTTGATAGCAACATAGTAATACAAAAAATGTATAGATTTTATTTTTAAGACAGCTTGTAATTAATAGAATACAGTTAATCCAGGCTACATTTCTCTCAGTGCTGGATTATGGTGATATTATATACAAGCTCTTCTCTGTCCTGTGTGTGGTTTCTGCCTCCTCTCTGCTATGTCTGAAGCTGCTGTGGGCGGGACTTGGATGGAAATCCCTGATTGGCATGCTGGTGGCCAATCAGGGCATGGAGGTAAACTTTTTTTTTTTTAAGGAGGAAAACTTTTACATCAACAGTGACGTGAGCAACGTGAAAGAGCAGCTCCCATTCATTTCCAATGTAGCCTCGCGGAGGGAGGAGATTAGAGGAAGTGTGGAGCAGCACGGTGTGATCCAGGCGACCGGAGCGCAGCAGAGTTGAACTGAAGTCAACTTTATGCAAATTCAGAGTGATATCGCCAGGGCGACAGCCACTCAGTGAACACCTTTTGACAGACAATTGCAAGGGATTGGCCGAGGCACAAAACACGCTCCTAATATCCCCCTCCCTTTGATAACTTCCTGTTTGCTCTGCAATAAAACTGCCAAACATCTATTCATGAGTCCTCGTCTCATTAGGATTGGTTTATAGTAGTTGTGTCCTTTATTCTATAAGGAACATAATAGGTACCCACGACTAAGTATGAAATGTTACATCTCTGTCAGTTCCTCTCTTGTCCCATTCAGTCTATCAAGGTCAGCAGTGAATATGTCTTAAAAACATGATGTCTTTTAATTTTTATTCAATAGTGGAAATATACATATATGTGAGGAAGCAGAATAGTTCGGTTTGAACCTTTTCCCACAAAGATCCAGTACTGGTCTTTCACACTATCAAGGTTTTCTTGAATGAATACACATTTGATCTGGTGACTTCTCAAGAGCAAAGCAATTCAAATACAACTTGTACTAGTGTTATATCCCCAACAATGTTCTAACTAATTATTTCAGTCCTGAACTAAGCAAACTTTACAAAACCATGGCATTTTAATTTTTAGCTGACACACTGAACAGTATGAATTATATCATTGTCACTTTTTTCTTTCCAGCTTCAGCAAAATTGATGCAGATAAGGTTGCGCGCAAATGTAAAATATTATTGAGAAAGATGAAACACTTATTATATGCGCCTCTATGCATAGGTTCTGTAAAAGTTAATCAATTGTGTCTGCACTTGTGTGAACTTGACTATGGAGCACAAAATGGCATTTACAAATAGTGTCCTTTGGTGCACCTCAATTACGCAGGAAGCAGGTTGTGAGTTATTCATGCAGATAAAGTCACGTATTCATGAGGATTAACCCAAAAGTTGCTCATAGACTGGCAGGCACAGATTGCATATTTTACCATACGAAGAAGAGCTGACGCATTTAGCCTGAAAATATTGAGAGAGAAAGGACCATGCAAGAAACAGTGATGCTTGAGAGAGCCTCGGGCTGGACCACGGTCAGTTTGACTAAGTTTATTCTAATTTGTGCCTTCACAAGAGAGTATTGAATAATCTGTGTGCACTGGAGCCGAAAAATAAGAGGGAATTCATGTGGATTATACTGTAGAAATTGAGGTATGCTTTGGCCATTGATGGATTGACTCCACTGCACCCACATTGAATTAATAACTTATATCATAATCATAATCATAAGAATAATGATATCATAAGCATAATAGTAATAATTGTTATTATTATTTACATAATAATTATTATTTTCATTATAATAATAATAATAATAGTCCAAATGAGAAAACATTACTGACCTTCCAGATACATTGCCAAAGCAACAGCATGACTATAAATCAGTTTAATAGTACAACTGCACCCATACTACTCTACAGGTTTGGTACTCATTGAAAGCCTGTGTAGTTGGGCGACAAAAAGTTGAATAGAATTATGCAGTAAATTACTTACTAAGAAATTGTGCCATGTATTAGTTATCAGTGAAAACAACGTAAGAAACAAAAAGCCAACATGCCTCAAATTCAAGAAAGGTCAAATGACCAAAAAATTTGCTTTTTTCACAAATTAAATAAATACCATCCTGCAAAATATCAAACTATCTTAACATCTAAACTGCTCTTCAGAAACTGTTAGAGGATTCTAGTGTCCAGTGTCATATTAGCAACATTTATCAGGATGCAGCACAGCCATTTCGTCTGGGCCTTTATCAAATTAAGCGCTTGCAGAACGGCCGAAAAGGGACACATTACACGTGGTCTGACTTTGTCTCCAGCCACGGCCAATGCATGATTCCGGGATGCTGCGACGAACGAAAACAAATTATGTTGAATATAATGCAGAGTTCAGCGGAGCGTCAACAGAATGGATGTGCCAGTCCTGGTTTGGTAGTATCTGTTCAGGCAGATGTCCCTAAGTTCCCATGACTCGTGAGGTGGACGGCCCAGTAAGCCATGGCAGATGCTGCACTGAGGTAAGACAGATGGGATTTGTGCCTGAGATCAGTAAAAGGGAGGCACATTTAGTGGAAATTAATATTAATCATTTACATGCACAACAGAAGGGAATTCAAGACAAAAAGTTTGATGAATGGGGCTAGAGAACATGATAAATACAAAGTTTTGTTAGTTCATTTTTTATTGTTCATGTTCATTGTTTTTTATTGTTGATGTAATTGCGTTGAATAATTCGTTCTTGTAAACCAGTACCACTACCTAATCTGGTGTAGAACATCTCTGTTTTATGAGCTTAATGTGTCTGCACATTGTCCCTTCAAATAAAGACTAAACTAAAGTAGTTACATATACAATATATTATGCCAGGAAACAGTTATTTACAGGGGTAAACATGGCCAATAACAAGTGTCACTTAAGGCAAAATAAAGACCCATGATTGGTCAGCTAAGGCAGTTCTCAAGCTGTGGACGTGCACCGCCGCTGGTACCTCCTTATCCACCGCTGGTACCTCCTTATCCACCGCTGGTACCTCCTTATCCACCGCTGGTACCTCCTTATCCACCGCTGGTACCTCCTTATCCACCGCTGGTACCTCCTTATCCACCGCTGGTACCTCCTTATCCACCGCTGGTACCTCCTTATCCACCGCTGGTACCTCCTTATCCACCGCTGGTACCTCCTTATCCACCGCTGGTACCTCCTTATCCACCAGCTCCTCCACAACTGTTACATTTGTTTAATGTGGAGTAATGCTAGCTATTTTTTTTTTTTTTTTAATTATTATCTTATGATCTTATTTTTATTTTGTATCTTTTTATTTTTATTTTTATCTTTTTTCCCCCCCCTCCATTCCCTATTAAGATATGAGAGGAGTTTTGTTCATAAGAGTTTTTTGTTTTGTTCATAAGAGTTCTATTAAGAGTGTGTTTTTGAAACTTCCTATAATCTGTCCTTTCCTCCTGTTTCTACTGTGTTGTAACAATGAAATTTCCCCATGTGTGGACATTAGAGGATTATCTTATCTTATCTTACATTTTACCCTTATTTTAGTTCTCTTCTGGGTAAGTTTTGTGTTTAGGTCTTCGGTGATAATAGTGTAGTTTATCTAATTCTACAACTGGTTTAGCCCTAACCCTAATTTAGACCTGAAATAGTCCTATTCTAGCCCTGATTAAGATGTGGTGCGCAAATAGACACTTTATTTCTGTAGGTGGTATTGGATGTGTACATTTTTAAGCTAAAGATTAAAGCATCTTTTGGCTTTAAATCCATACACATATTAAGTTGTTTAATCGCTTTGGTAATGACTATAGAGTAGACTTATTCATTTTTCTTACTCGTTGATCTAAACTAAAATAAAATTCGTAATAAAAAGAAGAAAAAATCATATAAATACAAAAAGGTGTAGAAGATACGAGACATGATTTGAGCTGTCTGTTCTCCTGAATAATTCCAAGGTTTTGTCAATTAGTAATTGTGAAGAAAAAAAACACAAAAAGTATCAGGTTTTCTGTAACATGCACACTTCCCATATGGGATGGAATATTTTATATACAATTATAACAGGTATTCTTAACTAAAGCTTTGATCTGAAGACACGGACACATGGGTGTGCGGATAATAAAGCATATGCACATATACTCTACAGTTTATTTAAGTCTATACGGCGATCTGAATATGTATTTATGCATGCAGGTCTATTATCCGGCTGGCAGCTGCACGGCCTCAAATCCAGTTTATTCACTAGCTTTCTAATTTGCCAAGATATCAAGCGCTCATTGTTGGATAATTGCCACTGATGGAAGAAAAAGAACAATATTTCTTTCAACACAATCTGTGGTAAACTGAAATCAATGAGGCTGAATAGTGTGATTAAGATTTGATCGGATCACTGACGACCAACAATGACAACAAATACGAAACAGGGCGGCTTTCTCCACGGCGCTTGTTGATGTAAATGTTGTTTAGCGCCGCTAGGATAATGACAGCCTATTGATCCCTTTTTGGATTACATTCTCAAACTTTTTTTTCTCAACACATGCAATGACATGACACAAACACCCACTTGGAGAATTTTCAGCTGGAGTTTTGGGCCGTCGCGTCTGATCTTTTTGCAGAGGGAGAAGCGGCACCGAAGACGGATCAGTGAGTGGAGGCTTTCAAAGACCCTTGGATTGTCAATGGTAGTGTTTTGTGCTGGAGATGTCAGCTCTTAACTGTAGTTGTACTGCGTGGGCGGGCTGGGCTGCTCAGTGTTCCAGATCAAGGTGTATGCCATTTGTATCGCTCATCTTTGCCTTTCTCTGCTGGTGTGCCGCTTTGAAATTTGTGTATGCCGGCTGCATCTGTGCATATGTGCAAATTGGTGATTAATCAAGTAACCAAACAGCAGACTGAATGCTTTTTAATGACACAAAAGAAAAAAGTAGGTCATGTTTAGAACTAAGTGAAGTTGGAACTAAAAGTGGCGCGAAGGACTGTACAAGCTTGTTTGTAAAGACCTTCGGAACACTTTTTGGCTCTAAAGATTATGTAAAATGAACAATTAAGAAACTTTTGATATATTTATTTATGCTACATGATGACGCATCTGCTAGGCTCTTTTTTGCTGTTGAAAAACACATTCATATTATTTGACTTGATATTTTGCTGTACTTTATGGCTGTTCTCTTTCCATGGAATTGAAAGAGTCAAAGTCAGAGTGAGGTTAAAATAAAGCTGACTGAATTATTGGACTGTCCTGATTTTGCTGGTCTGAGATGGAAGCCAGCGTGACACCCTGTGGCACCTCCAGTCCTCACTGCCATGTGTTGTATTAAGGCTGTATTATGTCATGGACCAGTGAGCCACAGATGTGGCAGCAGGGGTGATCATCAATTATTATACCTCAGTGGATCAAAATGAGCAGATCTGCTCATGCGCATGTCCCCAGTGCAGCGGCTGAGCGCTGGCTTAGTGAGCCCAAGCCCCTCACACCAGCATCACCCTGTGCACCTACCGCTCAGACACCAGGCAGACCAGCACTAGGGCAATGGGACATGCCTCCAGACAACATCTGCCTCCCCTCAGTGACCTGCAAGTTAAGCCAACTGGAGAATCAAGGGCACCCCAGCAGAGCTCCTGATTTTATCTCACACTCTGCCACTACCACTGCCAAACTACCAGCAGCTCCAGGAGACGTTCCAGTCTATTTTCTCTCCCATTCTCGACTCACTTTGTTCAATTCTCCCATTGTCTCTTTTTACACCACTGTAAGAGCACAGATGCTACATCTATATCTTCTAACACTTTTTGCTACAGATACAATTTGTATAAAGGTCAAGCTCCACTAGATGTTTGTTACATTTTAGCTCCATTAAAGAGTCCAATGAATTGTCTTTGCTTTTTCTCCACTGTGCTGAAACGTTTTATTATCATACTGTGTCACCAAAATGCATTTGTACATCTGGGGAGTATTTTCTATCCTTTCTATTCCTGTTGCATTCCCTCAATCACTTGAGAAGAGAGAGATTTAGCCCTTACGAGTGTGATGAATTAGTGGGCATGCGGGAGCCACTGTATGACAGATGCTTGCACTTCAAATCCAGCGGGACCACGGTTGAATGGAATCAGGACAAATCAATGGAATCACGCAGGTGTCTGGGGAAATGGGGACAAAGCAACACAGTCTGTGGTTTGCAAGAGCCCCTGGTAAGAATGGAGCTCCAGGTCTATTTGTGCATGCCCAGGGCAGACAACAGCTTACTGACCCCTGCAGACAAGAGCGCTTTGGGGACAGAGGCTGGAGGAAGCAGCCGGCAGAAGAGGCACTCTTGACCACACCAGCTGTGATGAATGGTGCAGGTTGATGAGGTTTCAACTGAAAGGCCACAGTCTGGTTTCCAAACATCTGGATGCACTTCTATTGTTTCTAATTTCTCCTTCATTTCTTTATGTTGTATTTTTTTCTATAGAAGTTCGACCTTTGAGCCCTTGTGTTTGTCCGCACTTCCTGACGTCTCTGGTCCTTGTAACGTCTTTTGTGTTGCGTATCTTCATTTCAAAATGAATCTCACATACATTTTTGCTTCCTGGCCAATATACCATTTCTTTCTTAGCTTACTCAAAACAAACCTTCCTTTTCTTTCTGCGTCCTTTCACTTAATTTGTCAGTGTTACCAAGCCGTGAGTGGGTTGTGAAGTGAGCCATTGGCAAATACCAATTCATTAAGCAGTCAGTGCATGGATGGAATGGAGGTTCCCTGTACAGTGTATGCAAATCCCCAGCATGTCAGTGCATCAAGGAGATGGATTAAATTACTGCATACTAATCTCAAACATACTGTAACATGGTGTGTTGCTTACATATCATCACTCACATGATGTCAATATTTAGGGTGTACTCGAGGGGCATGTGTGATTTAGAAATTAGATTAATATCATAAGATTTCATTGTCATTTTGTGTCCATGCTTTTTGAATTAATCATTTTGCAGCAACATTTTTTTCTTTTGAATGACACTTTTAGCTGAAATATGATAATATGTGAAACATGGACAGATGGCATCATAGCTGTACCCGTCTGTCATCATATCATTGATGTCACTGCGGCAATACTGCAGCCATCACTGTAAATTGGATCTCATAAAAAAAAACACTTTATCTCATAGTAGCGCCTTATTGAAAAATCTGCTCAAGAAATGTGGCAATATTACAATATTAAATTGGTTTTGGCTTGCTTTCCTGTATATTTCTTTTGTTTGTAGACATGTGCACAACATGCATTTTGCTTAAAACCGTTGTATAATACACGGTGAACCAACAACATTTCTTCATTTGTATGAGTACCAGATTCTAGCATCTGCAACATCTACAACAAGCCGACTTTATGAGCTGACCTTGTATTTTATGTGAAAAACATACAAGAGCAAGTTAGTCTAATTCACCAATACTTAAAAGTTTAAACTTGACCCATCGTTTTTTGCACTTTAAAGTTATAATATATATGTCATTTATAACAAGTGGTGGATTATTTGTGGATCTTTTCCACCCAAATCAGTACCATAACATTATCAATTTAAATCAGAGTTTTTGATTCAAACAGTTGGCTTTCCTGGAGCGTACTTGATCTTCATTTATGCCTGCATTGCAGGACAAAACTAACGGCTAACAAAATAGCCCATGTAAGGGCCGTGTTCTGCCCAGCCTTTGGGAGACATATTGATGCATGTTATTTTGGTCAATAAGTCCCTCTGAGCACAGGCCATTCTTATCCTTGAGACCGACTGCTAGTGAAAAATGAGGAAGGGATGAGACCATGCATTTTAATCTGAGTGGGCCAGCATTATATCTTTAAGAGGGCAAGGCAAGAGAGAGAGCAGGGGATGCACTTCCTATAACCCTGTCTGAGGCTCATTAATGCAGCTGCTAACAATGAAGAATGTCATGGCTTCAGCTGAAATACAACACTGAGCCAGAGCATATAATGGCAGTAAAATACAAAACATAAAGATCTCTGTTTACTATTTAGAGACAAACAACCTAATCTAGAAGATAAAAGTACATTGTAAGTCGAGACTACATTTACTTCTTTACATCATTGTTTATTTTCTAACAATAAATCTGTTAGTAGGTACATTGATATATAAAATGAATTCAAATTATATTGGTCTCTTCTTTTAAAATATTCATACATCTAGGACGTTGAGGCTCTGGATCTAAGCAACTATGGGCTTTAGATGGGTGAAATGAGCAGTGAGACATAGTCATATATCAGGTTTTACAAAATATATATTCCCTTTTATGTAAAAGCTTAAACTCCTACATAATAAGCATTTCCCATGTTTAGAAACAACATACTGCTTTAATTTGCTTTGTAACACTAAAACATGGGCACTCGTACCCCTTCTCTAAAATCTTGCCACTGCTAATGCTTAGGTCTTCCAAGTGAATATGAAACGGAGTGTGATTTTTGTAAAAGCTATCTATAACAAATGGGCTTGAATAAAACATTAACACATGTATATTTGATAGCTTCCCATGTATCCCTGCTGCTTCTGAAGGCAGCAGGCTTTTGGCTCTTTCAGGCAGGTACACTACTTAGAACTTCAGCTCAATTGCAAAGAGAGGACGTTGTGATATATATATATATTCTTTTTACAAAAGTTTAAAAGTTCAACCAATTTTAAGAACATAGTGTTTACAAAGCTGGAAGGAGAATGTGGGTAAATTCACTACAGTAAATCCAGCCTCCAATGCCAAAAACATTTGCCCACTTTTAGATGTCGTTCTTGATTACTGTTCCTAAGATAAAAGGGCAAATACTATTCACCTTTCTCATCCCAGTATGCAGTCCAAATCATATTCTAGTGAAAAGATCATTCAGTGCTTTTGGAACAAAGTGACTAGTTGGCTGAATCCTTAGATTTCTTATTTGATATCTGTTCCTCTCTGTGCTTTCTGAAAATGACAAAAGTCAAATCAAAGTAAGAAGCTCATTGAACATGTCTGTACAAATGCTCCTTGTGTTGGTCCCTTCTTGTTTGCTCATCCCTGATGCCAGACGGCCTTTAAGTGACAGTCATAGTGCAGCGTAGCATGGGAGACCAGGAGAACTCATGTAAAGACATTGAGGCCCGGTGAGTTACTGGCTCCTTTTTGTCTTTTCGTGAACTTGTGGGTCTGAAGTGGACAATGTGAATAAAGAAAACTGTGACATAGGTTCTGTAGTTTTTGTGATGTATATCAGTGTTGTTGGTGTATTCTACCAAACTAGTTTAACTATCATCTGAACTTACATTGGTAGTTATGGGATTTGGGCAGCAACAACCTCCCCTCTTATTTTACTGTCTCGCCACAAAAGTCTTTTTTTCTTTCCTGCACAGTGACACGCCTTTGTAGCAAAATGAAATACATAATAAAAAATTATTCATAAGTACATAAAAAATATCATATTTGTTAGATCTATTGAAGTACCATTGAAATCAACATGTAATTTAAGTAAAGAATGTATACACAACATATTATTGTTGTGTTGTTACTATTGCAACAATGTGTCATCAGTTATTTAGTATTTTTTTTAACAAGGCACTTTGCACCTCAGATCAAGTAGTCACTACTGTCAACACAGAGACAGGAAAGAAAGCTTTAAGTAACTTTGCTCCCTCCCTGTGGAGACTTTGAATTGAATCATTTTATTTAATTTGAATGATTTTAAAGCATTGGTCAAGGACTACCTGTAGTGCTCTTGCTTGTTTTATATAATTTATTCTCATAGTGTATGTGTAAGTATGTTTCTATGTATTGGTTAATTTGATTGAATGTTTTATTGTCATTTTATTTGCATATCCTGTGCTTGTTTGTTTATTTTGTGTTGTGTTTTAACAGGGTATCCATGAAAAAGATAACTTAAATAAATAAAAGGGATGAAAAATGAATATTTATGCCAACACTTTTATTAACCATCTTTGACACAAGTAACTCATTCTAGAAAGAAGCGTGTTACAGTCATGCCGCATGACATTTGAGTGCTTTATTTAGAAATACAAATAAATGAAACAGCTTTGTTCTAAAACAATATGTGTTATTTATAGGATACATTTTTGTGTTTTGGAGGATGAAAAACATTATTGAGTGTCTGCGTGATGACGTCACGCAGACACTATATGTTCTTGTATTGTGAGTGATGTCACAATATTTTATTTTCCATTTAGCCAGTTTCAACTCCTTAACGCTTCAACCGATTTCAACATGTTATACCTCATTATGATCGTTTTCGCAGTAGTACGTGTGCTATTATGTTTGACATTTGAAAAACTTGTACTTTTTTGCAGAATTTTCAAAAGTATTAGTACTTTTTCCCCATTTTAAATTTGGGCATTATGAGTGTCTGCAGAATTCTTTAGACTTTATTCTTTAGAATTTTGTGACGGAGCCAGTGGAGCGAGAGAGAGAGAGAGAGAGAGAGAGAGAGACAGAGAGAGAGAGAGAGAGAGAGAGAGACAGAGAGAGAGAGAGAGAGAGAGCGAGAGAGAGGGAGGGAGGGAGGAATGGAAAATATAATAATAATAAAAAATTTGTGACATCACTCACAATACAAGAACATATAGTGTCTGCGTGACGTCATCACGCGCAGACACTATATGTTCTTATATTGTGGAGAGGGAGGGAGAGGGGGAGAGAGGTAGACTTTATTCTTTAGGCTTTATTCTTTAGAATTTTGGGACGGAGCCAGTCGAGCGAGAGAGAGAGAGAGGGAGAGAGAGGGAGAGAGAGGGAGAGGGAGATGGGGGGAGATGGGGGGAGAGGGAGAGACGCAGACACTCCAGCAATGGCTTCAGCCATTGCAGATTTTCTAGTTTACAATGTAATTTAAAGTGATTACACAAAACAATCAGGTCAAGTACCAGTCCTGGCCTAACCAAGTGGTGTTTTTGCTAAGTAGGTCTAAATGCAAATGCAATTCATATTGATCAGACTAATACAGCCTTAGTCATAATGACTCGTACAAACGGCTGAGAACTGTCTACGTTGCAGAAAATGAGCAAAAAACATGCTCGTAGAGTCTACGAGCATGTTCTGCGTCGTTGAAGTTGCTTTACAAAAACACAGTGGCCATTTCCAAGTCAATAAAGGCCTTGCAGGCGCACTCATTCGCCCATTAACACTTGGGCGTAAACAATCATCACAAAAATGACAATGTCAAAAGTTCTTTATGAGGACGACTTGATAGCGCCTGGAGTTATACATGGAAAGGACTTGCAATGCCCGTGCAATTAGACATATTGGTAGGACTGATGTAAAGATACTTTAAGAAAGCCCCTTAGCGCATACAACTTTGATTTCTCAAGAACACCTTAAGCTGTCATTGAAAATTGAGAGGTTGTAGAAACTTTGTTCCCCTCCTCGAACATCTACGAGCTCCTGGTTTCGTAAGCCCTGTGAAGTTTGTACGGATCCCTGTTACCGAGGCTTTAATCTAAGGTTATAGTTAAGGTTAAGGTACACTTTATTGTCCCCGTAGGGCAGGGGTCTCCAACTTATAGCCCCATTTTGAGTAGCTTTCAAATGGATTTCCAAAACATTAGCTGCAACATCAAGCTACAAAATGTATTTTGAGTGATGTTAATCTGCCTCATATTCACAGAGAAAGATGCAAAAGAGTGAATGAGTAGAAGTCCAAACTGACAACACAGCCCAAACATGGAGAAGCGCACCACGAAGTCAAACGTTATAAATGTACCTATAAGTTAAAACATAAGTTTAGCAGTCCTGAGCATTTCTTTGTTACAGCAGAGTGTTACCTGCAGACTCTCAGTTGTCAGGGAAGGAAGAGAAAAGAGGGGAAGATGTGAACAGTGATTGGGCAGTGAGCAGCTAAAACAGTATATCTATAGAAGATCACTAAATGCAAGAATCCAGTCAGCCATCAACAAGGCCAGTAACAGGTACAGTAAAATGATTCATTAAATTACTAAATATTTGCCCTTTCATCTTGTGATCAGGTGCAACTGAAAATCTCCAAAATAATGACAATGATAACGAGTTGCTGTCAAGTTGTCTCAAAAAACATTTTTCAATCCTTTCAACAGGCCTTAGGTATCCTGCTAACATTTTAAACACTCTTATAATACACATCTTACTACAATTCCCTTAGGCCATAGCACTGAAATGTATTGATTTTTCTTAGCTCTCTGTTATCTTTTATGATTAGTGCTGCTGAAGGAGATGTGGATGATTGCACCAAAAAGCCTTCTCGTTCATCCCCGTTTCTCACAGCTCTTTGGGAAAGCAACAAAGACTAGTCATAATAGTGTGGAAAGGGGGTTTCTAACATGACACTTTCTGGTTGTTTGAAGCGGGAAGCAGGGGATCTCGTCAAGCCAAGTTGACTCCAGCGGATCAATAGCTCGTCTCTCTCTCTCAGACAACTGGTGTGGTATTTGAACCAGATAAAACACCGGTTCCCCTTTCGTCTCCACCACGGAGAACTGAGTGCTTCCCAAATCCCAAATCGGTTGAGATAGGGATACAGATGAGTCTATCTGTAATCCCCTTGTTTGAGTCTGCGTTGGACCCCCAATAGGTAAGAAGAAAAAGTATGTATATCAGGAAGGGTGTGCTTTCTTTCTTTGTATGTATTAAATTGGGGTTGTTTTAAAGCTAAAATGCTGATTTTACACAAATTATAATGATTATATCAAACAATTAAATAACAAAATAACAATCCTATCGTATTTTTTGGTCTATAAGTCGCTAAAAATAAATAAAATAAGTTTTTCATAGCTTTGCCGGGTGCGACTTATACTCCAGAGCGACTTATATGTGATATTATTAACTTGTTATTTTCACACTGACAACCGCAAGAGGGCGCTCTAGGCTCTAAGCGACGCAGAAGAAGAATCAGCACTTCCTCTACCTCCGGAGTTTACGGAGTTATTTAGAAGTGACAGTGGATTATGAGTCAATGGATCTTCTGATTTGGGGTAATACTGATGCTTTGGTAAACTTGTTAGCATGTTCTTTATGCTATAGTTATCTGAATAACTGTTAATATGTTGCGTTAACGTACCAGACATTTACCACAGTTCGTTGCCTGTGCATCATGTAGCTGAAAGTGTTATGTTAGCATACGTTCACCTATTCACCATGTTATTGTTTTAAATTGCATTTCAAGAATGTCTGTTCTTGGTTTTGGATTTTATCAAATAAATTTCCCCCAAAAATCTGACTGTGTTTCTTTCATTTTTTTGGTGCAACTTATTACTCGGGGGCGATTTATAGTCCGGAAAATACGGTACATAACTTTCAGATCATTTTCAGTAGACAAAGATGAGGTTGTGGCTGATTCTAGGGACCAATTACCCGAAAATCCCTTTTTCTAACCAATCAGATCCAATTGCATATCACAATGTATTGCAATAATAGTCTAATGAAGTTTTATTGCCAATGTCGGTGAAAATAATTCACAAACTAACTTGCTTCGGCCATAGGTGGATCATCAAACAATGAATAATAATAAGTAAGTAAAATATAATACTATTTTCAAATAAGGCATGGATAAAGACTATCATGTATGTATGAGAAGTGGCTTCAAATGAACTATATTAACCTCTAATTTACCTCCCAGAACTTTATTAATGTATATTAGTGAGACGCTCAAGCAAAAGAAAAGTTTAAACTAATGTATCATGTAGCTCCATCATAGATAATGATAGAAAAAGACCTGCATTAGCAATTTATGCACATTATGAATTAAAGATAGATCCTTGTAAGGGTATCTGTGATAACATGACAGTATGCAAGGTCATGGTGTGAGGGGAATGAGAAGTGCTCCTGCTAAGGTGAGATTTATTGTTCATTACAGTTCCCAGCACAGGACACTCATGAATTCAGACATGCTTGGAGCTAACAAACACATGTCAAATGAAACTTTACATGAAAAAGCAGGCCCACGCATTGATCATCTTTCTAACTTGTGGTCAGCCAATTATCTGCATCTGCCGGCACTGGGGCTATGAACAAGCGCCCTCTTTTCTCTGGTGTCTCGGCTCTAGTCTTTCCCCCAGGTCGCCCATGACACTGGAACACTAATTACAACTAATTGTTCCACACTGAATGGATTTAGTCACTTTGCAAATGATGATGCCATTGGTCAGTGTCAAAGAGTTTCCACACACACAAAAAATCAACGAGGGAATGAGAATTTGCACAAATGAATGTAATTAAGAAGCACATTTATTTCGTCTAATTGCATGAGAGAAGACTTCAACTGAAAGCGAGATTGAGAGAAGTATTAATAATTAACGCAGCTAACTGTACCGAATACAACAAAGTTGTCTGTGTCAAGAAGTCACATGCTTAAGTGTCAGGGGGGAAAACAAACTGTGGTTGTAAGCTTGTAAATTTAACCATTCAGTCCTCAATCGCCTTTAAATTCCCTCTTCTCCATGAGGGTGTCTAGACGGTGGAATTCTAAGATAGATGTTACACACTACAACAAACATGGGCTTATCAACCTGTTTGGCAAAATAGATCAAGTCAAGTGGCCTTTTCCAAAGATGAGCGAAAGGTCAGTTGTTAATCAGTCCTCTGGAAATTCAGTCTGAGAGCTATTATTAAGATTTTAGGCGCACAAAAACCAAAGAGTCCAGACCGTGGCACAACATTGGCTCAGTCCTTAATCAGATTATGTGTGCTGGCATCAGGGGCAATGCATACACTATTGTCCATCATAGGAGCGCAACTTATAACATTGGGAGCATGAGAAAGTGCCCTTATTTAAAAAAAAGTTATTCACTGAAAAGGAAATTATGTTTAAGTACCTGAATTTTTGAATGTGCTTCACAGCAAATTCATAATAATCTTATTAAAGAGGGAGTATTTAAAAAGGATCAAGTTTTAATCGCAGATTTAGATTGTAGATTGACAAGGTGTAAGCTGGTCATTTCAAAGCCGTATGCCACAGATTAAGCTACACCGCAATAGCATAGCAGTGCTTTTCATATTCTTTCCACTAATGCACTACTTCAAAAAACGGACTTTCCTGAGCTGCTTGTAAGTGGGCAAAGGCACACAGTTTTTAAATCCCTCAACTCCGACAACAGGAGAAAAGAAATAAGTATATTACAAATCATCCAGAGAACAAAATTGTCTATTGTTAGAGAAATGTGCAGGATTTAGACAGGGGATTTGCACCCACTTTGCTGCACTTTGTCTGAAAGCTTAGCACTGTTGGCTGACATGGTGATTTCCATCATTCAGGAGAAGCTTTTAGGGATGTCATTTTAGTAATTCTGGAAAAGAACAGTCCATAAACATAACCAGCATGACTAGTTATCACCATAATAATAAAACAAAATACTATGGGTTTGTATGTATTGCATTAGAAACCAGGAGCTGCAGTGATTTGGCGACAGCTCTGTCAAACCCAGTGCATTCAAACGAAACTGGCTGAAACAGGGACAGTGCTGATCTGCCAAACACAAACTCTCAAGTGGAACAGCTCGTATTTTCCAAGCAGCGCTATGTCGCATATCATTATGTATTCTTCTTTTTGATGTTTTGGTGAAGTGTTGCTATTAGGCCAAGAGGGACAGGTACAATTCATCACGCCTAATTGTCATGGACGTGCTATTCTGTGTAACGCAGTACAAGACAGATTGTTGGGGGTTGGACCTTAAACCACACATGCTAATGATATTTATGTTCTGCTTTTAGCTGTTTGTTAAGACACAAGGGGAAGTATGAAAAGCAACAGAACAGTGTGCGACTAGGGATGAGACTGGAAGAGTGATGGCAGGGTACTGGAGTCAGCCCACAGGGGGAAGCTCAGGCCCGTAAAACCAGCAGCCACCGTCCTCATAAATAATAGATACATAAAATGTCATATGAACTTTATTTCAAGTGTGGGTGTGCTAATAAAGATGCAGGTTTAAAAGAGTTGAGAAATTCATTGTCAGAAGAAGGCCACATGCTCCGCCTTTGGCACAGACAATTACTCAGAGCGCTTGACATTCAGGAGCAGTCTTAAGCACCTTTTAGAAACAATACTTTTCCGACTGCACACCATCTCACTTTTCTATTTCCTACTCTTCCTTTCCTCCAATTTCTACTTTTCTTCTTTCTGCTTCACAAATTGAGATGACACAATATGAGATTGCCACCACAGCACAGGCTTAGCTGGAGCTCATTGATAAAACTATATCCAATCTATCGGTGAACCTCTTGTCACTATAGAACGCATCTTTTTTGAAGCGGTCGACTTTTGCATTCACAAGGGTCAAGCAACTGGAAGTGCATGACAGTTTGGACACCGTCATTGTGTTAAATCACTGTTTAAACTTCCAGAAAAATGTGGTTTCATTTCACGTGATTCTGTTCTGTATGAATTCCCGCTAATATTGTATAAACATTGTAGAATTAAGCACTAACTGTATTATTCAACTTTATTTTATTTTATTTGATAATTAGCAGAAGCAAAACCTAAGATGATGATGATAATGATAATAATAACAACACTTACATAGCGCTTTCCGAGATACCCAAAGACTCAAGTAAAAAGGCACTGTTCACAGTTTTAACATATATATTATATATTGTGCACGCCTGTAGGTATCATAAAATTTATGACCAAGACATTTTAGAATTTAGTTATTATATTATGCATCTACTTAAAAGTAATTTACAATGTTCAATGTATAGTAATACGGTATGCTAATCACTTTTCAATATATGCATGTTCTTTAGAAAAGTCGTCGTACAGCCTTTGCTAATATGCAAATGGGGCACAATAATTAAAATGGATAGATTTCTTATTCAAACATATAGTGAGCCAGAGTTAATATAAAAATAGCCATTGCATATAAACTATAAAAATGTCTAAGTCAATGTTTTTACATAAGTGTATGTCTGATTATACGGCGTTGGGCGTCAGTCTAACACCACCTTTAATAATCATTCTAGTATGATAAGGCAACTATTGGACTTGGGCAATGAGCCTTATGGCAAGATAACCAAAAGGACTTTTCTCATGTTCAAATAGCAATATTACACATAGATATTAAACTTTGTGGCCAGTGTCACCAGCGCAATTATAAAAAGCCCACACAGATTTATTACATTAGCGACTTCCGTTTTAACACATATTACTCCCCGGGGATTGTGGGTAATAAGTTCAGTGTTTGAGGGAGTTTATGAACTATGAGTTATTTATCGCTGAATGCTAATAGGACCATGAGCGATTGCTTCTGTGTAGGAAGGAATCACACACATGAATCAAAGGTGTCGTTGGTCGCATTTTAAAATGGCCAGCTGGGGAGAGATTGTTTGATATGCTTGAACCAAATGTGTGAAAGCAAAGGTCAATCGATTGTAAAAAAGAAAAACATGACAAACTTAGAGTAATCTGTGGGAAGGACAGGAATGCAAATGCGGGGGAAATTATTGCAGAGGGTTGTCGGCCATCTTTGCTAATGCAGTACAAATGTATTCAGAATCACACTGACAGTGGCACCCACAGCTCTGGGTTTGACAGTACAGCTGCTGCAGGGAGGTGGGACCCAGGGCTGTGGTCACACTTGCACCACTTGCATAATCAGAACAACAAATATGGACTGTGTGCTCGTAGCTTTAGGCACATGACAGAACCGCACTGCTGCTCCACAGGGTCAGGCTACAAAGTGCTCTCAGTGTTTAGTAGCAGCAAAACCTGTTTGGATTACAGGTTATGTTTTCATAGACCTAAATGCCAACAGAGGGACGGATTTTGTCAAATACAGATGTAGACTACAATATACTATGTCTTAACTGATATTTACTTATATTAAGATTTAAAATTTAGAGCAAGACTCACACATGTATGTTCAGTTATTATAAAGTTCACAAATTAACTGTAAAAATAACAACAAAATGTATTTATCTGGCATATTAAATAATTTTCAGGCAAGTGTCATGAATCATGTTCATGTTCATGTTCATGCTCATGTTCATGTTCATGCTCATGCTCAGGTTCACGCTCACGCTCACGCTCACGTTCCCGTTCACGCTCACGCTCACGCTGACGCTGACGTTGACGTTGACGTTGACGTTAACGTTAACGCTCATGTTCATGCTCATGCTCATGCTCATGCTCATGTTCATGCTCACGCTCACGCTCACGCTCACGTTCACGTTCACGTTCACGCTCACGTTCACGTTCACGCTCACGCTCACGCTCACGTTCACGCTCACGCTCACGTTCACGCTCACGCTCACGCTCACGCTCACGCTCACGCTCACGCTCACGTTCACGCTCACGCTCACGCTCACGCTCACGTTCACGCTCACGCTCACGCTCACGCTCACGTTCACGCTCACGTTCACGTTCACGCTCACGTTCACGCTCACGTTCACGCTCACGCTCACGCTCACGCTCACGCTCACGTTCACGCTCACGCTCACGCTCACGTTCACGTTCACGCTCACGCTCACGCTCACGCTCACGCTCACGCTCACGTTCATGCTCATGCTCATGCTCATGCTCATGCTCATGCTCATGTTCATGCAGTACCTCACCACATTATTCTTCTAATGCATTTATTTGTGGTCTAATAAAAGAAACCTCAATAAATGCTCTTTACATTTTTTCCTAAACATTTTTGTGGATATAGAATTTGTGTAACTTTTGTTTAATTGGGCTTTTTTATGAAGAACAACACTGCCATGCAGTGAAGTTCTGTGAATCATTTGAATCCTGAATTAGTTCTAATTTTAGAGGTGTGAACATCTCTTGCTAGTTCATGAAAAGCAGTGCAATTATCTTGTGAATAGTGATGATGAAGACATTTGTTGGTGAAGAATGAAGATGGGTCGATCAAACTGGGCAGTGACTTACTGGACTCGGGGTCAGAGTTGCCGTCTCCCTCAGTGCGGGAGTTGGGAGAGGTCTGTTCGTAGTACTGGTCCTGGGTGAAGCTGAGGGGCAGCGACTGGCCTGTGCTGGTGGTGCTGCTGGGATCGGGGTCCCCCAGTCCACTGTCACTGCAGCTCTCCTGGGAGCCGTCCGGGAGGTGGAAGGTCACACGCCGTTGGGTCTATGACAACAATGGTGAATAGGCTTTATAAAATACTTCAAGTGAAAGGAGTAGTTTACAGTAGTTCCTGGTTATGAGCTGTTTTGGTGATTCTTAGTGGTGCACCATCCTGGAAATGTTAGACCGATACCGAGTTTATTGGAATCGCTTTGGTCCTTTTGAACGCTCGCTGTATTTTAAAATAAAGGATCAAATCAATTTTAAAATGTTGCGTTAGAACATATTATACCCTTAATGTGGGGAAAAAGGGAAAAAGTTTTAACAGGAAAAGTATATTTCACTCTGTGTTTACACATAGACAGACTATAAGCTGTATTATATGGTTAAATTTCCCTGTTTTATTTTGATAATTTATCAGACTAAAGTGTCTCTCTGCAGCTCCACTCTGCTCCTCAGACTCTGTGACTGATCACACATTCTGTTTCTTCTCCTTCTTTAAACCTCTCAAGTTATTTGAAGTAAACATGTCTGAACTGATCATTTAGGAGGAAAACTAGTCAAATTATATCTGGAAAAAAGCATTGCGTGTATTGCAGGTCGTGAGTGAATTCATCTTTCTAGAGCTTTTAAAAGTCTGTCAATTTGTAATTTCTGAGTCTTTTGAGGGGCCCCGGGCCTCAAAGTCTAAATAGTGAAGTCTGAAGAGTGAAGTTTGAAGAGTGAAGTCTGAAGAGAGAAGTCTAAAAAGTGAAGTCTGAAGAGTGAAGTCTGAAGAGTGAAGTCTGAAGAGAGAAGTCTAAAAAGTGAAGTCTGAAGAGTGAAGTCTGAAGAGAGAAGTCTGAAGAGAGAAGTCTGAAGAGTGAAGTCTAAAAAGTGAAGTCTGAAGAGTGAAGTCTGAAGAGAAAAGTCTGAAGAGTGAAGTCTGAAGAGAGAAGTCTGAAGAGAGAAGTCTAAAGAGTGAAGTCTGAAGAGTGAAGTCTGAAGAGAAAAGTCTGAAGAGTGAAGTCTAAAGAGTGAAGTCTGAAGAGTGAAGTCTAAAGAGTGAAGTCTGAAGAGAGAAGTCTGAAGAGAGAAGTCTGAAGAGTGAAGTCTGAAGAGTGAAGTCTGAAGAGAGAAGTCTGAAGAGTGAAGTCTGAAGAGAGAAGTCTGAAGAGTGAAGTCTGAAGAGAGAAGTCTGAAGAGTGAAGTCTGAAGAGTGAAGTCTGAAGAGTGAAGTCTGAAGAGTGAAGTCTGAAGAGAGAAGTCTAAAGAGTGAAGTCTGAAGAGAGAAGTCTGAAGAGTGAAGTCTGAAGAGTGAAGTCTAAAGAGTGAAGTCTGAAGAGTGAAGTCTAAAGAGAAAAGTCTGAAGAGTGAAGTCTGAAGAGTGAAGTCTGAAGAGAGAAGTCTGAAGAGTGAAGTCTGAAGAGAGAAGTCTGAAGAGTGAAGTCTGAAGAGAAAAGTCTGAAGAGTGAAGTCTGAAGAGAGAAGTCTGAAGAGTGAAGTCTGAAGAGTGAAGTCTGAAGAGTGAAGTCTGAAGAGTGAAGTCTGAAGAGTGAAGTCTGAAGAGTGAAGTCTGAAGAGAAAAGTCTGAAGAGTGAAGTCTGAAGAGAGAAGTCTGAAGAGTGAAGTCTGAAGAGTGAAGTCTAAAGAGTGAAGTCTGAAGAGTGAAGTCTAAAGAGAAAAGTCTGAAGAGTGAAGTCTGAAGAGTGAAGTCTAAAGAGTGAAGAGTGAAGTCTGAAGAGTGAAGTCTGAAGAGTGAAGTCTGAAGAGTCAAGTCTGAAGAGTGAAGTCTGAAGAGTGAAGTCTGAAGAGTGAAGTCTGAAGAGTGAAGTCTGAAGAGTGAAGTCTAAAGAGTGAAGTCTGAAGAGTGAAGTCTGAAGAAAGTCTGAAGAGAGAAGTCTGGAGAGTGAAGTCTAAAGAGTGAAGTCTGAAGAGAGAAGTCTGAAGAGTGAAGTCTGAAGAGTGAAGTCTGAAGAGTGAAGTGTGAAGAGTGAAGTCTGAAGAGAGAAGTCTGAAGAGTGAAGTCTGAAGAGAGAAGTCTGAAGAGTGAAGTCTGAAGAGTGAAGTCTAAAGAGTGAAGTCTGAAGAGTGAAGTCTGAAGAGTGAAGTCTGAAGAGTGAAGTCTGAAGAGTGAAGTCTAAAGAGTGAAGTCTAAAGAGTGAAGTCTGAAGAGTGAAGTCTGAAGAGAAAAGTCTGAAGAGTGAAGTCTGAAGAGAGAAGTCTGAAGAGTGAAGTCTAAAGAGTGAAGTCTGAAGAGTGAAGTCTGAAGAGTGAAGTCTGAAGAGTGAAGTCTAAAGAGTGAAGTCTGAAGAGTGAAGTCTGAAGAGAGAAGTCTGAAGAGAGAAGTCTGAAGAGTGAAGTCTGAAGAGTGAAGTCTGAAGAGTGAAGTCTGAAGAGTGAAGTCTGAAGAGAGAAGTCTGAAGAGAGAAGTCTGAAGAGTGAAGTCTGAAGAGTGAAGTCTGAAGAGTGAAAAGAGTGAAGTCTGAAGAGTGAAGTCTGAAGAGTGAAGTCTAAAGAGTGAAGTCTGAAGAGTGAAGTCTGAAGAGTGAAGTCTGAAGAGAGAAGTCTAAAGTGTGAAGTCTGAAGAGTGAAGTCTGAAGAGTGAAGTGGGCTTATATATCGGTGCACCCCTAATCATTCTTAATGATTTAAAGTGCATTTGACAGACTTTTTATGATTTAGTCATTTGACTTTATTTGGCGGGATAATACCAATAACACCAGTGACAAAGCAGTTTGTGAAGAAAGTTGAACAATCAGTTTAAAATGACAGGTAAAAGCTCTATTGTTCTAAAATATTGATGACTAAGAATTCACACATACGTTTTTCTCATACACATTAATAACTTTTCTTTCTTTTTCTTGTTTCTTTTTTTTTCAAACCTTTTCTGTTTTGTTCATGTGAGATGCTAAACCCTTCACACTGTCATCACCAAAATAACCATGAAAACAATTTGGATTTCTTCAGTAAAATGTGGTTCGGAATCAAATTGGACTTCTTCTCATCCTCAAGGCGATATCATTTCCGTGCAACCGATCAAGAGAAGAAACACTTATGTAATGTTAGGAAACTGCACAGGATCGTATGATTTAGAATCTTTTCATAAGAAGTAAAATCATAAACTTAAGAAAAGTCAAACTGGGGTAGTGAATCTTTTTGCTTCTTTACTATAAATTACTATTTTCCAATTTAATCCAACTTTATTTATAGAGCACCTTAAAAACAATACCGTTGAACAAAGTGCTTAATACGCAAATGCACATAAGACAATATTAAATAACAGAAAAACCACACGTAAAAAAAAACAAAAACAAAAAAAAAAACTTAAGTGAACATTGTAGAAAAAGATTCAGTTGTAGTCAAAGTGAACATTATGACTTGTGTTAAAAAGCCAGAGAGACCTGGCCCAACCTGTCATATGCACTTTAACCCCTGGCATCCATTAACTATTCGCAATTACAACCCATTTCAGACAGTACAGAGGCCCAAGAGGGACCAATCTTGGTTTGCAAAAGGGCTACGTCTTGTAGAAACCAAGGCCTTCACTTGGGTTTTAAATGTAACCTTTAAATAGTTCAAGCACCCTGATGAAAATTCATTACAGCCCTTATTAGTGTTGTTGAGGGTTTATACCGGCTCTTTAAACCATTTAGAAAGTCACTAACTTGACGCACAGCTTTCTAATGTGCGTTTTGGCATTTCTTGTCTCAGCTGGGCAGCACGTACCAAGGAAATGTCAAGCTATGGGCAAAAAAAAAGAAGAAAGTAAAATATCATAGTGTTAAGTTTCCCTGCTACATATTTAACACACTCTTGTGTTAAAATATCTTTCACTTATTTAAGGCAAGGCAAGTTTATTCTTACAGCACAATTCATACACAGGCCAATTCAAAGTGCTTCACACAGCAGGAAAAAAATGCATTTAAAATTACAGTTTGACATAAAAGAGTGCAAAAAAAATATTTTCAGTCATATGCACAGCTAAACAAAACTGTTTTTAACCAGAGTAATCAGAGTGGAAGCCTGTCTCACATATTCAGGGAGACTGTTCCAGATTTTAGCTGCATAAAACTGAAACGCAGATTCCCCATGTTTAGTCCTGACTCTGGCACCAGCAGGAGGCCGGTCCCTGAGGTCCTCAGAGTCCAAGATGGCACTAACATGCCCAAGATGTACTTTGGTGCTAGGCCATGGAGAGACTTGTACACAAGCAGAGCTGCTTAAAAGTCTATTCTCTGAGCCACAGGAGCCAGTGCAGAGACCTGAGAACAGGACTAATGTGATGGTACTTCCTGGTTCTAGTCAGGACCCGAGCAGCAGCGTTCTGGATGTACTGCAGCTGTTTTACAGCTCGTTTGGAGAGGCCAGTGAGCAGGTTGTTACAGTAGTTTAATCTACTGGAGACAAACGCATGGATAAGTCTCTCTAAATCTGGGTTAGACATTATACTTTTGAGTTTGGCAAGAAATTTATTAAAACAATGGTCTTATTATTATTATCATTTTTATGAACATCAATAAATGTTAGTCAAATACTTTTTAAACCAGGAGAATCCGGAGTGCTACGCTGAAAAGCTTAACAGAGACGCTAACACAATTTGGTAAAGAAATTCATTTTTCAAATAGGCTTTATAAAAGCCTTTATTAAATGTATTAAATAATCGTTTGAAGACCTCTTTAATAAAATATGTATTTAATTTGATGTGGCACTCAGGGGCCTCCATAGTTTTGCACTTGTTTACCTCCACTGTATTTATTTTAAGTTCCGTTGCCACAATAAATGTTAGAAAAGAGTGAATTAGTTGTTCGTTGTACAAGAAAATGTATTCATTATTGAGAGCTATTTAATAAAAGTGTTCTGATAAATGATGTTGTACTTTGACATTTAGAAGAACAATTGTATATTTAGTACTTCTCCGACACTACATTCATCATCTTTACATGCTTTTTTCTAAACTTATGACAAAATTACATCCTGTACCACAGGGATTAATTGAAACAGTGGCCTCTTAACCCAAAAATGATTTCCAGTCTGCAGAGCTCCACAAACGGCTACTGAGATAATAAACGCAGTGTGAGATTTATAATTGATACGCCGTTATAATAAACGACAAGTATATTAACAAGATGAACTACATCCTAGTTTTTATTTTCCAGATACAGACACAAGAGGGACAGACGGACGGGTGTCTGCTGAGGCGCTCACTTTCACTTTTAAAGTCTCACAAAGGATCACAGGAGTTCGGGCATTTTCCTCCAAAAGTGCAGGGGTCTTTTCTTCTGCAGCAAGTTTACAGTTCACGCTGCAACATTTCTTTGTAATAAAATAACACTGTTGTGGTGATGAATTATCGAAGTTGCCATTGTTAGTATCTTCAAAGAATGTGGACCAATTTAGAATGTACTAACTAAACTAATAACAATGTCTTTCAATATTAGTTTCCTGAAGATAAAAATCTCAAAACTGTTAATCATTAGCATTTAACACAAATTAAGTAAATAGCCAAATGGATTCCACCAAAGTGAACTCTCATGTTTTTACTAACAGAGGATTGGTTATGGCTTTTTAGATTGATGATTTTGATAAAATGTTTGATTTAATGATTAATTGCACAATCCTACTATTTTCTAATACAAAGAAAAACAAATGCACTAAATGTTGAATTAGCTACTTCTTTATGAACTGAATAATCATATTTGAAATGGTCTTGTTGCACACAGAAAATGAATATGTTTACAGCTCACGTTCTGAATTGTAATGTTAGCAGTGTAAGACATAATTTTAGCAGGGAAACAGAAAAGATTTGATATGAAAAGGAAACAAAAGGAAAGATTTTCTCAACCACGATAAGCTTTTCAGCTGAAAAAATATTTCCTTTTCCCCCTTTTCTTTTGAAGATACAGCTTCAGCACCTGCCGTGACATAGTTCTTCACCGTACTGCATAGAGCAAGAGGAACATACAATATAATTAGGCCTCAGCTCAGCACCTCAATTTTAATCTCCCCCTCCCTTTTTTTAATCATGACAATCTTATAATATTGTAAAAATTGAGGACACCCTCTGACAGTGATGTAGAATGAGCCAAAATAACAAAATGGTTCATTTCAAACTAATCAGTGAAGGTCGGGTGGTCTAAATCTACACAATTAGCCCCCCCAAAGCACTGGTGAGCTTTCGTTTAGCTCGCTGATGTTGGACTGGTTGGCTTAATATGCTGTTTACTTGATTCATCAAACTCCTAAGGCTACAAATCACTATGTTTGTGACCGAGAGTTAGAAAAGCACACAAAGCAAGCAGACGGACAGGGAAAAGAGCTTTTCAAGGTAGTCAAGTCACTATTGATTCCATTAGGAAAGTGAGACAAGAGGAAATAATGTTGAACATTGAGAGGTTTGACAGGGATGGGTAAATAAAACATTACAGGAAAAGACCAAGATAATAAATAAATAAATAATAAAGTCAAACCAAAAAAGGTTCATTTCTTACATACATTTATGTTTAAAATAATATGAACAAAAACAATGGATAAACAAATAACCCTATTCAGAACAATGTGGGAGAGAGAAAGGCCACGACAGTGACAACAAAGAAAATATAAGACAAAATTAGTCTTTAAACAAGTTAAATCGTATGCAATGTGACAATGTTTGTCTTTCTAAATGTCCAAAAAAGGAGGGGGAGGAAGTTAAAAATGTCAAACAATAAAACAAAATGTATTCAAACTTCCCAATTTTGGATTCTTGAAACAGTATTCAGTACTGTACAAATATTGGCTTCACTAACTTCTTAAATCTGGCTTCAACAACAGTCCATAAACCGCACTCGTCAATCCACAATACACATGTACAAGTTAGAACATAAGAAAATATTTAGTAAACTAGACATTCTAAAATTATTTAATTAAGTAAGTGTAATATTTTTCACTTGCTATATTGTTTTTTTTATATGACCACTCTTCATATAAGACAGTAGAGTGATGAGTACCTTTTTGGCAAACCAATTCCTCCTGCATATGTTTACCCACACTTTCAAGTCGTCTAAATACTTTACCTTGGCAGCAATTTCTGAAATTAATGGCAGAGTCGAGCAAATGCTAAGTCCGGGTTTGCAGTGAAAAAAGAGCCCCACTTACAGACACACCTGGCAGTGTGACAAAAAACACACTTTTTCTCCTCATGACTCTAATTATTGGAAACTTCTTCGACAATGCCATCCAAAATCTATGAGAACAAACAGCTGTCTGTGACAATCAGGACAAAACGCTTTGGCACAGGGAAGCAACTTCATTCTGACTTGCAGCACATCCACAGCACTGCCAGACGGTAAAAAACTATTTGATTGTGCCTGAAATTTTAAGTCGTTCTGACATACAATATTAATCGAAATGAATGAGTATGGAATAAATACATTTCCCTCCCAGAGCGGACAGAAACAAACATCCACCCTCAAGTCAAGGTGAGCGTTTTGCAAGGCATTATCTTATTTAAAGACGCTGCCAGCAATCCATAAAGCAAAGACAAGCTGTGGTCAGAGATATCAAGACCAAACAAAGCCTGTTCTCTCCGATAAAAAATACCGCCTTGAGAAGTATGTACACAGAGATAAAAAAGAACAAGAATACCACGTGCCAACTCCTACCCTAACACGCCAGCCAATCCCATGCCATTGGTTTGGGAACTGCCCAAACAAATCGCAGATGGGGCGGGATTTGAGGATTTTGATGCGAAAGTCTGGGGTCCAAGTCCCTGTGACTGAATTATTTTGCAAATCTGCATGGCTTTAGCTGAGATCCATAAGATGATTTCAATTCATAGTCAATGCCACAACTGAAAACAGTTTGCAGTGATTTAGAAAGCACTCATTTGTTCTAACATTCTCAATAATGATAGTGTTTTTCTAATTTTTTCTTTTTTTTGTGTGTAAAAGCTGCGTTACATTTTTAGAACCCTCTTGAAATATCCAGCATTTACTGATTTGTAACACTTATATTTTGCTGCAAAAACTGGAAACTGGTCCAAAGTGCAGCAGCCTTGTACTCCACCAGTCCACTCATTTCGTGTTTTATGTCAGTTTTTCCCAACTGCCACTCTCTGGAAAATAGCAGAGAAGAAGTCAGTGCTGCACCGAGAGGGACTTGGCTGACAAGCGCCTCTCTCTGAGTGATAAACAGGGACCACTTAGGAGTGAATCAGGGCAGATGGGCTCTGCCATTTCAGATAAGAATCAGCTCGCAGGCACACCTAGACCCGCATAAATCTGTTCAGAGGAGATGGTGACTTGACATGTCACACACGGCACAAGCAAAGGGGAAAAAAACAGATAAGCAATGTATTTATTCAAATGACAAACAGGGAAAATAACAGGGCCATGTTTTGCATGTGATATTTCTCCATTCTTTTGGTACGTGGCGTTCCACTCTCACGATTATGTGAGTTGATATGCCCCTGTGTGTGAAATGTTGACTTAGCAGGAACACACGAGAAGGAGGTGATTTGTACTGCATGCGTTTGGAGAGATTCCAGGGTCAATTCTGGACAAACATAGTATATTTTGCATAATTTTAGTCTAGTGTTTAGAGCCACTGCGCTGGAAGGACAAGTGTAGCACACTTAAACCCAAATGCAATATGTCTGAGAACAATAGGCAATATTTTCAGAACCTAGGGTTTTGTGGACAGATAACCTGTGGTGTCCTCTTGTTGAGTAAAGATTTATTTTAAAGATTATTTCTCAGAAATACAGTAGAAAAGCAAAGTTATGTTTTTCTGTTGAAACTATTGGAAAGTTTGCCAATGAACTCTGGACATTTGTGCTGAAGCAGTCCCAGGCAAGGTGAACTGTGTGCATATACTGTACAAATAAAGTATATGTCAGAGAAGAATGAGGTAGAAATTAAATGGTCTATGAGTCACTGTGCTTTATTGTCCGAGCAGAGCAGAATGGAAAAGTGCTGAGTGCCGATTTAGAACAGAAATCGGTCCATACAAGAGTCAATTTGCAGATTCATTTCAACTTTTTACTCTATAATATGTTGTACCTTAAAACAATTGACTGACAATAAAATAATGGAAACATTGTAAATAATAACATAAGATAGAAGTAATATTGCCCTTCCAGTAAAAGAATAAAATAAAATGTTATTTTAGCCTGGCACTTGCATTGGTGCACAAACACTATTGAGTTCCTGCAAAGATTAAGCAGCAGAGACATTATAGTAATGCAAATGAAAAAAGCATCAAACTTACATTGACAGACGAGATCTTGCCGAGTTGACAGGCCTCCTGCAATGAGATGAGAACAATCATTTCAAAACCCCTTCCTCTCAAAAGACTGAAGAAGAAAGTAGATGTTTAGACTCCACAAAAGAATGCCACCCTGAGAACTTCCATTTCCCCCCCTTTCTCAAAGTCAGGCGGTTCACCATTGACAGCCTGATAGATCTGTGGTTTTACACTCTGCTTTCATACTCGCGATTGAGATTTTGGATATTGATTCCCCCTTCACTCTGATGCTCCAGGGTTCATAGAGCGGCGGGGTACTGGCAGACGCTCTCCACAAATGTAAAGAACAGACCAGGCTTTGACACCTTCGCAACAGCAATCCGAGAGATACTTTGATAAAGTTTTTTTTCATCCGCATGTCACAGAGGGAGAGTGAAAGCAATATCAAATGGGACATCACAAATTCACAATAAACAATGACAAGCTTCTAAATTAGGAACAAAAGGTACCCGCGAGCTTGCAAAATAGCCTCATCTCTCCGGAGACCGAGATAACTCACATAGAGATAAGAGTATTTAATTTTTCATCACCAATTTTGTTTTCTTTGTTCTGCGTATAATAATCCCGAGTACACGACTAATGACTAGATTTCCAAAGAAAATACAAAGAATCTGGCAGCGAGAATCCACTTAGGAGGAGGAGAGGAGGACAATGAACAGGAAATAAGTTGGTGTCAACAGATTATACAGAAGTAATTGTGCACCCAGAGTTGCTCCCATTGACTGCAAAATAGAGGTGCTTCTGAGCTGTTCATCCACTAAACAGCATCATGGTGGACGGCTGGCCCAAATAACACTGTAACATAATAGCACTCGCAAACTTTGGAGGAAATAATCACTTCTAAATGATTGAATGCGTTCTGATTCTGTTCTGTGTTACAATGTTTACATCTTTGAAAAGACTGTTTGTTTCTTGATACAACCTGTCTTCTTCTTAAATGAAATGAGAAAATCTATGCTGATACAAACCTAAACTGCTTAAAAAAAACATAACTCAATCAGATGTTGTAGTTTGGCAGTGAACGTTGTCTCTTTTAACTATTGTTCTTTCCTCACTATGTCACCCACTGAGCACCATTGCTCTGCTCTGGCTCACGTGAGAGGTGAGACGGATTGTTAACATGAATATTAATTGCTCCGTAAAACAGATTTTGACATGTTTGTGAACAATATCTGAGAGAAAATGGGTCTCTTGTGTTTATAGAAAACGTTTCATAGCGTTGAGTTCTTCTCATAAAAAATGGGAGGAAAAACAAAAGTGTTGTGTTTATAGTTTTGCTCAGTGTAATGTCTGGTTATGTATGAGAATAGCTGTTTTTATTAGCAATTATAGCTGGACATTTATTTTTGCTGCATGTAGACTTGTACAGGGGTGGTCTGACAGGTTTGAGGGCAAAAACAAATTGAGTTTGGTTGTTGTGCACTTCGGTTAGTGTTAGGCAGCGCATGTAAACATAGTAAGTGAAAACCCAGTAACTTAGCGTAGGTATTACGGAGTGCATTTGCTGAAGAATTCCAACTTCTATTATTCATAACCTCCAAAATGACATTTGTAGTCACAGCCGTCCTGGGGCAAACTGACAGAGACATGGCATGCATTCATACAGCAATCCCCGAACGCTGCAGTTTTTAACATTCTCACATAGGGACATGTTGTACAAAAACAACTTTAAGTCACTTTTAACATCGTTATAACTTGTATTGACTCATGGATGTTTGAATAAACGTGTGTTATCTTACAGGCGCAAGGGCTCTGAAAATTCCTGTTTTCACCTACCCTCTGTTACCGCCCACGTCCCTGTACTCAGGTGTAATTATTTGAAAAATGAATACTGCGAGTGACACGTGCAGACACGTGCAGTGTCATGGCTCCGACAATTTTCTGCATGTCCTCCCTCTCTCATCCCCATTTCACGTTGTTCTGTCTAATAAAGCCTGAGGGCCCAACAAATACAATTTAAAAAAGTAAGAACATGTAAATGACAATCTGCTGCTTGTTACAGTGAAATGCCATAACAAGAAGGTGGAGCTTATGAGTTCTGCAGTTTTGAGCAGAAGTAAATGGACCTGCTTCAATTACTGAGCAGTTTAAAGATCAATATTGCAGTTTACAATGGACAAATTGTAAATGACATGTTATAGTTCAATACTAAGAACCTTAAAAAGCATAAGTCTGCTTTAATTTCTTACTTTGGCTCTACAGTAGTTTTGAGTCAAACGTGTCAAGGAAAATGAGACATTTTCCAATTTACAATAAGCTAAGTGAATTATCATGCAGCATAGTTACAATTTTGGTGATGCTTAGCCTACTTTTCCTCTTTGCAATTCATAACACTGAGCGTAGCCTCGTAGAACTCTCATATGCATACTGGATACATAGTCGGGGTCATTTTTAACAGGCTCCTATACAACTAGCTGAGTGACACTGAAAGCAACACGAGGTCAGCTCATTTGCATATAAAATAGGATATTTTATTCTGACAAATATAATTAAAAATAGACTCATTTGCATTGCACCCACTGGTCATTCAAAGGACTGTTTTACTTCTTCATCATCGTGTCTTTTCACCCACAAATGTTTTATTCAATATCTCGTGACATAGACTTCACGTTTTCAACCAATTACATGTATGATAATGTACGATGTGTCCAGACAGGTGACCCCTGCTTGTCTCTTGTTCCGATGACATTGACAATAGAGGATGTATTGTATGGTTAAATTAAACAAGAAAAGTAGCTACAATACTGTGTAATTAAAATGAATGGTAGTGAACATACAATGTGAAGTTCAAAGTAACAAAATATAAAGAAGCACATCTCTTGAAAAATATGTGTTGTATATATAATAATGCATATGCTCAGTTTGTGCTTTTTATAAAGGCCGTGGCTGGAGAGCCGCGGTGCGGTCAAATGGCCGCGCAGTTTCAGGGACCGCGGCATTTCCCTTATAGCCCGTTATAGCCTCATGGCTAACCCTAACCTTAACCCTAACCTTAACCTTAACCTTAACCTTAACCTTAACCTTAACCCTAACCTTAACCCGAACCCGAACCCGAACCTTAACCTTAACCCTAACCTTAACCCGAACCCGAACCCGAACCCGAACCTTAACCTTAACCCTAACCCTAACCCTAACCTTAACCTTAACCCTAACCTTAACCCGAACCCGAACCCTAACCTTAACCCGAACCCTAACCTTAACCCTAACCCTAACCCTAACCTTAACCCGGCGCAGTCTAAAACGGCGCTAAAACGCGGTCAAATATCGGCGCAGTTTCAGGAGCCGCGGCGCGCGGCCGGCACAAAAATAACATGGCAGTTTCGGCCGCGCGCCGCAGCTCTGGAGACATTCCCTTTTATAAATGACAGTAATTTAAAGAAAATGTTCTAATAAATAAGGAATAAATAGACACTAATGAAACATGATCTGGATCCATATCCGTATTTTTCTCTTGAACTATTTTTTTTTTTTTTAGCCAAAGTAAAAACTGTATATTTGTTTTAAGCTGTCCATTTATTATTTATTTATTAGTAAATATCCAATTTTTTCTGGCCCTTTCCTGGACATGTCACAGACTGTCTGAGCATGTGCAGTGCTGGGGAGAGAGTTTCATTTAGATGAGTGCATTTGTTGGTGAAGCACATCAAAGTACAGAAAGATGTCTCACCAGGCAAAGGAACCAGCGCTATGATCACCCCAGGAGGTCCGATCATTAAAATATTGGATAAATAATTGATTAAAAACCAGAGTGTATTGTTGCAGAGATTCTGAATATGAGAAATATGATGATACGTTTTCGTTTTTTCCCCCTCCTGAACTTATTCCCTGCACACTTTTCCCTCTTTTTTCCACAGATCGGCCCTTTCATTGTAGTCGCACTTCCTGTCCAGTGGGAACTCTGCTGGTTTTAATGTAGAACAAGAAAAGTGTGGCTGATAAAACATGCTATAAAGTAGATTGATTTGAGTAAAATCTGAAATGTCCATGTGATAGTCAACAATGCACCTGGGCGGCCTCAAAGTGATTTTTCTTTTCTCTCAAGGTCGGCTGCCCTATGTCAACTACTGTAATACAACCTGAGGAAGGACAGACAGGCTTCCGGAATAAGGTGAATATTCTAAATGAGGAAGGAAAACATGTACATTTTACCTGCACATTAAGACGATGTTAATCATGAGCGGAAAACAACCATTTACAAATACTCTCTTTACTGTAATTGAGTAGAATATTTAGGCAACTGTACGTAATATTTCATAGATTCATATTTATTGATACAGTATTTCTATTTAAGTCCCCTTCTTGTTTCAGCTGTAAATGAGTAAGGTGGACATTGAATCACCGTCTCTTGGTTAAAATTGCACAAAATGTCTCATTTTAGACAAGACAAGCTTTTTCTCACTTGAGCAAACATTTTATTAGAAAAAAATGTATATATTTGAGACAGATCAAGATGAACACTACTTTTGATTGCAGCGTTTAAGCGTTCAAGCATTTTTGCCAGTGTGGTGGTATTTACCCCTAAAACAAGATCAAACTGTCCACAGCTCATTATAATGTCTCTGCCATGTAAAGGGAGATGGTGAGAAGTGCAAAAGGATATTCGTCTTATTTGATCATTGTTTTTAGCTGTAGTCTATTTGTCTGCCAATAAGACAGGGGGACTTATTAGTCTAGTTGATGAGCAGTTTCCAGCTGTGACTGGAGGCTAGGCTGAAATCACATTTACTGTGGAAAAGCAAAACACTGTGCAGAGAAATAGACAATAGACAACTGTGTGAATATGATGCTTTTAATAAGACAATTTTGTATCAGTCATTGGAGTTGGCCCAGTTAATCAGTCTCCCTCTGAACATTTACATTTAGATAGGATTAAAGATGTTCTCCTGGAGTGTTTTAGTGTACCTCTATGTGGGTTGTATTTGTTCAGCCCCCACAAGCCCTTTTGCCCTACCTCCACGTTTTATTTATTTATTACACAGCCTTTGTGTGAGAAGGTATACTTTTATCAACGCCACACAAACAGTTTCTTGTGCAAGTTCAATTTGTTCTTTTGACCCTCTTTTCACTGACACATCAAAGTCAAGACAATATCAGGTGTGATGTAATCCTACTTTGGCCAACTTTCCCCATACAAAACTTTATAAGGAACAACTTTACTGTCATGTTGGAGATATAACGGACTATTCTGATATTTCTATCAACAATGTTCAAAGCTTCAGAAAGGCCTGCAGAAGTTAGTGCACAATGTTTCTGAGCGAAGACTATGATCTGATAAGTTTAAGACCCAATAACGCCTTTAAACAGGCTTTTACCCAGAGCTTGGGCTTTTAAGTGTTTAACACTAATGAGATACACTGCTCCTGCCTCCGCGGCCACACAGCAGTTTATTTTGTAGTGTAAATACCACTGATGGTACGAGGCAGATAGTGAGGGCCAGAGACAGGGACCAGGCCACTGCTGCACCGCCCCCTCCTTCTGACTGTTCCAGAGCATTTGTTGTGACTCAAACTTAAGGTTGACGGTGAAGGCGTGCTGCAGTGTTCTGCTGTTCAAGTACAATGCTCCTCATGCAGCCGGGGAAATAATGGTCAACTTGGACTTGTCAGCAGAGCCACTGCGTTTGCCACAAATGCCATGTGAAAAGTGGCTCAGTTGGACTTGGAGAGGCTGTTTGGAGCTCAGGGAGAGCGTACAGCGGGAGACAGTGAGGGCCATGAGACACTTTTTCAAACTATAGGACCAACAGGCCTTTTTTCAAGTGCAATGAGCCAAACATAAACACGGTTTGAACTGAGCACTAAAGGAAATCACAAATAAATAAAACATATTTGCATCATCAAATTGATGTGTTTAGTTTTATCCAAAAATGTAGAAAACATGAACACATACACAAATATACAAAGAAAAAAAGGCTTTCTGTTCATCATTGGAACTAAAATGGCAGATTAGAAGGTGACAGCGGCACTAACACACATGCACACCTAACAACAACATTGTAGGCATCTTGGATGATGTTGCTATTTGCCTAGGCACTTGGTGTGATTATCGCCGCCAAGAAATGGTTCAAGTTTAAATCTATATTTTCTGGCAACGCTGCAGGTCTCCAACAGTGTGATAAAACTGTTGCAGACCAAACACCTCCTCATCAGAACAGGCTAATAAAGTCTTCAATATACTTAAGTGTATCCTTAGACAAACAGAAGCCCCCGTTTTAGCCCTTCGCGTTGGTGTTCGCCCGTTCTAAAGAGTATTGATGTCTGTATTGACATTCAATAAAGGCAGACCCTTTCAGCAAACCGCAAGGACCGGTGTAAATCCTGCACACTTGACTGAGCGCCGAGGTACAACTTTGGCTTTAACGCAATTAGTAGACAGCAATAACGTCCGGGCCGCTCAAACCAATTTTGATTTACAAGTGGACAACATGTTGGCTTTTCATCAACTTATTATTATTAAGTGGTGTGTATGTTTGCCTTTTCCCCTGGACAATTCCCACTCCCAGTCCATTCACCCGGAGGTATTGATCCTTCAGCGGACCGGCCCCTCTTGATTTCATTAGGGTAGCTGCTGTTAATTACTCCACACTCTAACCTTTCGCTGTTTCATTTGGACCGACAAATTAGTTGAATTAAAAATGGAGGAGGTAGAGAAAGAAAAGGAGAAACAGAGGAAACATGGTAAAGGCTGGTGCTGGTCAGAAAATCCCCCCTCTTCTGTGGCTCTTCTGTGTGTAAAAATCCCGAGGGGGGCTAATAATTAAAAAAGTTCATCAATGTTCGTTTTGAAAATATGCTAAGGGAGCCCGCTGCGGTGATTGTTGCAGGGTATTCATTTACAAACTGGCTGGATCTGGTTTCGGGCGATTCAAATACACACGGTTATGTTTTTGTAAAACCTCCACTGGCAGAGATGGAGATAATCCTGCTTTTATTCATTTATGCATATTTATTTACAGGCAATGTAGAGTCAATGTGCCAATTATTCTACCTTTAATTTAAAATGTGCAAAGATGCAATGGTGAACAGCACAGTAAATTGACTTTAACACTATGTGGACAGTTTTTTCACAGGGATCTCAGGTTAATTACAAATGTTGACTGTGTTTCTAGTGTCATGTAAAGCATCCATGTCTGTAAAAAAATCTGTAAATATTCCCCCTCAAGTAATTATAGAGCTGAATGCTCATGTCAGATTTTTAGTCTGTGTATTGCATGTGAATTGATTGAAACGTAATTTAATCAAACCTATGTCCATCTCCAGATTTGAAGTAAATTAATCACATTCATTCGCCACGAGCCACTACTTTTTTCCTACAATCAAAAAGTAAACAGAAAAAAAGTAGACAAAAAGCAAACTGCGATAAAAACGTGACTTGAAAGTACAAAGTACTCGAGAGGGCCAAGCAGCATGGAGGCTGTTTGGGAAAGTGTGGGTGCTTTTGGTGCAAAGTTTGAATAGCGGGGCATAAATGGGTCAAAAGCAAGAAGTTTCTAAATATGATCGCCTGGATGTCATTCTCATTTAAACAAAGTGGTAAAGAACAACATTTGACACTACACTACAGTTATTTAATGCTTAAAGCAAACCTACATTTCAAGAAATGCTATATTTCTTTGTGTTCCTCTAAAGTCTGTAACAACAAGTAAAACACCGACTATTCTTATCCCGTCTGAATGCACACAAAAAACTTGAAATTTTACAGACGCCCCTGGGTAAAACTGATCCTTTGCAAATAGGGCTTGTGTGTCTACAACAGTGCAAAATAATGATACAAACAATTCATATTTTGGCACACACTTTCAGTAATCGGTGAGCAATACTCTGTAAATGTCCATTTTTCTACAAAATATGAAACCGTTTTTATCCACTCACCTAAACATTCATTTTCTATTTCTTTTTGGCTCTTTGAAAATAACTCACTTAAACCTGTTCCTTGACAAGCGCATTACTGTCTCACACATAAGTTATAATTAGAGTGGATTTAATGCCTTGTGTCATAGGATTACACATACGCACTACATGGCATCAAAAGCACTCCTAAATCACAGAGGATACACCATTGATTAACCATAGAGACTGTGAACCACATCATGTGGACTGGGGCTCTAAATCCATGCTCAATCAATAGCACCACTTCCTACACATCAAGGGATTATTGACAGAAATTACTACCGTCTGTAATTGGTGACTTCCAGTGCGTCCAATGATTTCTGGCCCACTTCTCTCCATATGCTTCTCCTCGCGAGTAACAAAATGTGCTTCCAAGGATGCGCTCATGATAATCACCTGCTTCGGCGCTGCAATATTTTGGCACATAACCATCATCATAGCCAAGGCAATAACAGGATATTTGGGATGTTTAATATGGCAGATGCCCTTCATTCAAGGTTGAACTTTGAGTCTTCATGGAAAAGATGGTCCATGATGCAGAAGGAGCCATTTTGAGTGGTCCCTTTGGCTGAGATAATAACTTCATCATAATTAGCTGGTGGAGCTCGGGAGTGCTGGATTGTGGGTAGCACTGGGATCTGGGCTGATTTATTGCTTGATTTAATTACGTATCAAAATTCAATTAGACGCGCTTTCAACCAAATTCAAAGTGAGTTTTTGTCAAGCTGTCCCCTGGAATGAGACGTCTGTTGAAGGACATCCTTCATAATGTGGTGACATCCAAGTTAATGATTCGCACTCGCTCAAAATCATATGCTTCAGAAGAAAGAAGGGGGTGAGACGATTTGTAAGCATTTTAATAGGGCGAATTATCATTGCATCATCATCTATGTTTTGCGTCAGTTCTTAAATGAGATCAAACCTAATAGAAAAGCAAAGTTGAACTAAAATATCTCATTGTTATCTCTATTGTCTAGGTCTTCATCTGTTCTTAATGTATTTTTTATTGAGTAGTATGGATGATAACTTGTTTAATCGGATTTAGAATTTTAAATACTGGCAAATTTTATTTTCAACCTTGAAAAAACGTTTGATTTATTCACTTATTTTTCTATTTTGTTTGTCAGTTGCTGAATTTTCATCAAGTTTTCATTGAGTTGATTTGAAACATTCAATGCATAATGTGATAATGGCAGAGGAAAATTTCACAGCAAAGTTTCAAGATGCAAAGTTTCAGTTTCTAATATCTTGTTGCTAAATTCACTGCAATTTTACACTCTTAAACTGTTGAATTTGGTGGTTTGAAAATCTATGCATTAAATATTCAATTCATTTTTTTCTATTCGAAAAACGCAAAGAAAACTTATACTGCAACATTTTGTAGCCGATATTTTCTTTCTAAGTTAGAAATTCGCCATTATTGAAAAAAAAAATATATCTTATACAAAGTTGCCATGCATTATTGGCTGGATGCTTGTGCTAAAAAGGTTATATCAGTAACTACGGTTTCAAATTCCACAAGTTGCTAGAAATACAAAACCTAGAAGTGTTTTATTTGTCTCCAGGAGCTCTGCACAAACCAGTAAAGTAAAGTGAAGTACTGGTCATTTCTTGAGACAATGACATATTATCTACCCAGGAACACACTTAAAAAACAGGACACACTTGTCATGAAGAGTACACCTGCCCTAAGAAGCATTTTGTATTTATCAAAGTACAAAATGTCTAACATCAACTCTTAGGGGTCAGACAGAGCAATTTTACTACTCTCAGAAATAAAGTCCAAAGCTACAAAGCTTGTAAAGAGGCTCTGATGGCACATTCTCATCAAACATATTATTATGAGCCAAATGAGTAAACAAAATTAAAAGTTCATTTGCATTGATTTATACCATGTCTGTATTTGATAAAAAGTATTATATTTATGTTTGCTTTGGTAAATTGTGGCAGAATAATGATGTATATAGGATTGTACACCACACAAGTACAAGACAATACAATACTAAGATGACCTATTCCATTTGCCTGAGATCCCGTCTCAAACCAAACTCAAACAGAACCGTGCAATCAGATCTGTTCATGCCAGTGACACATGTGAAACAAATCATCTATTTCAAACAAAATCAAACTTCTCTCACCTCAGATCTACAGAGTTTTGTGCTTTGATGATTTATTCTGGCAAAATCTGCAATATGTTTCATCCTCCTATTTCCTCCCGTATGAAGCTTTATTTGTTTTGAGAGAGATTTTGGACTTTGGAAGCTGGAAGCCATAAGACAGAAACTCTAACAATATATTCAATACATGATGACACTTGTACAAAGTATTGTTTTTTACGTTTGACTACTTTTACCTGGGTTACACTAATATGTTTCTAAGAGAGCTGATGTTTGTTGAGGTTGAGGATATAAGTGGTGGTCTGGCTGCTGTCATATAAAGCTGATTAGCCCCATGTTGCATCATCAGTATGTATTAGGATTCATCCACTTGACAGTCATTCATTGTAACAGTGATGGTCACACAGTATGACTTGTAAATGAGCTGGAGCTGGTGCTAACACACGACCAGCTGTTAGTGGTTTATCAGAGCACACACTGAACCTGTCTGCAGCCGCTCTCATGTACTCACAGGAAGAAGTGAACACCACAAGGAAACACGATAAAGGGAGATACCTTCTACCATCCATGTGCAAATGTTTATTTCACCTGTGAGAGAATATGTATCATTTACACATAACAGAATAGTCTGCAAAACATTGAATTACAATAATCTGGTGGCGTTTACACAATTGCTGACTCATTAAGTAGTGACTTTTATTTTGGGTAAAACATAAAAAGAACAATTGCAGATTGCAGTGTAGTCAAGGCCAGCCGTGTGCTAAAATGAAGTCTACTGAACTTTTAGGTTTTTTTTACAACACAGAGCACTTCTAGATGACCATAGATGTGAGGTGAACGTTTTTAGATCTCAAGGAGGGGAAGGAACGTGCAAATGCAACTAGGGATGGGACGATTGTTAATACCCATAAAATGTAGACTGTAAGCAATTTTAACAATTAATGTCCTATTATTTTTACTATGATTAGAAATAAAATAACTTTTTAATATTGCCTAACACAAGCAAACAAAATGACAGCAACATTTTGGACGTAGGTTTTCATAATATTTTAGGGAGTGTCTGCAGAGCCGCGGCTCCTGAAACTGCCATGTTATTTGACCGCGGTTTAGCGCCGTTTTAGACCGCGCCGGGTTAAGGTTAGGGTTAGGGTTAGGGTTAGGGTTAAGGTTAAGGTTAAGGTTAGGGTTAGCCATGAGGCTATAACGGGCTATAAGGGAAATGCCGCGGTCCCTGAATCTGCGCGGCCATTTAACTGCGCCGCGGTTCTCCAGCCACGGCCAATATTTGAATGTAAACGTTTTTTCATGTTTAACATGTTTTGGCCTGAAAACAACCGCATTATAGCCATTAGCAACCAGCTGCTTAGCCTCCGTCATGCCTCTCTTGATATTTGAATATTTATAAAACCCTATGATGAATGAGAAGTGGGCGGGACTGTTGAGCTCTATAAGCGCACCACACCTGTCCATACATTATATTCATATTTGTCCAGCGCTGGAGTCCGTCTGAGAGTAAACCCTCTGCATACAGAAGGGAACTATCAGTGTCTGCTTAATTCTCTATTATCAGTGAGGCCACAGCTGCAGACATCCTTTGACCACTGCTCCACGGATGAAATATTAACCGTCAACACACTCAATATTCAGGAACAGACACGAGTTCTTCTACTACCATCTCCGGTGAGACCCGTGCCAAGTTCATGAATATTTTCTCAGGTAATCCATATGAATGTGAAAGCCAAGCAACAGGATTACTGCCTTGCAAATGCTTGTGTAGCTCTTTCTGTGCCCTGTCCTACAGTCCACAATGATATTTCATTCCCAGGTTAATTTAGCCACAACCTTCTCACAAGGTGCATTAAAAAGAAGGGATTGCCTGTTTTACAATTCAGCATGACTGCTTCTGATCTGCTTTCAGAATCTGTGGAGAGAAATCGCATTATGACAATACTGCTGGAGCAGACTTTAGTCGCTCGGTTGTTCGATGGTGTTTTAGTCGAACAAAATTTGTTTTAGTTAATTCATTATTTTATTTTGAAAGATATATATGGGACAAAAGCAACATAAAGGAAAAGAGGCATTCACTGCACATTCACTTCAAAACTGATACTAAACCAAGACTAAACCTGAAGCTAAACCTGGATTTGATGAGGACTAAACAAGAACTAGAACTGGACCAAACCAAGTCCACATCAGGAATAACATTGGCAAATTTTAGGACCATAGAACGCCAAGTGTGAATGCTAATATTAATTTTAACACATAAATAGACTATAAATAGTTTTGTGGGTACGATTTGGGTCGGATACATGTTTAGACCATAGAGTTTTTGAGAGCTTGCCAGTTTCTTTGGTCGTTTAGTTTTATATTTACTTTTGTTTTAATACTAAATGCAAAAAAAGTTTGAATTGTATTCTGTTGTTGCTCATGACGTCTCCCGCCTGAATCGTCTTGTCTCCTAATGGCTGTCATCTGTCAGCGTGGATTAACCTTGATACTTGACGCCTGACAAAGTAGCCTATTTGGTTTGTGTCTTTCTCAAATATCTTTGTGTCAGTTTCCTTGGCAGCTCAGTCATTTAAAATTACACTATTGATGCGACTGTAAAATACTGTGAGGCTGTCTGTCTGCACCCACCGGGGTCCATCACCATCACCAAAACAAACTTGGCCTCACTGCCAGGGTAATTTCAGCCCTGCCTCCCCACCGCTGAGTGTGCTAGTAATATTAATATCTTTGTAGAAGGCAAATGTATGCTACAAGAGGCCTGTCCCGTGTGCTTTTTTGTTCCAAACCTCTTGCTGTTTCTCTGGCCACAGCCAAGTTCATTAACATATGTTCTCGTGGTGCACTGGAGCTATTCTGCAATGGTAAATGCCTTTTTACAGCAAGAGCAGCGCCATAGTTCCTCCACTGACTATCCATAAGTAGTAAAACAGCAGCCATATCTGCCCACTCGGAGAGCTGGGGATGTGTCTCACGTGATGGGGGGTCCTTAACATTTAGTCAGAAGCACCGCACTAACAAATTGATATTCCGCCCACTCTCCGTAATGGCGGGTGGTAATAAGGACAAATAAAGGGAATATTGCTGCTGCACGCTAGGCATAGAGTGTAATAAGGTCATCGACTGGATATGTGTTTTCTTGGGCTTGCGTATTTATGCCTCTTTAGCATGCAGAGTCAAATTCTCACAGTATGACTTACATCTCCAAAGACTACACCACTGTGAAATATGCAAAGGCACACAGTCAGAACATGTCTCAAGCATCGCAAGAGCTGCCGACTAAAGAGTAGGAACACATGAAATCATCGCTTAAGTTTCCAGTGGAATTTATCTGGTTGAGTTTATCTCACTCTTTACCAGCATCTACAATATGTCACAATGAAGAAAATACATATTGCGTACCATTGTGCAAAGAAACAGTGCTGCTATATGTGGTAATATTAGGTTGTAATGTATACAGAAAATAAGGACGTTTATGCAGAGAGACACCACGTAATACAGTAACATTTCTTATGAAGTAATACGCTTGAAAATAATTTGCAATATTACCATTGCTTCCAGATAGAATACTTGATAATGATTTACAAATTGTGTTGATTAGCTCCCGTGACAAAACAGTGAGTGCTAAAAATGTCAATGGAAGGAAAACACGGTGTGTGTATCAGATAGTTGTATCTTCATTTAAAATTCATTTTGCTAATTGTTGCCTGAATGTTTTTTTCATTTAGCAACAAGTGAAATGATTGGGATCAGCCAATGAGATAATTTGAGTCCCTGTTTTATTGAGTGAGTATTTGCGTGTTTCAGTTTCCACATTTTAACCAGTCAAAAAATGTCATATCTTGTGTTAAATTGTTAATATCTATATGACAACAGCCCTCATTCCTCAGTATTCTGAAACATATGGGTATGATGCCATTTTTAGGACAGTTGACCATTTAAAAGCTGTGTTTAATTTTTCATCACTTCGAAACCCATTTAATAATCTGAGGTTTTGCAATCAGAAACATGGCTTATACATAATATTGTGCATTTATTCAATTACAGGTCAAAATACATTGAAGAACGTTAATTTTTACTGTGAGCGTTGGTCGCCTTGGCACAGATCTGACCTGTAACTTGGCCTAGTGGTGTCACCTGCTTGTCTCCATGGAGATGTAAACGTTAAATGCCATATTGTTGAACTTTCCAGGCAAAGCAAAGTGGCAGGCCTTTAAGTCACTAGAGGCTACGTCCTCAGATGGTGAATGAGAATATATAAATAAATCGCTAAATACAGCTAGCTGCTGGAGAAACTGTGGCTAACAAGTGGCCCACCCTCACCCTGTGTTTTGAGACACACTCCTGTTGCTCAGAAATGTCAGACTGAGAGCAACAAAGTGCCGCAATCTGCTTTGCACTTGACTTCAGAACTATTTATTTGGGCTTCAAAACTCCTTCCAGTCACACGATAAATGGATACCTTTGGAGCATATATTGGCAGCTGAAAAGGCCATTACGAAAAAAAAGTATGCCGTAAACTACACCAGCAATCAAGGTCTGAACCGACATCATAATTGTCATTTGAAAAAACTGTAAAATCACATTCAGATTCAATTTGAAAATTTACAAATGTAAATATTTAGACACAATGGGATGACTGCTGTAGAACATGTTTAAGACTATGTGAAAACATGTATATGCTCTCTCTCTCTGTCTTGTTTCAGTTCTGGGTTATTTTATGTTAAATAAAAAAATAAAAGAATAACGTATTATAATAATTCATAATTTCTTCGAGCACATGCATTTTTGGGTGATCACAGGACACTGGGATCCTCGTGAGAAACCACTGTAATATGACATGAATTTTAAGTCATGTCATCATCTACTCATAATAAGGTAGAGATAAACCCAGAAGACAATTTGGGGTACGTGCCAATGTGCCTCTGTCAGTAAAAGCCAGTGGCAGTCATGACTTATTCAGGATTCGGCTCTAATAATATATCCATCCTGAAGACACATTTGCAGAGCACTGATATGAAGCAATTGTGAACATAGCTTCAGAATACATCTGTCCAGAGCTCTGATTTATAATGGGAGGAGAAAGAACAGGCAAAGATAGAGACTCTTTGAAAATATATAAACTAAAACTTCAAAATCTAATCCAACGTCTGTAGTAGAGGCAAAAGTAAAGTGGTACATACTGTAATTTTAATGGAAGAATTGAAAATATGAAAAACTTTAAGTAAAACCACTCAGATACAAGTGTGATATCAGCGCCTGGTTTAAGACATTAACTATTGTGCTTTGCTTTGTTTGTTTATAGGAAATTATGCCTAGCATCTTGAAGAAGGCAAAAACATATTTTTTTAGGTTTTACTTGACGAATATAAATACTGAAATGTTGAGCCAAAATGTTTTTTTCATTTAATCTCCAGATATACTTTCTGTGAAGCTCAAATACAATGAAAATGTGATATTTTCCCTATTTTGTTGTAGAACATTAACCAACATCTCTACCCTGAAAATTTGAAATCGTAGCTAATTATTCATTATAAAGACTCAAACTCATTATTATTTAGATGTGAGTCAATCATTGAAAGTGTATGAATGAATGTTGCACATCCAGACATACAGTAGCATTTTATATTTCTATAGTTAAATCAGGAGGGATTTTATTTTTCTAAGATTTGGTGTGGCCCGTGGGCTTTATTAGACAGGAGAGGACAGGGTGAGATGGGGAATGAGAGAGAGGGGAAGACATATGGTAAAGTTGAGATTCAAACTCTAACCACTCGACTGGGCAGCAGGAATCAGGAGGAATTATACTTCACGTATGAATCTAATTATTAAAGGTGGTATGGACGATTTTTTTCCAGCAAATTTTTTATCATATTTCCTCGTGGCGTGGATAAATCATTTGTCCTGCCACGTATCAATCATAAAACGCACCTACCGCTCACCTGCAGCCGCGTGCGGTTCCTTTTCACGTTTCTGCGTGCCTAAGCGCATTGATCCATCATAATATAGTTCTCTCAGTGTACGGGGCAAAATGAAGACGGAGAAAGACAGTTCGAGCTGACGCAGAAGTGGACAGAAATCTACGGGAGACGAGCGATGCGATGCGCTCCGTTGCGCTGATAAACAAACGCACGTGTGTGTTGTATCAGTCCGCACGGGGGAGTGCGCATGCGCACTTCCTCCTGCGTTCTCAAATCGCCGAAAAATCGTCCATACCGCCTTTAACATATTTTCAAAGTGAATTTTAAGTGTGTGATGAATGCTTTATCGGTGAATTAATACAATTGACAGATCACCTCGGGACACAATGCCGTTTGTCTGTATCGCACAGAGCGGATTGCACCACTATCCAGCTAATGAACCCTCTAAGGCTTTGCTGAAGTCATTAAACATGGAAACTAAGTATAATCTTCTAATGACACCCAATTACATCAAAATAACCTGACCACACAAATCGAACACCGTGAAGGAATCTTACAGGTCATTACATCACATCGAGAGGAACACGCTCAGCGGCAAAATACTGGCATTTGTGATAAGAATGCAAGTGTAGTGTGTGTGGGAATTTAACCTGCTTTTAACCTGGGAAAAGAGGCACAATGGCCTTAAAGCAGGTGAATATCAATTAATGTATTCCATAATCAACAATAATAAGGTAATTTATGTGCAAAGACAGCCACAATTACACATTTTGGAGCAGTTCAATTAAAAAAGATAAAATGAATGTATCTAATCAAATGTCTTGTTGTTGTTGTTGGTGTTATTATTATTATTATTAATAACAATAATAACACCAGGGTTCACATTTTTAATCAAGAGATTAAAATAATAGTTCACTGCAGTGATTATCTGTTGTGATCTGAATGTCCAAAAAGGCTCCAAAAATACAAACTACAATGTTGTGCCCAGCTGTTTGAAAAGTAATAAAAATATCAAAGCACTTTTCTTTCTCTTTGCTGACATCATATTTGAATCACGATAGAGAAAAGAAACAGGACAAGCCTTCGTTGTGTCCTGTCAGTAACAGCTAAAGAGATGTGTGAATAATTCCCTGAGCTGTGGGTGCCTGACCCTGCAGAAGGTGATGGTAAACATCCAGGTCAACTAGAGGGTAATGGCACATGAGAAGCACGGTGAGGCGCCGCAGCAATCATGTGGCTTTATTCAAGAATTATTCAAAGGCTTTTGTTTTTTTCTCCCCCCCTCGAAATGGTGTGAGTGTGTATTTTATACATTAGGAGTGTTGGGGATATTTGCAGACTAAAGTCTATTTTGATAAATTGCTTGGACACTAAACATTTCAGTTTTGGGTTGTTATTTCGATGGTCAGGACTGCAAAGCCCACAGCGGAGCAGCCTGCCTGCTGCAGTCTGGGACTCACAATGACTTCCTGTTAATGGGACGAGATGGAGCGCCGGGAGAATCCGCCCTGAGCGGAAATTTCCACATGGATATGGCCTTTGGCACTGGGGTACCTGCCCTCAGCCATCTGCACTGATTTGACAAATGATTCTATATCAAAGGCCTCTGCACTGATTTAGGTGGTAATTGATTGGAAGTGAGTCTCTCAAATCCCTGATTGGTTTAGAGAGATGCAGGCGAGATTTTCTGTGCAAGTCAATGTGAAGGACAGCCACAAAGAAGAGAATATGAGACGCGAGAGAGAGAGAGAGAGAGAGAGAGAGAGAGAGAGAGAGAGAGAGAGAGAGAGCGAGAGAGAGAGCGAGAGAGCGAGAGAGAGAGAGAGAGAGAGAGAGAGAGAGAGAGAGAGAGAGAGAGAGAGAGAGAGAGAGAGAGAGAGAGAGAGAGAGAGAGAGAGAGAGAGAGAAAAGAGCACACTAAAGAAATAAAAATTACATTTGTAAGCAGGGCCTTCTTTACACACACTATGCAAATTATATTTTTATGAAAACACGTTGTGGTCGCTGTCTCTCACAGTCTTCTTCCACTGTAACTGATGGAATATCCAATTTGTTAGTGTGTCCATGAAGATTGGATTTCACAATTCAGAAAAAGAATTTGTTACAAAATGGAACATTATTGATTTGTTCCACATGGAGGTGTGGTTTCATTCTGATAGATGAGCCGGCCAGTTGTGTGTGGGGGAGCATGCATTATATATTCATTCATCAATTCCCTCTGAATTTTTGATGCGATTAACCCTTGTTGTGGAAATGGTGTGACAAGGGAGATAAGGTGGTACATGGAGGTCAGTCTGTGTGCAGATGCCCTGGAGGATTAGCAGAGCCATAAAGCAGCAGAAGAGTGACTGACAGAACATGACATCAATAACAGATGATAGAAAATGGGGCAATGTTTAAATATGAATCAGAACTAATGTTAATTAATGATTACATAGCACTTAAAGATTCTGATTTATATTTTTGATATTTCACATTCATATCCAATGCATCCTGAGTCCGGCTTTTAGTGACACACTGTGCACTGATGGAGCGTTTCAATCCCATGCTGACTGAATGCATAATAAGTTAGATACATGGTTGACTTAATCATGTGCAGTACTGTCATTCATATGCAGTACTGTCATATTCATATACAATACTGTCATATTCATGTGCAATACTCTGACATAATGTAAATCATATTGGTGCAATATTCTCCGTCCATATAACTGCTGTAAATAAGAGTATTACTATTGCTACTATTTTATTTTTATTTTTATTATAAACTTTTTATTAAGAATATAAGAGTTTTTATAAGAGCTTTTCTATGAAGAGTGTTTTTTTTTTTTTTAAGTTTTCTACAAGTTATCTCTTCTTTAACTTCTCTATCTACTCTGTGTTGCAACAGTGAAATTTCCCCATTGTGTGGACAAATAAAGGCTTATCTTATCTTATCTTACACAAGTGTTCAACTCAACATTTTGAGAAGGGTTAGGGTTAGAACCTTTCAACATTCATATTTAAAATGGTTTAAAATTGTTAATCACTATGGTAACATTACACTGCGGGCTGCTCTGCTGCTTACCTTTTGCCATTTGACACAGACATGTGCTGCTTTCTAGTGACAGATGCTGCACAGGCCTAGTCCCACAGGTCACAAATGACCTTTTGGACTGTCTTTTTCAAGTCACAAAGCATTATTTGTTTGACGATGGCCAGGATGCTACCGCGAGCGGCCTGATGGTGCCCTGGGTTGTTGCTGCCTGTCTTCTGAGATCACATTTACCTCTGTTGAATGGTGTGGGGGTGTGCACAGCATGTTGACTGGAAGGACGTGACTGGGAAATCGGTGTTCAGAGTGCTGTCTACCATCTACTGTTGCCTTTTACTATGAAAGGCATGTCTGGCCTCTTGTTTGGATTCCAAGGAGATTTCTTTATAATACAGAATTAATCATCATCAAGTTGTGCTTAATATGTGGTCCGTAGTGTGATTAAAATGCATATTTTAAGCATTTTATCAGTGGTTTAACATTTGCATACAAGTCTATCTTCGTGAGTTAAAGTGGCTTGCTTCTGTAGTCTGTTCATTAGTCTACTAAATCATTGTTAGGTGGCATTTCACAGGAGAGACCTAAATGGAATTTGGTGAATTCAGTAGTTAGTAAATTGAAAGATGGCATGGTGCAGGCTACAGAGCAGGCACACACTGTCAGAGGTGCGTGATCCCCACCCCCATCCCCTGGCCCCTCCATCTGTCACCTAACAAGATTGCACTGTTTACACTGAAGCGTGCATATATTTATGCATGGCATATCCTCATTCCAACACACGTTCATCTGTCGGCGAGCGGCTGCAGAGGAACGGCAAAGTGCAATATACTTCAAGATGAGTGACTGTAAAACTTCGAAATCGAGTTATAGGTTATATTTATAGCTTTAAAAAAAAATAAAAAATGACAATTGACTTTATTTTGTGTCCCCCAATTTATTGATTCATTGTTTTCCTTAATATCTCTTGCATATGTGTTTGTTCATCACCTGGCGTCTCACTATTCCTTCCATACCTATTCCACTTGAATGAGAAAGTGTTATTCAAGCTGTGGTTTCTCAAGGAAAAACTGACACTCTTTTGCGTTGCCTGAAGCTTGGTGTCAGAAATATGATCTGGCCTCACCTCCTACCCTTCCTTCTGCCCTGTGATAATGCTTTGAGGTGAGCCCACTCATCAATTATTCACACAATACAACATTTTCACTCTTTATCTCCAACGCTGGGAAAGGACTATTTAAGAAAAATAGAAAAGAAAATACTGCCTGGGAAGAGTGAGGGGGAAGAGGCCAGAATTTGGCATTGGACAGACAATCTTCTTCGTGTGAGTTATAATTGTAGTTTAACAATGTGCAGAGTGCTGGGATTTTCAATAATGTGCTGTATATGGCCTTTAGAATGGGATCGCTATGGGAACCAGAGCCCCCATATGACCCTGCAGTGCCCACCCACTCGGACAGCCGTTAATCATCTTCGCTCAGATCCTGGCACTGCAAAATTTGGCCAATGTGTCAAGAAGCAATTATATATACTTAGAGCTTGGGTAGGCTCTCCTCTCCTCCCACCCTGCTCCGTCCTCTGCACTCTCATTCTCACACTCTTAATATAATCACAGAGCAGTTTGAAAGCCCAATCCATCTGAGGAGGTGCGCACCACGCAGATGGAGGGTTGGGTGAAACGACAGCCCATACATATCCCATTCTTATTATCACAATATCCTTTTAAACCATTTTCTGTCATTGACTTATTGTACCAGCCAACTGAATTTGCTGTCATAACTGAAGCAAAAATGGGTTATAGTAATAATATTACTAGGAAAAACGTATTTCCGGTAACAATCATAATATGATTGTTACCGGAAATAAGTTTTTCCTTCATTAGATACAGAGCTGGAGTTGTGTTTGTGGTTGTATTTGTTGTGTTTTTTTTATCTCTTTAAACTCTGAAAACTCTTACATATTTTTCTTTGTCCGCTCCAACTCCAGGAAAGCCTCTAAATATTCTCTTACTTTTACTGTCACATATGTTGTTTGTACTTTTTATAGTGTAGATCAGGGGTGTCCAAACTTTTTTTCATCAAGGGCCGCATTTTGAAACTTAAACGGGGCAGAGGGCCACAAACAACGTGACAATGTCGAATTTGTTGAATGACAAAGTGAATCATTCGACGTAATTGCGATGAGCCTCCACACCTTTAATTATACCTAGAACATTAATATTAGGTTGGTGTAACATCAATATGCCTGAATTTTCCCAATTTCACAGTAAAAAGTACTACTTTTTGTTGTTTGGGCCGACATAGCAGGAAGACGGAGGGCCAACAGAAATTGGTCTGAGGGCCGCTTTTGGCCCCCGGGCCCTAGTTTGGACATGCCTGGTGTAGATGTTTCACTCCAAAAAAAATCAATTCAACCATCTTTGCTATCTATAGTAAAATTGCTCCTTAAAAAAACATAAAAGAAGTGCACATGACAGGTTCTCAAGTTTGTCTTTATTATTACTTAGTTTGGAGAGAGGAAAATATTTATAATCCTACATCTGTTAAGTGGGCAGTATCTTAAATATAATCATGTTGGATCATGTGGAAATACACTCACCAACTGTCTAATTTGGCCTTTCAACTGATTTAGAAGATGAACAGTGGAAGAATTATTGTACATGTTTTCAGGGGTGTTACTTCTATACTTCTATAATAATACATTCATGAAGGTGACTGTAGTTGGTTTAGAATGGCACAAAAACCATCATTTTAATCATTATAGGGCTCAGTGTGAAGTTCTCCAAGCTAGTCTTCATCATGCCTGTGTACTTAATGACTCTCCTCTCTGTGGTTGTCTGAGTAATTGAGTAAATGTACAATGCCTGCACACATAATTACTTAAGCTCGTCCACTATATTTACAACACGTCTGCAGCACATGAACGCAGATGTGAGACGGCTAAAGGGAGATCAGGTTGCGATGCTAACAGCTCCGATGTGAACGATAGCATCCGCAAAGCCGCGGCGTTCCCCACATCACAAGTGTGTCAATGGAACAAGGGCAATTCGAGCAAACAGGAGAGAGATGCAAGGGAATATGTGTCCATAAATAAGACACAGGGAGCACAGAGGCTGCAGACACATAGGCTCACATAGGATTGGGTTATTTATACACCACGATTCTGAGGCTAAGATGTTTCAAATTGAAGATTTAAACCAAAAAAAAAAGTTTGAGCTGTGCAAATGCCACACCATGCACACCTTTACTTGTGTTTCATAATGTCTCAACTATTTTGCTTTTTTTGACGACTGGTATTGGGTAGCGCACAAATGCAATCCTCCAAGACCCACTTTTAGGCCTTGGTCCAGCTATTGAGAAGCTCTGGAACACTGCGTAGGTGGATTTCATCTGTCAATCACTGCAACCATCCATCAGTCTTTGGGCTTGTTTAGTTTTTCATTCTTTTATTTATCCTCCCCTATTTTGACAAACACTTTCTGCCTCCTAAATTCATCTCTTATATTTAAGTGTGCATTAGTGGTGGAGAGTGATGCGGGCTTTGAACGCTTGATGACAGCCTGTCAGACATGGGCCACTTTTTCCGAGGTCCTCTGCCTCTCGCTGCTGTGGCCGCTCATCCAGAAGAGGACACTGGCATTTTTGACACATTTTGTGCTAAGTGAACTGAACTAGTGTGATTTTCACTACATGACACATTATCGCATTTGCAAGAGGGCTGCACCAGGAGAAAGAGACGACACGGAAAGTTACTAAAGTCAGCGAGAGGAGATGACTTTGACTGCGAAAAGACAGGAATAATTAACAACTCATGAAGTAGCAATCAAGTCTCTAGAAATCAACTTGTTCTCATCTTTGTGGGGAAACTTGTAAAACCAGAAGTTGTAGAATGGTTACTATTAAACTAAGTATTTATTTTCTTTATTCCGTTTGACTCTAAACAATGTGTGTATGATTGATGGATACTTGTGTATACTTTTGGCCGCAGCAAAAATGGCAATAACAAATACAAATGGATGACAGAGACGAGCCGACAAGGACTGGTCTGAAAACCTTTTACATTTATCTTAAACATGGGGGACAGATTGGACAAGTACGAGTGTGCGATACAAGTGCGTCAGTAGAAAAGTGACTCAATGATGCAATTCAAGTGACGAAATGACGGTGCATCAGACTTTCTATTGTCTCAGTTCTAACGTCCAGAGCAGTTGAAACACAGACTGAAACGCTCACGGACGAAGCTCTATGCAGCTAAAAACATCATATTGTACATGATTATTACAAATACTTGGGCTTTTTATGTAGGCCTATTTTAATCGAGCAATAATACTCTCCAAATGGACCCAAGTTAAGCATTTCTCTCCTCTGTTTATAAAGGCACAGCATCAGACTAAACTTTGTTACAATCTGTACAAAGATTATAACAAATACTTGGAATGTACAAAGATTATAACAAATACTTGGGCTGTTTTATGTAGGCCTATTTTAATCGAGCAATAATTCACTCCAAATGGAGCCAAATTCAGCATTTCTCTCCTCTGTTTATAAAGGCACAGCATCAGACTAAACTGTGGTAATAACAAATAAAACATAGAAAATAAGAAGATTCCTGTCAGACTGAGATAGATTTCGAATCGGTATCAGACATAACAAACTATAAAAAATTGGATGCCAAAAAAAGCGTGATGTATCGGGATTTGGGGTTAGTTCAAAACGAATCGCATCGAGCTGCTTATCATATCAGACAAAGAGCTGAGATTCCAATCACTAGTACATATTCTTTGGGCTAATCTATCTCCTTTTTGTATTTGTCTTTCAATTTAAGGTATTTTTTCAGTTATTTTTTTTCAGTTTGTTTGTTTATATTTATAACAGAAAAAGAAGCAAACGGACAGTAAAAAGAACATTGAAATAAAGTACAACTTCTACTACCACTACTTCTTTAACTAACAGGGCCTATTTTATGACCAACATTGCTGCTGTAAGAACACTTGCTCTTACTGTTACCATTACTCTTTGTATATATATGTATATGTATGTGTATACCGGAAGTAGTTTTCCACACATATAAATAACTCACCATTTTTCTTCATAAAACATGCTTAAGTAAATAAACGTCAACTCCAGTTATAGTCCACCTCTGAAAATAACTACAGGACTAATGAGGAAATGAAATAGCTCAAATCAGTGCAATAACTCTCCATTGCGTTCGCTGTGTGCTTGTGTGGGGGGCTTACCTTATGAGGACAAATTGGGGGCGGCGAGTTGAAAGACTTGTCTGGTGTCTGGGCCGAGTTCTACAAGAGAAACACATTATCAGAGCGTGTTTTCAGCACAGAGAACTGGTTCACTGCAAATTACACTGACACAAACCCCAGCTCTTAGCCAGGCCAGGGCCCTTGGAATTACCACAACAACTCTATAAGATTTAAGCATCTTACGACAACAAGCATTTACCACCATTGCCCACTGATCTAAAGACTTATCTTATGCATCATGCAAATCACTGCTGTTGTTTGATTTCCTCAATTTAATCCTTCTTTGCAAAAGGATTTATCTGAACATACGCTTTCAGGTTGAATGCCTATCACATTTGTAACATGACAATACAAGATGACTTCTCTTTGACCTTATTTTGATAGTCCAAGAACTTGCGCTAAAGGACACTAGAAACTACTACTGATTCTACTACACCTGTCACACACAAACACACACACAAAAACAGCTTTAACTTGAATTAAGCTAAAGCAAATTTGGAACTTCCTTTATTCAGATACTGTTTTTGACGTAAGGGATAGTTTTTTTTTGTTTTTACTTTATTCATGATCCAGATCAAACAAATCCTTCTTTGAATTCTCTCTCCAAACACATGTTTTTAGGTTAAATGATAATCACACTGGTAATATATTCAATACAAGAAAGAGCCATTATTAAGCCGACGCAGTAAGGTGAGTCAACAAGGCGCCAACAGATGGTCCTGCTGCTCCCGTTTATGCAAAACCTGAATTATTTGCATATCTGCCCTATATAAAAAGACATACAAAAACGCTCTTTTACCCAACCTCACAGAAGTACAAACTCTGCATTGCATATACAGCACGTGGATGATCTGTGCCAAACGTTTTAAGACGCCTGCAAAGCCTCATGAGAAGGCAGTGTTGATTTTCAAACAGGTGCTTTCGGGTATGTGCTCAAATCCAATTAAGTGCCAGTGGTCCGTCTGATGTGCCGCGACACTATTAATGGTTGCCTTATGGTACTTTACCAGGACAGGCGCGGAGCTCTCCTGACACCCAGCATCTATTTTTCATGGGGAGAAGAATATTCCTCCGACCAGCCGAGGCAGGGAAAAGACACACACACAGCCGCAGACATTCGTTCTAACATAAACACCAAGCTTCATAAAATATACATGAATAAATGGGCCATGAAGGAGCAATGGAATTAGTGGGTAGATTTTTCCCTGAAGATTGAGGGGGCTTTGTGAGCATGATATCCTAATTGATGTGACAAATAAACATGGTGATACAGTTAGGGGGAAGAGGTGGAGATAGAGTCGGGAGGCGGAATTTCACATGAGGAAAAGTCATGTATGGCTTATGGCCATAATAATCGAAATGCTGTTGTTTTTCATTAAATAATGTATGCCAAACTACTACAACAGCAGGGTACACAGTTTCACTTATTCCTCAGGTCTTGAACTATTGTAAATTGCCTCTGTTACGACTCCTTTCCACCCAGAAAATGGTTTACATACATAAATAAAAAATATATGTTATTAAAATATGTATTCAGAATATAAACTTGTACCTGTAACTGTATTCTGTTGGTAAAATAGATACAGTTTTCCATTTCTAATTTGTGACATTCTCTTATGAACTTATAAATCAATGCATTACAAAATATTACATATTGTGAAATACTCTGATCAGACCAAGTAACGTAAAATGTAACAAATGCTGTAACATGTAACAAATATGTAACAAATGCTGTAATATGTAACAAATGCTGTAATACGTAACAAATGCTGTAATATGTAACAAATGCTGTAATATGTAACAAATATGTAACAAATGCTGTAATACGTAACAAATGCTGTAATATGTAACAAATGCTGTAATATGTAACAAATATGTAACAAATGCTGTAATATGTAACAAATGCTGTAATATGTAACAAATATGTAACAAATGCTGTAATATGTAACAAATATGTAACAAATGCTGTAATATGTAACAAATGCTGTAATATGTAACAAATATGTAACAAATGCTGTAATATGTAACAAATATGTAACAAATGCTGTAATATGTAACAAATATGTAACAAATGCTGTAATATGTAACAAATGCTGTAATATGTAACAAATATGTAACAAATGCTGTAATATGTAACAAATATGTAAAAAATGCTGTAATATGTAACAAATATGTAACAAATGCTGTAATATGTAGCAAATGCAGGTATTTAGTATTATGTAACTGTGGTTTATTCATTTTCAGTTTCTACAACAAAAACACAACAATCTTATCCTGTGTGAGTTCCTCAACCATCTTGATTCGGATGTTTAATCTACCACCAAATTCAAATGCATCTTTCAGAATGTCTAAAACACACTGATGCCATTTTGCAAAAAATGTATTTTCTTTTTGTAAAGAAAAGAGCAACTGTCATTTTTTAGCTCACCTTCACTCTGAAACATTTTGCATCAGCTCCACAAGCAATATTGACAGGGCTTGCAACAGAGAACCTAGGATTACACCACATATTGATGTTTTTGTCTTTTCCAAGTGCGCGCCTGGGTTATTGTAATTTGATGAGAGCCGGAGAGGACAGAGCTATGATATCCATCCAAATGTATTTTCTGATAACTGAAACATGAGGTTTGCTTGTCGGGTTTGGGGGAGACGTGCTGATTTAGCATAGATCCTTATCAGCTTTCTCTATCACAGGCATGGTTTTATCTGTGTTGTGTACGACAGCACGGTGAAAGACATCGGCCATCTTACTTTTCGATCCAACCTTTTTAACTTTAAGTGTGGACATGTCGGTTGACCAAAGAAGCTATGTTGAACTCAGAGGACAAAGTCTAGTGGCACATTTTAGTTGCTTTTTCCAAGTGGCACCATTGATTTGGTGAAGTGCAGTTCGAGGTACAGCTTTTACCAACACTGTTTGCCATCTCGACTTCACTAAAATATAGCTCTCTCACTAGGATTAAAGGAGCAATGTAGTTCAAGGATTATCAAACGCCTTTGATCATGTGACTGCAATGTTTTTGATCTGCGCCACAGAATATATTCTCTTTTTCTCTGGCTCTGTCTTTACAACTCTCTGTGGATGTACACTGCTGTTGTACTGAAAGAAACTCCAAACAGCTTCTGCAGTGAAAAGACCGGAACATATCTGTGCTAATGTGACTACAAACAGACTTGGAACGGCAGGTGATTTTAAGAAGAAACCGCGCTCACATGTTAAAATGACTATGAAAAAGAGAGTAACAACAGGATCCAGAAAACAGTCTAGATCCAATATACCCCAAACATTTCTCCAGGATTAAAAACTGGGTCAGCTAATTAAATAAAATAATAAATCTAAAATCTAAAAGCCAGTGTTCCGCGATTGCAAAAATAAATGTAGCTCACATAAATATATCAAAAATATTTTTTTTATTAACTAATGATGACAACAATAATTTTCTTCACACCTTTTGGCTTTAAGGTCTTATAGGGGGTCTTTTGGTATGTGTTTAATGTAAATAAGGTTGAGAAGATGATATATATCTGAAAGTTCAGGTTTGTGTTGCCGCTGCTCTCCTAAATGCACCTTGCTGCTGTTCATTAGCACTTTGTGAGCTTTGGGTGCTTCTGTGTGTGTTCCACTTCCTATATTGTTATTCCTTAGCCGAGGATTTGGACATGCAATTAAAGATAAATACAATACGGACGACAATTGTATCACAAAGCATATCTTTTCTCTGTGATGGCCAGACGGAAGCCCTGTAATTGTGTGCCAGAGCATCCGTGGCTCACATTTAGTCCCTGCACCAAAAAAACTGTGCTCCAGCTTCATTGTACAATCAGGCCCTATTAGTGTCAGAGCCAAGACAAAATGGCACATATCAAAACAATTTTTGGATGTGACTTCAAGTTGCACAACAATTTGATGTGAACAGTAATCTGAAGTCCAAAAATGATGAAGAATAGTTTCAGGCGAACTAAGCCCATCAAAAATGATCGAATATTGTTTTTAATAGGTAAAACCTACAAGGCTTTCAAACCCTCCTGATGCCACGTTAATAGATAGAGCATGTCAATCACATTAAAGACACATTAAACACATGAAACACACAGAGACAGGTTGACAAGTCATAAGCATGCTGCCTTCCATCTCGCTCACAGCCTGGCATGTGTATCTAGTCTTCCAAAGTGAGCTCGCAGCACCAATGTGCATATGCATACAGAACGATGCAGCTTCACAGACAAGTGCCTGAAGGAAGCTGCACATATAGCACAAGAGCTTTGAAATGGTGCCAGGGTGGGCCTCATTTGCAAAGCAATTCGACAACAAAAGTAAAAATACTTTACAACTTCAAACCAAATTTCAGTGATGCCAACTGGTACGGCTACACAATTTGTGGAGAGGATTCGAGAGGGAAATGTCAGTGTGCGCTCCTGACATGGCTTATTTGTAGACTTCGGCCTGCACCAGTGCAATGTCATGATTGCTTTGGCAGAGGAAAAGGACCTCATTTACATGAGAGGGAGTCCTAGAGACCCACAGGAGCATGCCTTTGACCAAGGTGCCAGAAGCCTGCAGAAAACAATGTAATTACAAGCAACCCCCGCTTGTTTGGACCAGCTCAGATACAATCGTTCTAGAAATTAATCTGCCTATTGTAACAAAAAAGGATAAATGGTACCATTTATAATTAGTTGGCAATCTGTATTTACAATGTTACTTGATATCAGATATTTAACAATACAATCATCCTCAAGCTAAAGACAAAGTTTGCCAAGCCAGATACCATTTGTGATCTTTCTGATACTGGTACTTAATTTCTTTACTTCCTGCCACATTTGACTGGCAGAAAATCCATATACCGGTATGTTTTCATTCATGTCTATTTTATAGGATAAGATAATCATCCACCCTAATTGTATCGGTCACACCAGAACCAGGATGAAAAGAGACTTACTGAACAAGCCCTCTAATCCACAAATGTTTTGGTTGCCTTTCTAAGATAAATACTTGTATGAAAGTCTTTGGGACGAGGATCAGTGCACATGGCGGCGCACTTGACCATAGAATGTGTCATGCTTTGTCACAACGCCCAATGCATTTCTCTCTTCAAAGTATATTTCTTGGCTGTGTCTCCGGTCACTCAGCCCCTCCAAACCAATTTGTCATTCGAAGTGTGGCCGGAGTGTGGCCAGTGCCTGGATGATAGCGCCTGGCCTCTCTGATCCAGCTGACGGCAACGGAGCGGGCCAAGTCCTCTGCGCGGGCCGCCCTGGGACAGTGGGACGCTGGTCCGTGTCTTCATGTCCAAAAGCCTCTGTATCTGCACAGTCTTCACATTCGACACAGAAGAGAGCTTAGCCACTTTGTATGGCCATGTTTAGTGCACTCGCATGGTAGATGTATGACTTATGTCAACAATTGCATGGAAATAGATGGACAAATATAGGAATTCGCACTTAAATACACCTCCACCTTTTAACAAGACTACATACTCATGTCTTCATCAGTGGAGGTTCTGCTTTATAGAGCGACCATTGACTAAAACAATAGTCATTTGCAGCACGCGTCTGAATAATTGTTTTCCTTATAGCTGCAGATGTTCTTTAAGTGTAATATCAGTCAGCCTGGTCATCTGAAAGACCTCCTATAAGAAGACAAACACACTGTTGTTACCTCATTATTCCTCCACTGAACAAATAGTCAAGTGCTCATTGAAATGATCCAATGCTACCTTGCCATTAAGCTTATCAGTCAACCAATTTGCTGTAATGGTTCTTTCACACTGAATGGGCACAGCGCATTATTGTTACTGATTATTGCTTATGGTCAGAATACACTATGCATTAGAAAATGTGCTTTCGATAAGATTGGACTACCGTTTTTTTGTAAACTAGACACTAGACAATATGATATATATAAATCACTGACTTCATTTAAAAATTGGGTAATGCAAGTCCACAGCCGAGCTATGCAAACTGCAAGCAGGATTACCCCTGTGAGCAAACTGAAATGCAGAAATGAACACACCAATTTTCCAACTATATCCTGAAATTAAATGCAAGAATTTGAAGTAAAAATGAATTACATTTAATTGTAAATAGATCTGGAAGTACTAGAACCCCAAATCCTTAATTTTGCCCATTGTCTCCAGCTTGTATATTTCCCTTGACAATCAGTGCTTAGAATTCCCTCATTTGAATCAGGAAAGCCTGTATATGGTTTTCTCATTACCCACTGATACATCGCTAACAAAAAAACGACACTAGTCTTTTATCAGACAGCGCGTGATTCTGTCTTTGATTGAGAGTGAATGTGGAATGCTCCAATCAGCTCCCCTTGTACGAGCAGAGCTAACATGTGTTCGCCTGCTCGGGTTCTGATGGCAGGGACGAAACGCCCAATCAAAGCTGCTGTGTGCCACCGCTGAACTTGCTCCATGCTTTTTGCCAGCCATCCTCTGTCCAGGGAGTCATCGGCCTCCATGAACCAGGACATGACGGCGGAATTGGGATTTGGCCTTGACAAATATTTTCAGAGAAAGAGAAGCTCTGATAGCAGAAATAATCTCATTGCTCGCGTTAAATCTTGGAGCAGAGCTTTGTAGTAAGGCCTTGGCGTCTCGTGAGGTACAGGCAAAGGACAAGGCGGTAACCAATAGGAATCTAATACTTGAAACAATTCAGTTAGACATGCAGTTTGGACGTGTGTTCATCCGTCCAGCACTTGGGACAATAGCAATGCTCCAAAGATGGAACAAAATCGTAATATTCTGGTTTTGGAATTTTGTTGATTGCTATTTCTAGATAATGTATTTGAAATCAGTCAGAAGTCTGTCACCATATTATTTCAGCTATTTTGTCAGCTCTTTATTGCTGTGAACATTCTCAGTTTCCCCTTTACCCCAGACACGCCCACTGCTCTGGGTTCTGTGGTTTGCCATGTAGGATCCAGTACCATTGCATTGCCATTTTTTGGGAACATATTTTCTAAAAGCTACTGTAAACTATGTACAGGCAAAGCTTTCAGCGTGGTCTTGCAGCACATCCTTTTGATTATGATTATCAGCCACCATAAAGGGGAAGGTGGAAATCACTGTCAGCTTAAGCATTTTAGATACATTATCTACAGGTGTTGTATATTTCAACTATATAGCAGATAAACACATCATATGTCTTCTTTAAGCCAACTTTGGGCCGTGGGTGGGCAGTGCATGGGCAGTGCAATGACATTTTAGATCAGATTTAACTAGATTAGACTATATTGTTCACAATTTCAAGTACATAAAACGCCCGGCGGTGGCATCATGCAAACTAGACTAAATGCAATCCAATCCAATTTTCAGTAAAAAATTCATCAAAAAGTTCTCCTTTAATTACCCTCAGTCTTTAGGTTTTCTGGCATCCAGTCACTCAATTAATCACACCAAAATCAAATTGGAAGAAGGCAAAGCTGATCAAACCCTGGTTGGATAATCAAAAAGTAGATTTAGAAAATACAACAGAGCAGGTGCTTTATTTATATATTCAATTGACTCTTTTTTTGCCTTGTGGTGCGCTTAACCGTAGTCAAATGAGCTTGTGTTAAACAGGAAACAATCTCCACTCTGTCGCTCTCTGGGCCGCCCATTCAATCCTCAAGTGTTGCTAACATAATGACTGCCATGTTATGATCCCAAATAGAATTGCAAATATTTTTTCTCTCCAAGGTGAACATACATAAATTATGTAAATGCCCACAGTTACAAATTTGCATGTGATTGCTTTTGAATAGACTTCCTCATTCAACTTCACTATCCATTCTGTTTTGAGTCTGTCATTCTCGCTAAATTATGAGGACCCATCAACTGTCAAACTGGCCCCTAACAGTATATGGCTGTTTAAATGCCAATTGGAGACACCGGGAGGGCAGCTACTTCCTCTTAATATTACCAGCCACTATTGTAAAAAGAAAAATATAGAGGAAAAAAAGTGTGTCTTTGAGATTTGGACAGAGAGTAAGGGGGGGCATTATCAGCAACAACACAGAGAACACATTAAGCGATCACAACCCCAAAGGTCAATTGTGGCTGCGAGCGGTGCTTTGTTATGCTGTCCTCTCTGTTTATACAGCCAGCCAGACAAAGTGACATATCTGAATACAAGTAATCCGAGCAATGTTGTGTACACTCCAAACTATCAAATCACCAATTAACACAAGGTAATAATGGCCTGACACTAATTACTATCCATCCAACCATCCATCCATCTTCTTCGGCTTATCCGGGGCCGGGTTGTGGGGGCAGCGGTCTAAGTCTCCCCCCCTGGTGTTCTTCCTCTGTTGGAAGTCGTGCATTGGTCAATTTACTGTGATTTGGCTCCTGGTGAACCTGTGTGACATTGAATACTTACAACCTTCCAAAGATGCGGAGATATCATTGAACAAATACATCATTCATATCAAGAACTGGCCATTCTATAGGATATTTACTATGGCTTTATCAAAGTGTTTTTGTTATGCCTTGTGTTCAGCAAAGCATTGCTCTTGGTTTGAGACAAATCCTTAATCCCTCACAGATGTTGATAATAATAATAATAATAATAATGTAATCCCTGTTCCCTGATGCAAACGTTTTTTGAAGAGACAATTTTGGGGTTTGGAGACGTTCGGTAGAAAACAAGCCGTACAACTATTTAAAATACATCCCTATTAAAAGAAGAGCCAATCCTATCCACTAGAATAATCCTCTGTGAAACAGATGTGGCTATTCTCCTGTGAAACTCTTATTTGACAGGATCTATTGTGTGTGTCACTACACATCCATTCTCTCTCCCTAAAGAGTATAAGCAAATTATTAAATGTATATAATGTGTACATTTAATAATTTGCTTACACTCTTTAAGGAGAGAGTCTGCTAGCCTGCCGATCTTACTTACAAGTTTTTTTTTACTTTTGAGATGTTTTGAGCAACCAAAAAACAGCTGATCTACAGTGTGAAGAAATGCGGCACAGATAAAAGATGATGACTGCGTTTCACTCTGTGGACTTCACAGGGCTTTTAAGAACACACACATGCGCGGGCGTTAGCTCTGAGCTACATTTGCGTAAGTAAAATGCAGCAAAACACTATTGAAGACGAGCATGGTGTTTCATGTTTTCCTTTAAATCCTATACAATAACGATTCATATGCACCGCTAGTGTACATGACGGCTGCTAATGATACATATAACGCACAGACGCCTGCAATACAGAGTTAACTACATGCCCTGTTTACCAATGTGAACATCTATTTAGTTCCCTTTTGGTTTCCCTCCCCCATATTACGTCTTATGTTGCTTTTTGTCTTTCATTTGCTTTTCTCCCCTCTTGTCTAGTGAAAGGCAGACTCTCTAAATCCAATACAGTTTCTCTCAGCATGAGGCAGCTTCAAAGGCTTGCTCAGTGGTCAGGCACGTCGATCCTCTCAGCCACCTCCCGGTTGTTTAAGAGAGCAAAAGCGCAGCAGTGCACTTTCTTAAATGCACACAGTTCACCCCGCACCAGCAGAGACACTGCTGTTCACCCAAACCACTTCTTCAACTCTCACCTTGACTCTGACTCACCCCTCATTACCTGCCCTCTCAACATACGTAGCATCATACTACAGACCTTCATTGTCAGGGTACGTTACACCTTTATTAATGGTCTGTGAATTGGAAGGCAGCTTTTTTAAGCCCAGCTAACAAATGTTGTTTTGTACTATTGCCCACTTCAGTGACAAGCAATGTGGCTGGTCAAAGATAATGGCCAAATGATCCAACTAGTTTCCCTTGACGACCACTGTCTCTGCACAGCATCCAAACGATAACAAGAAAAAATTAACATTGTTAAGATATGAATCTAATTATTTCCAAGTCTACATTTGACTAGTTTTACTTTCCATTTTCTCTTCTTTCTTCCCAGACATGTTCTACCTCAACACTATCCCAGACCACCGGGGGGGTGTCCTTAACACCCCCCCCCCCCATCCCCCAGAACTCTCTTGTAGCTCAATCCATATCTCCAGTTCTGTTCCAGTGTGATTGATGTGGAGCCAGGGCTGAGGGCCATAGCTCCTGCCACTTAGCCAAAGAGCACGGTCCTTACCTACAAATGGAGACGTGAATTGGATGTCAGGGCTTTTGGGCTATAGGATCAGCAGCAGAAGAAAATATCTATAGAGCGGTGGCCATCTTATGGTTATAAAGGGACTGTGGGTTAGGAGTCCTTGGTGGGGCTTGAATTGGGAGACTGGAGTTCTCATTAAAGGGGACAATACAGAACCCAAGGCAGTATAGGCAAAGGTACAGACCGACTGATACAAATCAATGAATGAAAGTGACAATGTATACAAACTCTACAAACTCACAGTTTATTGTATAGCAATAGTTATATTAAGACATTCACAGACTCTTCAATCATCTCCAGGTTTAATTACATGTGCTAATGGAATGTGAGACAGACCTACCGATATGTTCAGTTCAAATGTTTAATATGCAATATCAGCAAAATAGTGACTAATCAGATATTCATATGACTGTTTTTTCATGAAAATGAGTGACGGCCTGAAGATGTCTCTCATTCTTCCCAGTGTCCAGACACACGCATGAACCGGCCCCAGCACATGTGTACATTGGAGTGCTGTCTTTAAAGCTCATTATAAGTGGCAGAGCTTGAGGCGCTCACAGGATCCCTGATGAGAGAAAGGAGGTCCGTCAGGATTAGCCTTAATCAGAGGCACCTGTAGACATCTCTTCCCTCCTCATCGCCGCCGTCGTAAGCCCCCGCCCAGTCCCCGCTCGCCCACCTCTCCTTTGCCTCGCCAATGTAATTATTGCAATTGCTTCACTTGACTTTCGTTCACCAGGAATGGAATATTGCACAGTTTGCCTCTTAATGAGGAAAGCCGAGTTGTGAACCAGAGGTGGTATTATATATTTATTTATTGGGCGCAGCATGTATAATGTCAATTATGTAAATGAGGGTGATTTTAAGAGCTCGTAGAAGTTCAAACCAGAGCTGTTCATGCTGTGCATGATCTGTATTTGGTGCATGCGGCCATGAAGGGCTGGTAGAAAGGATCATTTAAGTTTGTTTTGAAGGCTCTCACAAAGGGACATGATGAAATCATTGCTGAAGACAAGCATGGTTCTCTTAGGAGTTAAGTTTGGTTGATGGCCGGTAAGCGCCCAGAGCCCCACGTGACATGTTTGTGGTTGAAAACCGAGGTAAATTCCTTTGCTGATATTGTCACTGTGCTGTAATGCCGTGGATTCAACTGACCCATGTTATTCCCGGAGCAGCAGAAGCTGCTGCTGTCAGTTTTGCTCTCATTTCTCCTTTAAGATTCATAGTGTGTGTATTTGCTGTGGTTTGCAGTTGACGGTTTGTGACCCGGTCGGGGTGTAAATAGTGCATTATAGGGTGCATTATAGGGTCGGTGTAATCCAGGGTAACCTTTTTTAGGTTTAGCTCAAGCCACTTACAACCATAGGCTTTTAGTGCACTTTAAACGTCTGAAACGTAATGCACTTTGATCCCAGTTACTCCAGGCTCTTTACCATGTGAGCACTTTTACTTGTATCTCTCAAAGATCAACTACAGCAATTAGATGTGTGTGTTGTACAGCACCAGCACTTTGGCCATATTTTTTATTTTTATTGTGGTCAAATTTTCCATGTGTAATATTTGAATTAAAAAGACTTCCTTTTCTAACCTAACCTTTTCCGGTTACAGTTTGTAACAACGGAAAGCTCTGTTACAAGAAACTAAACTTTCTGCCAGTTTTAGACAATAGGAGACTTTTCCACGGATGACAGAACAAAAAGTGTGCCATCTTTGAAATACGTCCTATGGTGTTTTAAGTGGCATGTTGCTGTACAGTGGGGATTAATAAAAACAAGTATAGTGTGATGTGCATGACTTAACCACTTTTGTGAATCTCGCCTGCCTTGTGCACCTCCCTTCAGGTGTTCCTTGGATAGTCTTTGAAACCGACTGTCAAGTTGTTGCCGGTGCAGGCAGCATACAAATAGCTCATCCCAAACCTGCAATTTCTGAAACACTTGAATGGATCTGTGCCTTTATTGCACGGCACTATGTTCAAGTAAACCAACAATCCACCACAGTGAAGTTTAATTGTGACCCACTTTGCTTAGATTCACTTTTTGCTTAGTGATAACTTTGCACAAGTATCAAATGTGGATACATTGAGTTCAAGATAGATTAGGAAAGGAATTCAATACGAAACTTTTAAGAGCTTTAAACCACACTGTAAAGGTATTCCATCAAAATTACCTCACTCAAAGTTGTATTATGAGTAATTCATGGATGTTTGAGTTGTCTTTATTTGTTTACAAGACTGAAATAATCGTTTTTGGCCCACAGAAACAAAGAGAAAGTGTTAGCGGTCACCTCCAGAGTCTCGCTCTAAAACCTACAAACCAAATTAGAAATCTGGGGGTAATAATGGACTCAGACTTGAACTTTAACAGCCACGTCAAATCAATAACATCAGCAGCTTTTTACCATCTAAAAAACATTGCCAAAATCAAAAATATAGTGTCAAAACCAGATTTAGAGAGACTTATCCATGCGTTTGTCTCCAGTAGATTAGACGACTGTAACGACCTGCTCACTGGCCTCTCCAAACGAGCTGTAAAACAGCTGCAGTACATCCAGAACGCTGCTGCTCGGGTCCTGACTAGAACCAGGAAGTACCATCACATTAGTCCTGTTCTCAGGTCTCTGCACTGGCTCCTGTGGCTCAGAGAAGAGACTTTAAAGCAGCTCTGCTTGTGTACAAGTCTCTCTATGGCCTAGCACCAAAGTACATCTGATATGTTAGTGCCATATGAACCATCTCGGACTCTGAGGACCTCAGGGACCGGCCTCCTGCTGGTGCCAGAGTCAGGACTAAACATGGGGAATCTGCATTTCAGTTTTATGCAGCTAAAATCTGGAACATTCTTCCTGAAGATGTGAGACAGGCTTCTACTCTGACAATGTTCAAATCTAAGCTAAAAACAGTTTTGTTTAGCTGCGCATATGACTGAAAGGATTTTTTCTTTGCACTCTTCTCTTTTGTTTGTGATTTTATTAGTTTAGACAATCAGTTGGATTGATAATTTTTTATTTAGTCAATTTTATTCTATTTCTGTTTCTGTAATTTCTTTGTGATTTTAATGCATTTTTCCTGCCGTGTGAAGCACTTTGAACTGCCTTGTGTATGAAATGTGCTCTACAAATAAACTTGCCTTGCCTTTATTTGGTAAATGTTGTTGTCATGGCCAACAGAGCCAAAGCGACCAAATCAGCAGCTGATTGGCAGAACCTAGGTTGCTTTTTTATCAGCTCCACTGACACTACATTGTTTAACTTTGTTTTCATGCTATCAATTCAAACTGAAAGTATTCCCTTACTATGAAAAACTGCTTTTGTTCTCCCTTTGCATAAAGGAGGCCAGAAAAATGATTAACCCCTAATAATTTCCATCCAATCTTTAAACTATCTTGCCAAGCAAAACTCTTGGAGAAGCTGATAAGTGACTAGATGTGTGCTTTCTTAATTCAAATATTGCACTTTAAAAAGCTACTGCTACTGCACTTTTGGCACAATGAAAAGAAATCTACTGCACCCTTGCGTGAACAACTTCATAGATGGGGCTGTCAGGCCTGTCAGCATGGTCGGCAGCATGGCACTTTGTTGGGATGACGTTTGCAGTGATATGCAGTAAAGGGCTGGAGGAAATCAGTTTGATACTTTTAAACCAGATGTCAGAAGTCCTGTCTCTTTTATCAAGCCGTTAGCTGCTAGGGATCAATGTTGCCTTTCAAAATGAATAAAATGTCAAATCATGATTCATGAGTCCTAGATTATATAAATGCCATGACTATATAGCAGAAATATGTTTTCTTTAATTGATCATGAAGAAAAAAGAAAAAAAACTTTTACACCTAGATCCCCCTCTGAAAGCACAATACACCTATGTATATTTGAAGTGAAGATTAAGTCAGATTCAGTCAGACAAAATTATATTCAAAATAAAGAAATTAAATTAATTCTGGAGCTGATTTTCAGTGGGAAATCCTGCTTGTACATAGATGAATGCAAAAGCCTAGTATAACAATGATTTATTTATTTTATTTATTTTATTTATTTTATTTGTTTTATTTATTTTATTTATTTTATTTATTCTATTTATTCTATTTATTCTATTTATTCTATTTATTCTATTTATTCTATTTATTTTATTTATTTATCAGTCATGCTACATTATTTTGTGACAGCCATTACATATTCAAATGAATACGTGGAGAAGCATCTAAACAATATTTAAAGTCTTTAGCAGCTCAAACTCCCCACACACATTACTCTGTCATGTCACACAACAGCTTCAATTTCACAAGCACACCCACTTAAAAGGAGGCCAATTTGTAGCTTCAATCTGTATTCTATTCATTTTTTCATTCTAATAAATAGTAATTTGTGTTTTGTTTACAAATTTAGTGTCTGAGAAAGATAATGAATTAAAAATCATGCGTTAATCACGAGAACAAACAAACAGTTTATCCTCCCCTTCAATAAATAACGACTTCTGTCACTAATTACGAGCCTGGCCTCATTATTTCAGTTTGATGCCCCACCACACCTGACACAAAGACGACACCCATCACCAAAAAAGCATGCATGTTTTCCAGGCGACGATCAGCATGCTCCCTTGCGCTCTACAAGACATGCACTTCATAGGCTGCACCGTGGCGGCACCGTGGGGGTAAGAATCTGGTTCAAACGCGCTGTCTTCTAACACGCTCGCATAAAGCAGCGAGGCATTCTCACAAAAACAGCCTCTTCTTCATGTTTTATGTGTGGCTTTGGTTGATGAAATAGAACTGCCACACATTTTGTTTTGCCTGCAGTGGTGAGGCAAAGGTTAGACGTGTATAAAACGGAAAAAGAGGTACTTTTCCGCAAAAGACAACATTTCAGTCAGGGACGCAAATCAAATCCCTTAAGTTTCTCTGTGACATTTGTATTTTTAAATTATCTTTGTTGTAAAAGTGTATGTGAAGTCTGAGCGTTAAGCAGCGATGACTGAGTTGGTGATGAGTAAGTTGTCATACATTTTTTCCACTTTAGAAGATGATGGATCACATTCATCAGCGCTCAGGCCTCTAATGTAATCAGGGGAGCTCTTTGAGGAGGAGTGTGGCTGAAGGTCTGGGATCAGTGCATGTCTCTGCTGCTGCTGCTGCTGCTGCTGCTGCATGTTCAGGCTGAGCTGTGGCCACAACTGATGCAGGATCAGCTGGGCCACTTTGAAAGCAATTTTTCTGATCGTATTTGTGTTCCACTAGAGAAGATAAATGGGCAATGAAAGCTTTTATTACAACAATTTCATACAAGTAGAAAACATAGTGGCAGCCACTCAGGCAGACAAATATGACTAGGTAAATGAAAAGGTTGGTAATAAAATAAAATATGCTCTTATGTTATGATTGAGTTGGACAAAGATAATGTTATGCTTATGTTCAGACCAAACACTTGCCAAATCACAAAATACACCGGGAAGATGGAATGGGGGTGCAGAAAAGAATAGTATTATGTAAGCATAATCCACTCTTTCAGATCATACTTTATGTGGTTTCTGGAGTAAGTATAAGTGAGTTTTCTACCTATTCTATAACCAAAAAAGTACACAAATAGTTTCAGGACATGCTGTTCCTTTTGTTGCCTTTTTATTTGTTTGAATTCTTGTACATTAAACTTGTACCCTCTTCTGGGTCCCATAGAGTGTGATAGCTGTACAGTCTTTTCCCTACAGCGTGACTTTCACTGGAGCCAAAGTATGCTATTAGGAGCCTTTTTGACTTCTCCAGCCCGGGCCCACATATAATGACACACTTGAGTTGTTAGGCCTGATGTTGTGCATAGAGCAGGGCCACAGTGCGCGGAGAGCTCATAGCGAGTGACACAGGAACATGGAGTGTGCCGGAGTGTGGTTTCTTCCCTTCACTCACACAGTACATTTGTTTTCATTAGACTGGATTGGTCAGCAGTCTTAGGCTCTTGTGACCATTAATGGACCATGCGATTGCAGTCCTATTTTAGACCCGAGCCTGAAATAAATGATATATTGATTTTAAATATTCCACGGTCTTCTGTGTCTCTGAGCGGCTGTTACTGGGTCTGAGATACAATCTTGTTAAACATCTTATTTAAAGAGCATTTGAAGCCTTATTTGAAGAGAAATATGGCATGTGTTGTACGTAAAGGCAAGTGTACAAGTAACTGACAAACTGTTAAAACGTGTTTAAGTGGATTTATACAGTCTTAAATGTTAAATGTAAAAAGTTTTACTCCTTTGCTGGACACTTAAACTATGGAATGAAATTGTGGTTGTATATCCAATGTATAAGGAAATAGTTTACCAGTAACATGCCATGTTGATGGCAATACCAAAATACAAAAGTTAATATCTCTGTTTTATCTCCCTTTTTGTTGTCAAATGTCAACACATTTTTTTAAAAATGGTGGAGCATTGTATGGTCTTGTAAATAGGGGTACAGACAATATAAAACCATAATGAAAACAAACTAGACAATGCAGACAGAATTAATGAAATTATAGAGGCGGCACTCCGGAGACTCCCTCAGTATTGTGCAGTGAGACAGAACAGGACAGAAGAGCAAGCCATGCATGCAACTCACAGCCACAATTACTATTTCATTAAGAGCTGCTACAGTTGGCAGACATTCCGTGGCATTGTCGCAAAGGGGCTGGCATGACTGGTAGGGGAGGACAGAGAGGAAAGGGGGTGGTGTAAGGGTTTGGGGGCGCTGGGGGAGGGGAACAGGTTTTAATTTGGGTCACCTCCCAGTCTGCATGGGGTCGCTCCACTCTGGCACCGCTCGCTAATCTAAAACACATATGTTGTTCTGGGTATCCACCTGAATTAATTGGCCTAATTATTTCTGAGAAGGGCATTATAGACAGAAAGGGGTGAACCCTATAGAGGGATGGGTGAGGCCATCTGAGTCTCTTGCACAACTACTACTACGAGTACTACGATGATTACTGCAATTGAAAAACGTTTGCGACTACAACTGGTTTTCCTATGGCATATTTTTCTTTAGCTCGACCAGGGGGTTCAACATATTTTCACAGAGGGCTGCATTTTGAAACTTAAACGGAGCAGAGGGCCATAAACAACCCAACAAAGTCAAAGTGAATCATTCGAAATGTTGCATTTGACGTCGTTTCGATGAGCCTCCACACCTTCCACCAGACTTGGAACATTAATATTAGGTTGGCATAACATCAAAATGCTTGATTTCTTCCAATTTTACAGTAAAAAGTACTAGGTACAATTTTTTGTTGTTTGGACCAACTTAGCAAGAAGCCAGAGGACCAACAAGAATTGGTCTGAGGGCCGCATTTGGGCCCCGGGCAGTAGTTTGGACATGCCTGTGCTTGACTTTGCCCGTGATTAGATTTGTATAAACTCTTTTAAATAAAAAGCTCCACTAAGCTCCAGTGCTAAATAGCTGCCTTGAAATAACAAGCGGGGTTGATGGACATTTGAGTCGAAACTAAAACTAAAAGCAAGCTCAAACAAATTAGCAATGAAAAGAACCAAATGGAATTAAAGAGAAAATGACATTCCACATTCTGCTCTAATACGAAACATCACTATTTACTTTTAATTGCCCGGGGCGACTCTGACCATTTCAAGGATCACAAAACTGCCGCTGACGGTTGCTAGTTTCCGCAGGTGTTCGTGCACTTTATTCATCTCATTCTATGTGTAACTGATTATGTTAATAGGATTTCAACTCAATTTATTCAAGTGCTGATCAATGGCATGCAATCTCTGCTCTTCATGCATTATGTATTTTAATGGAACTTACTTGCTTTATAGCTGAATGGCTAAAGGTTAACAGTCCCAAAAGGTGCAACTCCCCAAAGAATAATCTAAACTTCAAACACTTTGCCGGCTGTACCAAAAATGTCTTATCACTATATTATATGGCTTGTTATCATAAAAGCAGAAAGGATTATCTAAACAAAGCAGATAGATATGATTAAAGAATAAAAGTTGAGCTGTAGTGACAGTTATTGTAAGGAAAATTGGTCAAAAACAAAAACAACAAAAGGTTTTCCAAAATGTGTGTAACAAAATCAGATAAAGTTGTCTTACATTTCAGAAGCAAAAAACAGTGACAAATGTATCTCACTTGCAATACTTTTTTTTTGCCTTAAGTGGGGTTTTGATGTAGAAAATGAAATTCACTTCACTGGAGAGATCTTAAACCTCAATGTGAGCCGCTGAATATGGAAGAGATGGTGCCGTCGCAGGGCTCTAGCCTCTTTCACTGCCACTCCCTGCTCAATAAAAGTGGTGTGCTGTTCCCAAGATGACAATCCCACCGGACTGTAGCGCAGAGGTAAAGGAGCCTCCGGTCTGTACTAAATCTAGAAGTGGGAGACAGAAGGACATATTCTGAGGGGTCACTTGGCAGCTCGCACATATTGTCTTCGCACTCATCAAAATTTGCCTGTGGCTTTCTGAAATTGATGCCGAGCCACCTATAAGATTACTGCCTTATTCGGGCGGAAAGAGCGTGTTTTAAATCTCCACTCTGGTGTAATGACGGCCTGCACAGACTATGCAAAAGTTATGCATTTTCTTATTGCATGCAGGCACTTTTAGTTTTCTTGCGCCAAAATGATCAGACGGATCATTTCTCTCAGGATCAGGTCCCAATGCGCCACAAAAAACACAACTAAAAACATGTGTTAGTACTCAGATTAGGTTATCGCCATGAATGAACTTTATCCTGTTTTGTTGTGTCAAATGGTTTGGCTTTTTTTGATCCTTGTCGCATTGGACATCACACAGGGAATCCAAAAGCCTAACCCTCCTGTGAACATCAAAGTGAAATGCAGAAAGAAGGCTGAATTGTAATGAGGACCATCGGATCATGGCATAATAATAATCAAATGAATTAAAAAAAAAAACTTTAAATCTTGAAGTTAATTAGACTTTGGCTCAGGCAGTCAGGTTTTAGGTTGCATTAAGCCACATTATCTTTTCCGCTGCTGTTTTAGTGTCACAGCGCTTGAAACTGGATTAATGGTAAGATGTATGATTGCTTAGGGAATAGGGGTATTTGGTGGAAGTGAGTGGAGGATTAAAGCTGTCAGAAATTCACTTAGTAGACAGAAGCTCCCGGACTTGAAACATGACGTATAACCTGTAAAGAAGCACTTGCCTTCAACACGCCTCAAACTGGGGCCAGCCGTTTTTAACTGGCGCCATCAGTCTCCTCCAGGTAATGCAATTAGATGCCACTAATATCTTGGGATGCTCTTCAAACTGCAAATGCACTTTTGCTAAATAGCCTACACCGTAACAACCAGTGACAGCACTCAAGCAGCCCAGATTGAAAAAGCTTTTGCCTGTGATTGGGTCGAGTAATTGCACATGCTGAAAATGCTCCCACTGATAGAATTCATGGGTCGAAAAACAGATGTTATCCATATTCACGGCCTTGTTTGCTTTGCAGCGAAACAATGCACTCAAGTACTCAGATTCTGGTAAAACATGCCCACAGAATGAAAAGCAGGGTTGATGATCGAGAAAAAACCTTCTCATTTTTAACACTTAGTCCGCACAGTCCTTTCTTGCAACAGTAACAAACTTGAATAAAGGTAATGGTCCTTCTTTATAAACATAAATCCTTCTGACAATAGAAAACAATACCACTAATGGCATCTTTGATATGATTCTCAAAAAAAGACTTGATGAACTGTGTTTATCTACAAGGGAATACTGTTCAATTGTACTTTAAAAAAAACATTCCAATCATGCCATACTCAAAGATCATATATACATACGTAATGTTTTAACCAATTGGAACACACTAAAATATAATATATGTACAATGAAAATAATAATAATAATAATTATTACTACTTTTAGTTGTCGATTGGCCATCCGATTCAGACCTAACTCTATAGGAACCGATTAAGAACTGATTATTTTCAAGAGCCAAATTTCCAGATGCTCCTGCTCAGATCTAAATACCCAACAGCAGAGCAAAAATATGTTTTTTTATGGCCATCAATCACATGGAAAAACAGACTTCAATAAATTATTGTTCATACAAAAATCACTATTATTGGTTATTATAGGTGTAGGTATGAAGTTCAGAACACCTGTAAGTGCGGTTGGTTTGGGCTGGTGCTAAGGAGCAACATTAGGTCGGACAAAAGAACCGGACTGGAGTCCATTTGGATTCAGCGCACTACAGACATTTGTTTGGATCATAAAACACAATTTTAAAACACTATTCTGAGACCACCTCCAGACGTGGATCTCGGCACAGTTCCAAGTGAACTCCGGTGCGGTTCGCTTGTGGTGTGAACGCTAACTGGCCTTGATTTGGCCAAAATAGTGTTTTATGATCTAAACAAACGCCCGTAGCACGCTGAATACAACCACAATAAACTTCAGTGTAATGATCAAAACGGGAGAAATAGACCGCGAGTGAGGAGTCCCTGTTATTTTATGTAATAAAGTTTTCAGGCTAATCAGAGAACACAAAACGCTTTGGCCAATACAACCTACATTTACATAGATTAGAAGTATTTACATAGAAGTATAATGGTCTTGTGGCATGCACAGTCGTGTCTTATCTTGATCCACGGCTTTATAACTAGGACAGTAGTAATAAAGTTGTGAAAACCTTGGTTTGTTCAGCTGCTCATATCATGCAGCCGTCACATTCTCAGAAGTCAACTTTCTCTTGCCAAGTTCTGATCCAGCGCCCCCTTCAACTGAAACAATATTTCCACATTTTAGTGCACAATAGAGCAGTCGCTGTTATTGTTTTCTTTTGGATTTTTGGCTCACACGTGCCCCCTGGTAGACAGGAAGTGAGTGTCGCAGGTGTCTATTTTATATCTGTTTTGGATATTATTTTCCATTTCATGGTAGAAATGTCTGTTGTTTTATATAATAGAGCATGCTGTAGTGTACCCCAGACCTGGGGTGTTTTAGTGCATAACACAAAAGTAAAGAAAAAATTATAATATTCTAACAAAGTTGGGTTTTGAACCCCAACCTTCCACATGAAGGGCAAAAGCTATATATACCTGTGAAAGATGCCGATTGGATTAAATAAGCTGACTTCAAGCTGATTTCTGACTAACGTGTAATCATTATAAACATGAACAGAGCCTGAGCTTCGAACAAAGACTTGTCTCTAAAAAATAGATTTTAAGTCAGTTTGTTGAAACGTGGCGCTGCTCTTGCTTCGCTTCTCCTCGCACATTCTCATTCTCAGTTAAGGCAAAACCCACGGAGACAACACCAAACACAGCTCCACAATACCCTTATCTATCGGCAGAGCCACGCAGTTATTATTGTAAGCAAACCGACTATACATGTGGACCGTGGAACTATGAGGACATGTTCTGTCTAAAAGCAGTCAGACTCGGACATAACCTGCTAGTTTTACGTGAAGTGGAGCAGAGACCGCTGCCACGGCCATTAGACGACGGCCATGACGCTGTTATGTTCGTAAGTGCTTGTATGTTTTAACAGTTCAGTTTGGGGACATTGTGACTGTACTGTCAGATAGAGAGGCTAATGTGCTGTGGCTTCTTTGAATCCACTGACACAAGTGAATTTGAGCGTCAAAACTTCCCTGAAATGTTCTAAAACTTTAGCCCAAGCCCCCGATGTCTAACCCACAATTGAGAACATTTTAGATAGTAACCTCAAATCTGGTGAATTTGCTGTTTATTAGCATTTCTTAGCATTGCTCTGTTAGCGGTGTTGTGTTTTCTGCCACACGACTGTCACAACCGGACGAGACGTCATCGCGATCGCTCGTATCAAACCACTGAAGTATAAGAGCAAAAAAACTCTTCTTTAGTGACGTTTATTGTAAAAGGTCAAAATTACATTCTAGCTCTATTTGTTGTTGATACAATGCTTATACAATATTAATAAATAGGGAGCCCTTGAAAGCCACATCCAACCTAAAAGAAACAAATACTTGATAATAGCTAGACTGCTCATCATTGGTAGATTACTATTACAAATGCACAACAATTAAACATCTCTCTGAAAGAACAAATACACTTCTTAATGTAGAAAAAGGGTTGACAGTATTACACCTTCCATTTTCTTTCACTTTTTGTCTTTACTCCAATCGGCAAAAAAATGAACTCTCAGGGATTTTGTCTTTGCTTTGTCATTCACGTTTGGATTGCAAACCGCCCACAGAGGCTCAGGAGTAGCTGGAGGGAATCCTCAAGGTTGTCAGTCCAACTATGCCAGTGCTTTCTGGAAACAATCACCCACATAAGAATAAGACAAGACCGAGAGACTTCTTTCTTACAACCCAAAGGCCAAAAATGGCATTGTCAAAAAGTGCCTTGGGTGTGTAACAGACATTGTGTAAAAAGTGAATTGAATCATTGTAATCTCATGCTTAAATCGTTTCCCTTCCCGGATTAACTGGAATATCAAAGAACACAATGCAATACTATAACTGAACATGGCTGATCAGTTGTGGAGATCTGTGTGCACAGACAGTGGGATTGGCTCATATTCACACAACAAATCTTCCTAAGGATTATCCCGGCTACACAATATTTTCTTGTGTGGTTTAATCAACCATATCTACTTACTGTTCTTGTCCAATGTGCATGCAGTATTACATGAACCATTCTTGATAGCATTGTGAAAAAGAGCAAAGAAAGAAAAAGAGCCCCAATTGTCTGGAGCATTAAACATTAATAAACTAATTTCCCCATTATGACAAATTTATGGTCTGCACTAAAAGTCCGACTTCATCAATGGCATTTTCAACAGAGAAACTTCAAATTCCACAGGGCACAGACATGTAAAATAAGACATGCGAGAAGACATTTGATTAAAGAGCAGTAAAAATGCTCACTTTTTAAGATACACCTTTTGGGGAAATGAAACCAATAGTTCAACAGTGACTGAGGCTTGATGTGCTTGGCAATGACAAAGATTCAGAAATTTGGCAAAACAGGAATCTAATAATACTTGTAAGTTTTTTTGTACTTTTCCTTGCAAAGAAGAAGGGTCTAAGTACAAGGGATGCTCAGGGACCATTATCCATTTGCTTAATTATTATGAATGTTGGTTAATCTGCTTCTCTATGTTTGAACATTCCTTGTTTGAGTTCCTAACTTTCTGCAGGTAAAATCAATGGTTTTGGAAAGCCCAGTGAGGAAACTGCTATTGTGATTTTGGGCATTACAAAAATACATTGCAATTGAAGTATCATAAATACTGTAATGTCAGGAAAATGTGTCATGTTTACCTGCAAATATACTTGAAACCACAAGGGAGTAAATTAAAATGTATTGACTTCTATCATTCTAAAATGCATATTGATTGTTCTTGTGAAATAACCCATTTCTGCTGTTTTTGTTATGAATGCAACTAATGTACTACATTGTTCACTGACAAACATAATTGTGCTCATTACACTGGAAGAATACAAAGCAAAACGCTTCAACATTGTGTAACATTTACTGAATAGAATTAATAAATTATTGCATTGCTGTTTTCAAACCGTGTTTTCCCCTTTCATTTATAGTGTAACAGTAAACCTGGATTGGAGGGTCTGGACATTGTTTTGCTTGTTTGCAATATTATATTCATGAATCTACAGAATAGCCTATGTCTGCATATATGAGCCAGGATACCTAATGGAGGCTGATGGATATGAGTGCGGAAACTTGTTTCTAAAGAAAGAGGCAGTCTGCCAATAGACAATAGTATGCACTGGGGACACTGTGTTACCCTCATTTCTGTCTGCCTGCCGGCTCAATAGGAGTCCATCTTAAATGAGTTACACATGGGATCAGATACCTCAGCGGGGAACCCTTTTGCTTTTAATTTAAAGTAAACTAATAGCTTCATTTAATTGTAATTATCAAAATATTACACTTTACAAAAGACACTAAAGTCGCCTTCGTTTCCACTTGGAGCTCTCTTTAATGGATGTTAATTCATTCTCCTTGTTAGGCCAATCCCCCAGCCGCGGAAGAGGTGACAGAGTTTTTGTCAAATTGAATTAGCCTCTCTGTGGCGCACCAGCCTCACCCCCACTGTCCCCATTTTTTCTCACTCTGTTTTTCTTTGTTTTTATTACCAGTTTTTTGTTTTTCCTTATTTCCCCCGCCCCTTGCTTCTCGATCTGCTACACACCTACATGCCTCTAGACAGCGGCACTAACTTGTATGTCTGCAGCACATGTAAATGACTTTGGCACTTGATGTGTGGGAAAGAAAAAAGAAACTCCCTAAGTGCTAAATCAAACAGATGAGAGGCAGGAATCTTCTCTTTACTGCGGAATGCGTGTCTTCTCAGTGTGCATTGGCTTTTATGTTTTGCTTTTTAAAGTAGTCAAGGACAGTTAGTTTTGGAGGGATTTGTAGAATGTTAAGGGTACATTTGGGCTTCGATATTGGAACATAAAATAAATGTTAACTCACTGCAATCTATAAGGGAATGTGTGACTGTCTGGTGAATTTGGGTTTATAGTTTGACTTGACCTGTTCATTCATATATTTTTTGCTTTGTTTGGGTTTTGGGACAAACTGGAGTCTATACTAGCAACTTTGGGCTTTAAGCAGTTGAGGACAGTGGTCAGTAAGAAGAAACATGCACCCACATTCTCCTTGCTTAAAGATGTGTTGCTCATCAGTAACATCACCCCAAGCCCTAAATTAAGCTTAACAATGTCAACATTACTGCATAGTTGGCGTTTCTTTCTCACATAAAATATGGGTTGTTGAAAAGATCCAAGTCCATCGCTGCATTTCCCAGGTCAAATGTTACACCCACAATAAGACAGACAATAGCTGCACCGTAAATCTTCAAATTGCCTGTTCAAACTTACCAGTGGAATTGTGGTAAAGGACAAGAGTCCATTTTGTCCCATGACACGGATCACCATGTTGGATTAGAAACAGCAACATTCCTAATCGAAATAAGATTTGCTTGGATTTAAGGCTAGTGGTAGAGAGAAAATAGGATTATCATTCAGTGTGTTGGATTTAAGGAGCGGATAGGTTGGGGTTTGTGATTCCTGGTTAAGAACGCACTCTTGCGTTGGACAGTGAAGCGTCCTTCTCTGACCGGGATCATCAGCCGTAAAGCCTTTAGACTGAGAAGAGCAGATGACAAATAGGCTGGGATCATGCTGAGTATTCATCTGGTACATTTGTCTGAGTGACAAAGCATTTCCTGCTGTCAGAAGATCTTACAGGGTTACCAAGCATGAGGCTCGAGCCAAGGAGAGCAACTGTCATGTCTGTCGGTGGTTATGTTTAGAGCAGCATCAGTTTGAGGACAGAGAGAATCGAGTGGAAAGATGCTCGGAGTAAATTGACTTGAGAGTATCAATGTGAATTTCCAAGTGAAGGTAAAATACATCTGACAAAAAAAAGGCAGCAATTGTTGTTTGTCATTAGATCAAGCTAAAACTTTAGTTACTTGACTTTTCATATTCATTTTGTCTTATTTGAACTTGAAATGTATAGTTTGTATTATATTATATGGGTTCATTTAATGTGTCGTTGATTTGATTTCACTATAAAAAAGCTTTGTTTGTAAAATGTGCCATAGAAATAAAGTGGATTGGATTATCAGTAGCTTGCTCACATTTTTTAATGATTGATTGATTGATTGATTGAATAATCTTGTAAAGTCCTGCATTTGAAGCTTGAGTGCTCGAATAAAGTTAGAGTGGCTTGTACAAATCAGGGTTAAAAAAAAGCCTTTAAAAAAACAAACAGAAACAATGCAAATGAAAATCCTTTGCTTGTTAAGGTGAAACACGACTATGAAGAGTTCTGCAGTTTTGATCAGGAAGTCAATGAACCAGTTTTTATAATGAATATGTTTTGGATCAATATTGGAATTTAAAATTATGGAAATGTTAAATTATGATCTACAGCAGGGGTGGGCAATTATTTTCCTCCGAGGGCCATATTCGAATCCAGGCAAGTAGCGGAGGGCCGGCCCGCGATCATTGGTGTGAAAAAAACAAATCTAAATAATTAAATATCAAATAAAATATAACTTTTCTGTCAAATATAGGCTATTGAATCTATTATGTAATACATTTCACGTCAAAATTATAAAGGATCCAAGTGCAGACAGATGCCTAAGGGCAAAAAAAAATATATATATATATATATATATATATATATATATATATATATATTACTTGGCATGTTTGGTGGGCCGGATTATAAAGACAAACGGGCCACATGTGGCCCGCGGGCCGCAGTTTGCCCGCCCCTGATCTACAGTATGTACGTTTATTACTACTACTAATTACCAGAGGGAAAAACACAGCATGTCTCCTATAAATCTCAAAGTGTCTATAAGATACAGTAGTGGTAGTTCGAGTTTATCGTTGTTTGTTTTGCGACATTAGGTAGAAGATTCGAGTTGTCTGGGTTGCTATGAAGACATCTATTTACTGCATCCCACTGAGGCCTGGCTGACATTGTCTAGGGGAGACTCACCGCCAGCGTTTTCACACGCTGCGTGTTTCAGAAGCAAACGACAAGCTCGGTCCTACATTGACAAGTGGATAAAACTCTACAAGTTAACCGGAGAGACTGGACACCCCTGGCAATTTCTTTGTTGTGTCTAAAAATAGTGATTCCCAATGGCCTCTCTTGAAGAAATGCACCGGCACAGTTCATTATTTCATTATAGCCGCCTCCCCCTTCCATCTCGATTTACATGAAGATGGAAGAGTAATTTTTATCATGGTGGTAGAAGATCCCCAGCAGAATTACACAAACACATGGAGTTACAGTGCACCCTCCAGAGGCCGCGATGATCTGATGTTATCCCTGTTTTCCCTCAAGCGTTAAAGCATGTACGCATCATACCAGCGCGGCCTGAGCTGCCAAACAGAGCCTTCTCAGTCACCATGTTCAATAATGTATCAACAAGGAAGATGGAGTTTAATTTAAAATGAATCCAGGATTGAGTCTTTCATCATCTCACTCAGACTGCGAGCTGTGTCCGCTTCTTGACGCTTCGTTTTGCCCGTATGTAAAAATAAACCTGGTTATGCACACTGTGAGTGTACATCCCAAGGAAAGATGCATAATCTAGTGCATTTCCCCACTGGCCATGCAGGGCAGTAAGTGATGCTACAGACCATGTTTTAACAACCAAAATAAAAGCATTCATTTGGTATTAGAAAAGTAATAACACAATGTATTAAGTAATAAGTAACTACACATAAATACATCTTTCATAACTACTTATATTCCTCTTACTTTTGCACTGTAGGGGACTACAACAATGTGACGCCATTGTGGCTTATTTTAAGTTAACAATTATAGTATTTCTGTGCATTTACTACATACTTTAATTATCATCATGAACAGAATGAACATAGTACATAGACCACTAGTCTATTGACCTACATCCTATTCCCAAGGTTGTTACAGGATTCATGTCACATGATTGCATCACGAAATAAAAAAAAGGAATTTAAATAAATTATTCTGAAAGTGTCGTACGGTCTTGAGTGAAAATTGAAAATTAAAATGAACAAAGGGGCAAAATACCGAGACCTGTTTCCTGGTGTAGCTTGGAGGCTTGGACACAGGAAGTGGCGGTTAGCAGACAGCACACTCACCGCTATTTGAATACAAAAAACAAATTATACTGCTGTTTCAACAAGTGCAGGAGCAAATGCAAATGCTCGTCTCCTTGCACCTCCACGGTACAGAGTGTGCTACTTGTCTATTGGTGACCTTATTGACCCACCTATTTCTTTGGCACCAATAGTGACCACAGAGCAATATCAGACACATGGACCCAGAGCCTTTGTGGTTGACAGCACGGACTTCAAGGATTAAAGATTTAGTCTCGGCTTTTGTGGGTCGAGGAAATCATCAAGTGAATTTCTCATACTGACATGCCTTATGCAGTCTTATATTTGTAGATGGAGCTGAAAGTCTGAAGTTTGATTCAAAAACATAAGACAAAATACAGGCATTCCCCATTTTCTTTAAACGGTCAAACTTTCTTTGTAATTTAATTGTTTCATTATGAAAAAAATAAATAGAAAATAAAAATAATACAAGTAGCACAGGTCATTTACAGCAACAAAACCAACGTCTATTCTGCACTCAAACATGTTTAATTTTTTTAATTAATCATGCATCCATAGATTTAAATGGCACATTTTTAATTAAGGGCAATTTGTTAAAAAAATACTTTTCTCCATAGGGACCAACAGATCACCCCTAGCAACTACACACACCAAAGTTTTACAGATCACAGGATTTGTTCATTTTTTTTTTTTTTTTTTTTTTAACACAAAAAAAATAAGAAAATGTTTTTTTGTACGTACATTTTCAGTCAAATCAAGTTTACTCAAGTACAAACATTTCTAAAATCACCTCTGTATTCACTTTATTTGTCAATAAAATGATGCAAGAAATATAACCCTGGTTCTATATTTCTAGTCCAAATAATATTTAGTTCAAGCCAACTAGACAAGACCCGCAGAGAATCTCATGTTGTTGTTGAAACTATTCAAACTAATACTTCAAATCTATTGAGATAATCTCCCAGTAAGACAAACCGGTGTGTGAATATACAGGCAGCTCATGTCCAGGCAAGTCTAGGCTCCTTGTTTCCCTGTGATTCCTCAGCTACACAAAAATCCAGGCTAGTTCCTAGTTTCCTTAGGTGCATTTAATCCTCCTAAAGCACCTCCACCAAATACGTTATCTATATGTTTGATGTATATATTGATGAGGAATCCCACAAAAGTCTGGTCCCTGTGGAATTACATTGGCCTGTTCACTGTTACTGTCACTATACAGAGGAGGAGTAGGGTCAAGCAAATGCGGCCTGCCAGAATGACCTTAATCACTTCCAGGTTCGTCTGGGCTCGGATTTCACTTGTGTTGCCTTATTTCAGGTCACTGCCTCAAAGTCGAAGTAGGGCACAGTCATTATCGCGGGGAGCATAACACAATCATCCGCACAATACAAAAGGGTCGGCGCAATTCCCTCAAGTGTTGTCCATTACCTCCAGGCTCCAGACACATGTGTTCACACTATCTCCAACAGACACGGCTTCTATGTTTGGAATAGAATAAGTAAGTAATGTGCACACACCCCGGCTGGTTGAGGAAAACATATTGACTGCAAAAGGGGAGAAGAACTGATTTCAAATGAATGTAAGGGTATGGTGGTAATCCTTGGCGAGGGAGAAGCAGGAAAGTCGAGAAAAGGTAATCACTGTGAGATTGGATAGACTTGTAGAGAGGATGCTGCTATTTTACTATTTTCTGGATACTTACACAGTATACAGAAAAGAAAGGGACATTTGGGATTCTTTAAAAATTCATACAAACAAGGATGAAATAATGAATGTTAGTAATAACAGCTTACAGCCTAATTTATATTGACAAAAGCAGATGACAAGATTGCAAATAAAAGTAAAAACACATGACAAAAAAATATTATTACATTGGCAATAAAAAGCAAAATGGTGACTGAATGTCAAGGGTTCTTTACAGGAAAGAAAAGTGTGTCATATTCTATAAGTAACAGTGAAAACACATCTACTTTTGAAATCAAGTTTGTACATACAAAATCAGACGGAAAGCTTTCAGACCAAAAGTCCTTACCCGCAAAGATACAAAGGCAGATGAAGCTTTTAAAAAAAATATTATAACCTACGTTAGCCCAAAAAGAGTCTTTGAAAAGGGGCATCAATTTTCTCTCCAAAACGTATACGCCTCTGTATGGCAGCTCCATCACTTCTTAATGACTGCCTGACCAGCCGAGCAGGACTGAGTGCTATAAAAGAAGGTGTCAAAAAGATATGTAATAATGTCTGACTGATGTGCAGACATACTTCTTTTACTGAAGACTGAATACTCCTTTAGAACCATCAGTGAATATCACACAAATTATTTAAGAAGACTTCAAAACAACTCTTATTCTTGTCCTGCTTTTATGTTCCAGGCTCTGCTTATAGCTATGCATTCTCCTGGATTAGAAACTGAGAGTAATAGCTGTAATTTAGCTATTGTCATGAAGGGAGAGTGGAGCTCCTTAGCTGATGTCAAAACCCTGTTAAGGGCTTAGACATGTTTGCTTGTTTGCAAATCAGGTTAATACAGCAGTTTATATTTAGACAGCAGCGCAGAGACACAGGTAAAGATCCAACCATTAGCAATCCCATCGCTGACGTGCATTAGTGTTCTGCTGCTCACTCCCCATTTGTCTTGGCTAATGATGCATGCCACTGTTGTTCATTGGAAACCATATTCAATACGTGACACTTTAGCTTATCACGTTGAAAATATGAACTCGCGTGAATATTCTAATGTTGATCTGGTAATAGCACATAACATTCAACGCATTATAACAAGATGGTGCAAGCTAACTTTTTCACGTTTTTTTTAATTTTTAAATGGGACCAAGACCGTTCAAAAGGACTTGAAGAAGATGCCTAGAGGGGTTCAGCGCTTCAGTGTACGCTCCCATGAGCCAAAGGTAGAACTAGGCGTGTAACACATTGTGTATCCAGGCAGTCAATACTACAAGTACATGTATGTGCGCCGCAACCCGACAATGAGTGAAAAATTGTCTTCCATTAAACAGGAACTGCCAGCATCAATTATTCCGGCTTTTGCTCTTTAAGTGTGCAGTAGAAAGGGAACTTGACCCTCTCCGTAGTCTGAGGAGTTGACTGCGCTGTTAGGAAGTGTTACAATTAGCCTCCTGAGCATTCCTGCCTTCAAAGTGTCATCACACACACACACACTAATGGAGATATCACTCACTGCCTGTCATCTGTGCCTTTGTATGGCTAGTTATGGGCTGTTGGAAACGCTGTGATTAGTGTGTTCGGACGGTGAATTTCTCACAGCGATGGGAATGATCTGGAATTAGTCGACATTTGCTTGAAATGGTCTGGTCCGGGGTTACTGTCAGGATGAAAAAAAGCAATTGTCTGCGTCTCACGATTATCCCCGGCAAAAGCCTATAATCTGCCTGAAAGTACTTAAAGAGTCAAGCAGCAAAATAAACAATGTTGATTATAGTCGTACACTGTTCTTTTTTCTGTTGGTGGACCAGGCTGGTAGGGGCAGGACACAGGGGGGGTGGGGTGTGTGTGTGTGTGTGTGTGTGTGTGTGTGTGTGTGTGTGTGTGTGTGTGTGGGGGGGGGGGGGGGGGGGGGGGGGGGGGGGGGGGGGGGGGTTAGAAGCTAAAGTTGTGCCTTCTCCCGTTGGCTCCATCTGCTTGGGCAAATGTTAAGGCAGGCTAAATACCCCCTGAGTCCTCTGTTCAAACCAGATTATCGGCTATTCAAAGAAGGCAGATGAGCATCTTATCGTCTCCCAATCTCTTTTACGAAGGCAAAGTCAAGAATTGTGGAGGAGGATTACCGGGATTAGGGCGGACAAAGGCACGGCACTCCGAGAACGAGGTCTTAAAAAGGTCTTTAAGGCTGACCAACTTTGCGCACAAGTGTGCAATGGTGGCAACCTGTCATGAAAAAGGTCTTAATGATACAAATTGGTATGCAATTTCATGAGCTCATGATTGGTCGATTCATTGTATTTCTTATTCTCAATTCAAGCCTGGATGAAAGGAGATTTCCTTTAGTCACGGAGAGCTGCTTTCAATACATAATAATATATAATAATAAAAATAATAATAATATAATAATAATAATACCACATGAACGAAAATCTATTTAAAATAGTAAATCCCATGGGGCATTGGTTTAAAGTGCTGTAGAAGAATAACTCTGCAACGTTGTGGGTTAGATTCCCAGACTGAAACCTTTACTAAATGTCTATACCCTCCCTCTGCAGCTGTCCCATCAGGTCAAAATATCTTAGGGAAAATAAGTAATACACAGATAACATGAAAATCAATCATAACATCCATGATAATATTAATAATAATATTCCAAATGGCTTTGGTATTATTTGTTCTTCAAGTGAAGCAGGTTAAAGCTTGCGATTATTTCACAGAGTGGGCGGGGCCAAAGACAAATCCAGTACAAACACTAAGCCCAGACTGTAGTTCTAAGTAGTAATAGTATTTCTGTTCACTGTACCATCTTTGGCTAAAACTAAAGCTTATGGTGTTAATGATTATTTAGTTTGTACTGTGCAGTGGTAAAGATAACAGTGAAATGTATTGTTATAGTAGCTGTAACCGCACTATTCATTTCTAAAACTATTTCAAAGAAGCTCCTCACAAATACAACCCATAGCTATATCTCTGTTGTGCAGAAATGGCCTCTTGTGAATCCTCTTCCTTTTCACAAAGTAAAGAAAGTTGCCTCTCCCCGAGTCGTCTCATATGCTTCTTGCACAGTATCAGCGACTACAGTTTTGGATCACACTTTTAACAAGGAACAAACAATTGTACATTCAATCGATGGCGCTCGGATCCACGGTACACCGTCACACCTTGTTTAATCAACACAGTTGTTTTCAATGAAACAATCTCCGGGCTGTGGAGCTGTACTCGGTGTCTCAGAAAGCAGCAGTCGGCGGGCATCCACACTGATTTGATTGTTGCACACACAAAGGTAGCTAGACCACCGCGGCTATGGGGCATGATTGAATTATTCAGTTTGGCAGAGATTTGGCAGCAATTGTGCAGAGTGTTGCCTTGAGTGGAGTGCAATAGGAAGACAGCCGCGTATTGTTTCCCTGCACCGCTGCACAGAACAGCACATGCATAAATAGCCCTATGCTTAGACAGACTGCATCGCTCGAGGACAGCTCCGCAGCATCTACACGCTACCTGCGCGCATAATTGACAAACAGCTCCCCGCAGACGCCCCACACATACATTTTTAAAGGGTTTGAAAAATAGCACTTGACTTTTAGAAGGTATTGGAAATTGTCTGTTATTTTGAGGTGGAATAGACAGATATCATAATGTCGTGATGTTACTCGCATTGGTCCAAGGATTTTTCCAGTCTTTTGCGCTTGAATTATGACGATGCTGTGAAAGAATTTGACGGAAATGTTTAGTTTTGACATGTGCCCTTTATCTAAAATGTATTGTGTTTTGTGGAAATAGATCTTACCTTTTGATGTAGTGATTTCTAATGAATTAAAGAGCTACTCCATTCTAGTTTTAGTCTGTGGATATGAACTTTGCTTGTTGCTTGTGCTGATAAGGTTTTGATTCTGTGGTCCGGTCCGGGAACAGCACGTGGTTCAGGCATCGCTAATTTAAAATGTTGGAAGCACAAGTGATTTAACTATAGATGGTGAGGTTTTGAGGCCATTGGCGGGAATGCTCTGGTAATGTCTTTGGGATACTGAAGCTGAGAAAGACCTCACTTTCTTGAGTAAATATGAATGATGTGCCCTTTCTATAGGTACATTTGTTTTATCTCATAGGGGAAAAAGCGCACATTGAGACAAAAAGCTAATTATAGTGTAGAAGAACTAACAGCAGTAGTTACATCCATTATACGTAGTCTTTAATGTTGAAATGATTCTTATTGTCTTATTTTTTATGATTTTGCTCCTGAAATATTTTGCTCTTTTTTAATATTTTGTTCATATATTATTTTTGTTTGTTTTATTTGTTCCAGGTCATGCTGTTTCCGCGTATTGTCCCAGTTGTAATCTGGTCCTTTTCCTGCTATATCATGACATTAGATGTAATCAAACTTGGTCCATACAACTAGCATTCTGGGCTATTAGGTGAAATTGAATATGCACTCACATGAATCAATATGTCATAAAAGTCATATCTTTCCATGTCGGTAACTGAACCACAGGACATCCATTTAAAACCATTTTACTGATCATAAAATAACCCCTTGGACGACTGAATCAATGCTTTAGACCAAGACATTCTAAACACAGTTCCCCACAGTAAAACTATTTCATTTCTTTTTGTTTATATCTTTGACTCTTTGCCCCGAGTCGATGAAAAATCCATTTATCGCCCACACTATGCGCACAAACAATCATTAATGCTTTTGTGTTGTTGTGCGCTTTTATATTTATTTATGCCTTTACTCAAAAAGATTTAATTTCCTTATTATGCGTAACAGCAAAAAAAACAATATATCCTTTTCAAAAGAGATACAAATTACCTTATGATCCATGCCCTGCTCTCTCTCTTGTACTTTTTCATTTTTTTTTGCGAGGCGTTTAGCTGGTTTACATTTCTCTAATAATAGCACACTGACATTTCTGCTATAAGGGAATGCTCTACTTGTGAGTGCACCATTTTCTCAAATCACCAAGGACACATGCCCCGAGGGAACTGATTAGCACTCTCCTGGTTTTAAAATATGAAATAACTTTGATAAGCAATTAAACAGTTTCTCTTTTCTATGCTTTTGTTTCTCGCCTTTCAAGTCAGTATTTTTGGATTAACTGCATTGTTTCATAGAATCTACCTCCTGGCTCCCGTCTTTCTCTCAAATCTGTTTGTGCACTACACTAGATTGTAATAGCAGGGTTATCATTATCAAAAGATCATTATTGAAGCTTGTGGAGGGGAAGCAAAGAAAGTTGTGTTGTTCCAAAAAAAGCTTGATCCTCTGCATTCCACTTCAAAGGCAAAGCTTTCACTCAATTTCCATAACTATTTTCTATGAGAGATCTGCTCCTAATGAGCTATATATCTAAACTACAGCTTTTATTCCAAGTCAGAGGCATTATTGGAGTAAAAAGGCTTAAAGACAAAGTGGACCAGAGATTTTGGGAGGAAAAAGGAACCAAATCTGTCACTAAATCCTAAAGGTAGTACCACAAAGCTAAGGTTTTGTGTACATTGCACAAAAATATAATAACAATAATTACCGGTCCATAATTGTAGTCTGTGAAAGACCTTTTACAATAAAAGAATGAAAACAAAGGACACAATTATATCTGCTAATTTGACCATTTGAGAACAACAGTGTTGTTTTTAATGCACGGATGCATCCTTTTTACTCTATTTTATGAAATCTAAAATATTGATAATAATAATGTTCTTTTATGATATCCAATGCTATCTGGGTGTAGTAGTTTTAATGAAGCAAAGCGTTAAATATTCCCGTCTATACTTTTTTACACTTATAGCATCAATCAACATCATTAAATCTCATTATTTATCAGTATATTTCAATCCGAATGCTAGTGTCCTCAAATTGAAGTTGCTATTATGTTCTGAGATACACAGTGCTGTTGTTATAAAGTTTTCCATAATTTTCTATTCTGAAATGAGCCAATTAACGGTGTCTATATCCCGGGTTGTGCATGTGTTCATGGGCTACAGTTCAGTTGACCCGTGCTATATTTGAACAGCTCACTGTACAGTCGAAGGGGAAAAACAAATGATTCTTCCACGAGCCCTAATGTGTTTCACCTAATTACCGTCTTACTGCTGGTGCAAAGCCAATCCATTAGGCCGAGTCCGGAAAACACCATTACCAAACACTGACTGCTGTTGTGGAGCTAAAATGCAAGGAAAAAGAGTCAGAAAATATGCAATACAATGCAAAAGACTTTTAATAAATTTTCCAGAAGCGCACACATACATAAACAAAACATTTACAGTCTTCCACTTGGCAAATCAATTACAAAGATCATGTAAGGTGCATATTGTTACTTTCACATTGAATAAAAGTGAGGTGTCTAATTTCCCTTTTTAGGTGATTTCCCTCTAAAGATCAGGCAAATCTAATCATTACACAGTGTTATGCAGACTGCAAACTGTGACTCCTACGCAGTAGTGAATACATCTTGATATCATAATTACATGTATATACCTCCTTCAATAATAACAACCTGTCGTGCCGCCAAAGCCAGGATAGTGAAATTAAGAGCTCTAAATAGACATGTTTAGTGAAAAAGTCACGTAGCAAAATCAAAGGCTGCCACACAACAGCGCCCACAGAGTCCAGGCTAATTTAGCTCGTATACGTGACTTTGTGTTGTGTATCTGAGCCGACAGAACTACTGAACAACCACAATCCCAAATCTCCAAGTCGATAAAAGAATAACAATGAATCGTTAAATGAAATAAATGTAAGAAAGAACAGTCTAGTTTTGTGGTTTTGTACTGTATTTTCAGCCAAATTTCATAGATGCTGTAAAGGAACTGTAAATTATACATAAAATAAATGACGGTTGATGGTGGTAACAAATATCAGATGCTGAAATCGGGATATTTTAGGTTTTATAGCAGCAACAGACCTCAAAGAGTTGGAACAAAGGCATCAAAAGAAACATCTAGCAGTATTGTCCAACTAATTAAATAATTTGGCATGTGAATATTATGTTAAATGATATGAATCCAATATCCCAGTTTCATTAACTGATACATTGTTCACTTCTTCTTAGACTTTAGGAACAAACGCTTTTATTCGGTTTGTATGTGAAATTCATAATGTCCCTTTTGATTTGAAGTTAAACATTTCACATTTGATATTATCATGTTCCTCCAGTGATCCAAACGTATTTGATACACACTGGACACTGGAGTGAAATGACAAAATGTTAGGCTTAGCAGTTTGACCTACATAAACAGCTTTCCTATCCGTACCCCAGGAGATAGTCCTTTGTGGCTGTAGCTCAAGTACTTATTATTAAACTTGTCGTAGCATTTGTGTAGTAATGACTGCACGCCAATCCTAGCCTAAAAAAAACAAGATGATCTCTTTTCTGTATTGGCCATGCAGCGTTCAGTGGGACAGAGGCGGTTTGAAGCCCACACGACTGTTCAGACCTTGCAGCATAAATACATTTCAAAAAGGTTCATTAGCAAAGAGCAAATGATACAAAAAATATGAGATTAAATAAAACTACTGACTATAGGCAACTTCAAGAAACAAGGCAAAGAATAGGAATATCAATAAATATAAACATCACCATCTTGGATCTATATACATACCGTATGAACATTGTACACAGAGTTGCTTTCCACAGACTCCTCTCAATAGCGTCAAAAGAAACGACTGAGATTCCAAGTTACAGGCGGAGCTTTGTCAGGTTTAGAGCAGGCAACATGAAGTGTCTCTGGCATTTCTGAGGTTATCTTTTCGCCCCCTTACCCATCTCTCTCCTCTTTCTCTTGATTCAGTGAAGAGGTTGAGGGTTTTTGAGGCTGGAGACAGTAAAGTACTTGGTTTTGCACCTCTTCTGCTCTCACCGTCTTTCTTTCATTCCCCTTTCTCTCTCTCTCTCTCTTTCTTTACGGAGCTAGAGATTGATTTTAATCCTGTGGGAGCGGGCTGTACCTGTGCCACAGAGTGTGCCATAGTGTGATGGTTTCAGTGCCGTCTCCTGGAAATATAGAGAGACAGACAAAGATATAGGGAGAGTGTAGTTACAAAACCATCGCTCTGAGAAGAAGCTTGTATATGCAGCCTCATGTCGCAGAGGAACACTGAATACAAGATCTCTTAAAGGCAGAGTAGAGAAGAGCGTTCTTCAAGGCACAGCTGGCAATCAAGTCATTATCTTGTCAGGTTACCTTGAAGAATGCTGCACGTGTCACAAGTTGTGCATTTTATCTTCCTGTACTTATCAGAGCATGCAATGCCATCCAATTATCACTCCCGATTTGCCTCTTTTGTATCTCCCACCACCACCACCACACTAGAGCACACTCAGTCCCCCTTCAAAAGCAATTTTTAAACATGAATTTAGGTCCCACTCTTTTTGGACCCTTGCCAGTAGGGCCCTCTGATATGTACAGAACTTTACCAAGAACACACATGACTAAAATCTAACCTATCATGAAAATGTGATGGTACAAAAAAAAGACAAAACAAATCTGTTAAATGTTGCTAAAAAATCAAATTGTACTAATAAAATCATGTTGTATTTGTGACTGCTGGTCTTGAGTCAGCTGCATTCTTTTCACAGGGCATAGATATAGTGTGAAGGCCTTCACCCACACAACGGATGCTCACGCTGCCCTTCAAATGCATCTGCCTATTTATTTTGCTTTGTTCCGATTGAACAATTCCCAAAAAGGTTGTCCTGCTGACATTTAAGATGTGATTGCACTACTCATGCATGTTAGCTGTCCAAATGTAATGCTCTGTTTCCTGCGACACAGTGAAGCCAGTTCCGACTTTTTTTTACTCTAGTTTTATTCGGCTCTCTGTGGCTTTTCCCATTCCCCAAAAATATTCAAGAAGTCACACCCTATATATAACCCCAAGACATGATATTGATGAACTCTGGGCGGCTATTTTAATATTTCTTGTTTAAAGTGCACTGTGTTTTCTGGTGGTCACCTTGTTATTATTATGTTATTGCTTAGCCTGGAATGTTCCACTGTATGGTTTGAATTATTTACATTTAATTTATTCAATTACAGGCACGTTTATTTCCAAAAGATAATTGGAGATTCACACCTCCATGAAGATGGCTAAGTTTTATGCCATTTTGTGGAACATTCTCCACAAAATTGTATTGGCATGGGAGAAAAAAACGAGGTAAACTTGCATTGTGCAGCTTAAAGAATTGAACATGTTCGCCAAGAATGCTGTGCCCTACGTGGCAGAAAAAGTGTAGTCTAGTGAGCCCACACTGTGCTATGAGCCTATCCCCACCAGTCTGTGCATTCAAATGTGCTGTCTTAATCAGGTTTTCAGGGGGCTGGTGTGGGCAGAGTAATCAGGGATATGCAGATCTCAAGGCCGAGTGTGAACATAGCTCATTGGTTCCTCGTGCATGTGTGCTACAGAAAGTGCCTAAAGAGCTGCAAGATGTCAGCTTAGTCAACCCTATATGCTTGAAATTACTGTACCACACAAAAGGTTCACATGCTATGGCTTTTAATGCCTGCATATTGGCACTAATGTGTATTAACTCTTAAATAGTGTGGCACGTGTTTGAACTGCCTTCTCTAAAGTGCACAAAAGAGCCCTTCATAAGAGGCAAGGTGACTTTTTACGTTGTAGCATATGGGTTAGAAGAAAAATATGTGTGTTTATTCATTTTAATAATAGGTATCAGAGAGTGAGAAGTAGATGGGGACTTTTAACTTGCATTGCATAATGAAGCCGTATGCTGCAACAAATGTGCGCGCTATAAGTATTACAAAAGAATTGATGACTATATTCATAAAATCTATGTAGCCTTCTGCCCTTCAAGTGTTCACTATACTTTTAATTAAGGTTTATTTTTACGAGTTGAGCGCAATTACTTTAAAGAGGTACTAAACAATCTAAAAATGAAACATCAGAATTATTCAGATTTAACTGAGATAGTATTTGGTTTCATATGATTTGCTTTTACTAAAATTCAAGATTAAAGAGATGTGTTTCACTTCTCTAAATGTGCCTGTGAAGTCTATTTATGAAAACGCTTTTGTCACATATTCTAGATCCGTGGTTTCCAACCTTTTTCACCTATATTGATAACCAAAGAGTGCGACTGAGCCATAGGTAATACAACATACTTCTATATTAATGTATACGTCTAAACTAATTCTAAAGGACAGGTGTCGTTTTATTTCAGCGTTATCAACCTCTCCACAAACCTAATTACAGTGATTTTAATCATACTATATTACAAATGATTAACCCTTCGGTGCATTTAATTAACCTTTGCAGCTACCAATTCTCATCAGACAATTTCATGACACAGGCTTTAAATAAGCACACTTAAAACTGGTGGGAAATCTCATGTCTAAAGTGGGAGGCATCACTTGTCAATTGCTTGAGGGTTAAGAAGAAAAGAAGACCTACTATCTTCATAACAGTGTAGAGGAACTAGGTCTATAGTCGAGATAACATTAGCATGAATTAGAGTAGCTAAAAATATTCACAAGCTAATTTCGGTGCAAGATTAGGTGAGGTGTTTACTGATTAGATATTCATTGATTTTAAATTATTCAACTAAAATGCTCTACTCTTATCAGCAGCATAAGTGAAAATCAATTTGCAGCCATAATGCATAAAACGGCATGATGGGTAATAATTTAGGAATTATGGAACACACAGAGAATATTTCTGCATATTTTTCTTCACTTATGGCAACAGGGGGAAATTATTCTGACACGTCGTTACTGTGTCATGCAAACACATTATGAATAAAATCGTTGGTAGCAGGGCGTAAAGAAGGCTTATGTATAATTAAGCGTGACAGAGCGTAGCTTCTAACCAGGTTTGGAATAAAAGGTGGATGAAGGCAATGCCTATCAACTCAATGTGGGAGTCTTCATCAATTATACAACTCACAATGTAATGCAGAATCAACAGTCATTTACCAAAACGATGCCACAAGGAATTTGGAACGCTTGCTATGAACTCAGACAAATATGAGCCGGAAAGAAAAGATGATATGAAAAGTAAGTGCAACAGAGAAATTCTAACTAAATTAATGAATTATGCAATTTTGTGAAACTGACCTAGAAATAAATGATTGACAGACACAATAATTATGTTCACAACAGTTAAACAAGATGCCCTAAAACACAAACAAATATGCACTAGTTGAACTTAAAACATGGACACGAACACATTTGATCGGGTGAAAGCTACACATTCTTATGGGGAATTCTAATTCAGTAATACTAGCATGACAAAAAATACTAACTGGATTTTCTAGGCAATCACAGATGGACCCTGAGCATATGCTGCGATTGCCTAGAAAATCCAGACTGATCCCTCATATTATTTTATTTACAGAACTACATAAGTCTGGTCACCATTTTTCATCTCCCTGAATTCAGATGAGCATGATTGACGGATGGATTAGCCAATCAGGGACATGCATAATCCATCTGTATCAAAACAAACGTGGCTGTTTAAGAGGGGAAAGGGGCTGGAAAACCTCATGGATTTCTGGCAAATCAATGAGCAATGCGCAAAACGCTGTTAATCTGAGGTGAGAGAAATTGATTTTGTTCTAAATGATGATGACCAATGAACTAATTTGTGTCACGTGCGTCATTGCAATAAAGAAATCTGATTGTACAGTTCTGTTTGTGTTTGGCTTGAGGCGCGACGGCAGATGTGGTGACCAGACTAACTCTTCCAAAAGTATTAATCTATTGTGAAGCTAGAATTTATAAATAGTGTAGTTAAATAATTATTCCAATAATAATGACTTTAAAAATGGAGGTCTGAGAGGCGTTCCTAGTTTGTAATAAAATGATAACGTCATTTTTGTGTAGTCAGTATTTTGCTATGCAGATAATGGACGAGCTAATGTGATATTCACCCTTAAAGAGTGAGGCATTCTCAACTTTTGTTTTTCACACCATTACAAAGTCACCTATGTCATCTTAATTAAAACTTTCAGAGAAATCCCTTACATACCTCATTTATTCTAATAATTTGGGTCATTAAAGTACAGCATTTATGAGCTAAATAGGAAATTGGCCTGGCGGGCTTTTTATAGACTCCCTCCACTCCCTGGGTGTTTAAATATATTGGTCTCAAGGCACCGCGTCACCTTGATCCCTCTGACCCCTCCCCCCGCCCACAGCTCTACTCAGTCTTGCGTACAGCACTCACATGGGCCTGTCAGGAGTGTGCAAGGCCACCTCTCCTTACCTCTGATTTACATTTATTTCCTTTCGCAAGCCTTTTATTTATTGGGGCACTTCGCATTTGGCACATATCTCTTAGGGAATCATAAGTCCTTTGCTGTAGCTTGGCGTTCATATTAGCTTCTTGTGCTGGCACTGGTTAAAGAAGCACTTAATATTTTGAAGAACAGGAGCCACAATGAAAGTGGAATTATTTATCGAGATGTTTTAGCATGTCAATGCAAGATTTATTTTCGTTGCACTGTCACCTTGACACTTTTCAGATAAATAAATGCATGGCAGAGAAGCTTTTGTTTTCAATTATATTAGGCAGACATTTTATACTTATCCTTTCACACCAATGATTACATTTATGCTCATGGAAGGGACTTATCAGCAAATTTTAAAGTAACAAGTTTACAATTATTTTTGTAATTACTAAGTGCCACAGTGCATAATTTATGAATTATTTTGGTGGTTCCCAAGTATACAAATAAACTCATCCACTAGTGATCCTGTTCAATCTTCTGCATCCTTATTTCTCAAAGCGACTGTTTTTGTTTGTGTGAGGTTATCCCTAACCTTAAGCAGTGTCTATTTTATTTGTATGCGCAAAACCCATGCATTTAACATGAATTGAACAACATACACTTAAAAATACTCAAAATGGAGAAAAAAGATGTCACCCTAGTGCTACACGAAGAAAAAAAAAACGTCTTTCATAAGCTAGTTCATTTATCCCTTTTGAAATCTTATTCTTTGGTGCAAATGGCATTCATATAGACATGGTCATGGTTTGCAGGGGTATATCCGGCTTCATGCTGCCACCCTCTGAGTTTCAGATAGGCCATGGGACAGCAAAGGGAGGAGTGAGTGGGGACTAGTGTGGGTGGGTTTATAGAAAGGAACTCATGAATTACCTGTCGGGTGGTGATCTGCCCCGCAGTCTTGAATCCCCCCTGACAGCCACATTCCGACACACTGTAGGGGTCAGAGCTGGTCGACGAGCACTTGGAGAGTGAGTCGCAGCCCACCACAAAAGTGTTGTCCAGTGGGAGTTCCTGGATCACATGGTGTTTCTTTGGGGCCACTGGAGTCTCAGGTTTGATTTGAAAAGTCGGCTGAGGGGACGCCGATTTGTAATGCTTGGCTAAGTCGGGGCTGTCGGGTTTGAAGGTAGTGGGAGTGGTGGCCCAGTTGTACTTCCCCATGGTCTGCTCCTCCAGCTCCACAGGGAGATCCAGTGTCCCATTGACATGCTCGTGCGTGGGGTCGTCAGGCTTGGATTCGTCAATGGTAACAAAGTTCAGAAGGAGGCTTTTCGGAGAGCGCTTCTTCCTCTTCTTCTTCTTCTTGATCTGCCGGTTCTCTTGGTTAGGCGACACCCACTCGCCGCTCTGTTTGCCCTTTTGCACCACCTTGTGTCTTGGGGTCTGGCGGCAGCGCACCAAAGCGGTCACAAATATCACTAAGATGACAGTCATTGTGCCAGCTATGATCGCTATGACAACAATAACATATCCATTGGCTTGAGGCAATTCTTCGTTGTCTCCTATGTTACGGTCCAAAGGTGTCTCCATGCTTCTCCGCATCTGCGCTTGTACAAAGGTGGCATTTGACACAGAGTCATTGACGAACAGGTGAACAAGAGCAATTGCGTGTAACGATTCAGGTTGGCCTAGATCCTTGACCTTGACAACCAGCCTATGCAGTCCCAGATCGGCCGGCACTATTTTCTCCTGCAGTGTAATGTTACCCGTTGTTTTATCGATAGCAAAAAGGCCTCGCGGAGAGACCCTGGATTTGATGATGATACTGCTGATGATGCTGTACTGCAGCTCTGCGTTCATTCCTGTGTCATTGTCAATAGCAAACACCCTGGTGACCACTGCGCCGGGGGTGGTGGTGGTTCGCACCAGGTCATACGAGTAATTGGAGGATGGGATGACAAATACGGGACGATTGTCATTAACATCCACCACGTTAATGGTGACCTTGGCGTAGGATGAGCTTGGAGGTTGCCCCCCATCCACAGCCTTGACCATAAATGTGTAAGAGCTTTGTTGCTCCCTGTCAAAGGTAATATTAGGTTTAATAACGCCAGTTTGTGCGTCAATGATGAAATTATCTTTACTGTTCAAAATGGACAGGGTGACTACAGAATTATCCCCTGCGTCTGCATCTGTCACCGTGATTAACCCCACGGTTCCATAGAGGGGCAGATTCTCAGGCACATAGAAGTTGTACTCAGGGTGAGTGAAAGCCGGGTTGTTGTCATTAAGGTCTTGGACGATTAGCCTGACGGTGACATTGCTCTGCAGGGACGTGGACCCATTGTCTCTGGCTATGACAGTGAATGAGTACCTCTCCTGCTTTTCTCTGTCCAGCCGCTTGCCAACGGAGAGTATTCCTGATCGTCTGTCAATGTTAAAGCCATCAGGAGCGTCAGGGCCAAGAGTGTAAATAATCTCAGCATTATGTCCACTGTCAGCATCGGTAGCGCTGATTTTTATTAACTGCGTGGATGGGTCGTTGTTCTCTGGAATGGAAAGTTGGATTTCTGGCTGGGGGAAGATGGGTGCATTGTCGTTTTCATCTTTGATTTTAATTAAAAGCATAGCAGAAGTATTCAAAGGAGGCGTACCCCTATCCGAAGCTACTATCTTAATTGCATATTCTCTTGTCGTCTCATAATCAAGAGGGGCAGCTGTTTCTAGTAAGAACTGATCGTTGAAGACGGGCTTCAGCCGAAAAGGAACATCATGGTCAGTGTAACAAGTCACTTTCCCATAAAGATCGGCGTCTTTGTCTGTAACAGTAATTAGAGCTATTTTGGTGTTCAGTGGAGCGTTCTCGGACAGCAGGACAGTTCCATTAACAAGGTTGATGATATAACGAGTGTCTATAGATGGGACGTTGTCATTTACATCTGTAATGTTAACAATGACAGTGGCTCGGGAGGGGGTCGAGCTGCCATCACTGGCCAGGATGATGAGTTTGTGCACAGGGGTGACCTCCCTGTCCAGCGGCTGCTTCACAGTGATAAGTCCTGTTGTGCTGTCGATGGCAAAGTGTCGGCGAGTGGAGGCAGATATCTGGTTGCTAAAGGCGAAGTGGATTTGTGCATTGGTTCCCATGTCTGCGTCTGAGGCATGGAGCTGGACCACTGATGTTCCTGTAGGGGCGTTCTCAGGGACCATGACCTCTAGTTCGCTGTCCTTGAAGATGGGGCGATTATCATTGACGTCAGAGATGGTGACCTGCAGGATGGCAGTGCTGGACTTGGGAGGACTGCCACCATCTTCAACCTTTATTTTCATGACAAAGGTGTCTTTTTGCTCACGGTCCAAGTTCTGTTGCACAATCAGCTGTGGCCACTTGTCCCCTTCTGGTGTTTCAATGATGTCTAGGCCAAACTCGCTGACACTCTGAAAAAACAAATTTTACATTTCAGTTAGTAAATGGGTTAAAATTACCAAATGAATTACTGCTGCTTCTTATATTATGATTATTTGTTTGTTTGTTTGTTTGTTTGTTTGTATGTTTGTATGTATGTCCTGTGCATTGAAGGAACCACTAGAAGATTTGTATTTAGAAAATGTACAGGGAAGCAACCATTTTTACATAATTAAATTTCATCACAGACTCTGTGATTTACAAGTGTAATATTTGTATTCATTATCGCGTTGAAAAAAAAAAGAAATAATGAGAGTGCAACATTGGATACAGTTTCATATATTTTCTCTCTGAGGGAATGTGAAAGCAATTAATAACACTCAAAGGGTAAGACACCATAATTCTGCACACATTGCACACACATGCAGCGGAAAATACAATAAAATAAGAATCACGTGACATATAAAATGATCTTTAATTTCAAACAGGAATTTCCCCAGGTTCATTTATATCTTTCATAAGCTTGTGGTTTTCAGGCAGTGATGAATATCAACTTAAAATTAAACAGTTTTTGACAGCAACATGGTTTTCTCTGATTTTCCATTTGAGTGACAACAGGGCATTACAGTGATACAGAGAAGCTGTCCTGAAGCCAGTTTGAACTTGTCAGTTTTCTTTATGATGCCGTTAATCTGGCTAAGAGGATATATTTGGATATATTTGGTTACCTTTTTGCACAACTCATGCTATTAAGTGTGAATTGGGAGATTCACAATCTGTTCTTGGCCATGTAATACTCATGCACTTGCTCTTAAGATGATTTATGGGTAATTTTAATGTGTCAAAAATAACTCGACCCAAGTGCTGATAATATCAGCGGAGAGGTGCAAGTCATTTTGGAGATAAAATATTGAACAGAACTGAAGACATAACATATAATGTGTCAATGATTAACTGCACCGCTGATATTGATATGACTGATGACTGATGCATAGTTGTGGTTCATGGGAGCAGTGAGGAAATGAAGGAACAGAGGAGGTTGACAGAGAAAGAGTGAAAGGGGCTGTGGGGGGATAAGAAGAAGATCAAGCCATGAATGAGCTGCATGCACATTATGAAACAAAGAAGCCCTTTGAAGCTGCCTCAGTCAGAAGCAGTTTCATGCTAAAACAAGGAAAAGCATCCTCTTTAAGGAGATAAGCTTTATGCTGCACATAATGTTATAGCAGATTATTCCGTCTAGGCACAGTTATCAACCGAGATTAACATACAAATTCCCCTTGTTCAAGAAACGGACATTTGAAATGGAACAGACTTTCATCGGTACACTACAGCTGCACTTTTGACAGCACAAGCAAACTGTGCATGTTATATTACTGTGAGAGTGTGATTGCCGAGGGAGTGGTTGTCATGATTTGACTGACAGAACTACTTAAAACAGCGTGCACTGCAGCAATGCTCTCTCAGACCTGATTTTGTAATCCTTCTGGTGAGCAAAGACATGCACATAAACATAGAGTTTGTATATAAATGATACGAGGGACATTGACGTTGGATGATGATAATTCAGTATGCAATATGTACAACTATTTCTGAACGGTCCAAGTCAACATACTGCTGCTCTCTTGCAAAGCACTAGTGAGCAGGCTCAGTCTTCATTTGTTTGAACAGTTCTCAACTATAGCACAGTTGCAGAGTTTCTGATATTTGGCTATGCCTAGTTTTAATAGTAGGATGTAGAGTCGGGACGTGTCAAAGAGAATGTAGTGCAGTGATTTATGAGGCAGCATTTCCTCTATGCTTTTGTCTTGGTTTCACACAATTTTACAACTGACAAGACAGCACACGGCGCATTTCAATTAGTTCAAGGGAGCTATCTCTCAGGCAGTGCGTCTCCCTGAATGCAAAATTAGCCAAGTGTATTGTGATAAGATCTGGGGCAGGCTAAGAAAAGGCCAGCTCACAGGAATCACTCACCAACTCAAAAGTTGGAAGGATGTATCGCTCCAAAACTTCTATATTTTAATACACTTTAAATAATTTAACTTTCTATTCCTCTGATATGATTTCACAATAACACTGGCATTATTAAGCCTATTACTCTATAATGTTGAAGCTTGGTCTTACTTCAGGGATTCTTGGAAGGGGATTGTATTAATTTGATGTAAGACTCCCAAGACCTTTTATGGAGAACATTTCTTCTGATGGAAGAGCATAGCGTCACCGCCATGGCATCACAATACCTCCAATTCATGCCACCATAGTCTCAAGCCTCAGAACTGCACTGGATAATTCTGAATTGTAAAATGTGGTGACTCATTTAGATGGGAAAAGATGAAGAAAGTCGGACTAACAGAGACAGTTGGTGACACGGGATGCATCACTCAGAAGCCTCCTGCTGCATGAGATTATCCGCAGATGCATCTTTCCGTCAAGTTGATGACCTTATTAAAACTGTGAGGAGAGTGAGATTGGGAGGTGAATAGATCAGGATGGCTCTAGTCACGCTGATGCTCCGGCTTTGGGCCAACAGGCGAGAGCTATTCATCACCCGGTTATAGCACCTTTTTATAATGCTGATAGAAACTCCCTCTGCCGCTGTCCCCTTGCCCATTTCCCTCTCTAATTCTTTCTCTTTCCCATCCAACATGGCCCCCAGCTATGATCTCATGCATATAATTAAGACAGTAGAAGCCGGGAATTGTTTGTCTCTTTTTTGTCAACTGCTGGAAAGAGGAGAAGGTGTCGAAATAGGATGCTAATGAAAACTGAATTTATTCAAGCAGGTATACAACACATTAAAAACAAAGATTGGACTAACTGAGGTTTTAATTGTGCAAAAAATATCACAACACAATTGCAGCAAAAGCAATGGTGTCACAAATGTTATCTTTTAAATGTTGAGAAAGCGTCAGGACTCGAGACTTAGTGAAATTGTGGTGTATGTCATAAATGAATGGTTACGTATTCCTGTAAATCATAATTCAACGTCAGTCAAAGACATGGTTAGACATTAAACAAGCTATTATTTATCAAGCTAAGATCCTTGTATCGCTTAGGAATTTAAATGGGATGTTTTTTTCATCAAATCAAATATTAGCCCCCCAACATTATTCAATATTGGATTGCGTTTTTGAATGCTGCATGTTATTACTGTCATTCTAGCCAAGTTCAAGCCACACAAAAAATCTGTGTGGCTAAAGGTTAGATGTGAGAGTACTCCTGCTTGGTCAACCAAAATACAGACATCCACTTCATCATGCGGTTAATCAGTGAGGCATGCTCCAGCCGGCAGTAGCACATTGATCTCAGCTAGTCCCTCCGACACTATGCCCACCAAAACGAGACCGAAGGCGATGACATAAAGCAACCCAGATTAATGTGGACAGTGCAGCTGCAAATCACAACTAAAATGCAGCCCGAAACAGGCCCAGGTGCCCTGCTGATGGTTCTACAGTGAATATAAATGAGTGATAGACGTCTCTGACATGGGAAAATCCTCTTCAATATATGCAACTGATTGCTTTGTTTGACCTTGACCGCGTGAATACCACTCATGAAGCTAACATGTTACTCCCAGGTTACGGATGACTTAAATACTATGGCTGAATAGAATGAATATGTGGGTGTGATGTTGCAGTATTTTTGGTTTCTTGTTCTCATATGTGGGAAATATTGAAAGGGAACAAAAAGTAAACAATATCCAGAACTTTACATTAGTCCTAGAAGGTATATTAGCAGTACATCAGTAGTAGTGCTTACAGTATTAGTTAAAATGCCAGTTTGACCTGAGGTTCTGCAGCAACTACTACAACTACAAAACATAAAACCCACGTATCGCCCGGGTCCAACTCATTTAAAATAAAAATAAATGTATTTGTTCTACAAGTGGGACATTGCTATGTTGCAACAGCAGTGTATAATAACAAAAAGTATCAGGTATCCAAGCTTGACTGAAGTACGTTTAAAGTACGTTTAGTATTGTAGTCCTACTGTGGCCTGCTTGTACAACACAGAACAGTACAGTATGTATATGTGTAGCAGTACCACACAAGAAATGACATAAATCTCTCAGGAGCACACAATGATAGTCCAGCTTAGCGGCCAAGAGCTATTCTAGGAAAATCTGCCTCTCCTCAAAACCTTTGGCTCTCTACAACGCTCCTGAAATCAAAGCTGACTAACATTGAAATGTCTTTGGCTCTTTTCAGAAACATGAATTCTGAAACAACTCATATGATCTTATCTAGAGAGCAATAAAAACAAGAGATCCTCAAAGTCAGGCAGGTATCCTCTGTAAAATATGCTGCAGCAGATACAGTATTACAGGCCGATCCTTGGTGGGGATTTTCTACTGAGAAAAGGGCAAAGAGAATAATTGCTCATGATCATAATAATGAGCAGAACATTTGGTTGGTGATTTTCCAGGCATGAACAATTCAGGACATTGCACTGGAGAGACCCTGGCAGTGGGGAGACGCTTTAAAGATGCAAATTTGTATTCCTGACAGACACAGAGTGGCAATTTGTGCTCACTCAGAAATGTTAAGTTCAGCCAGGAAACACAGACGTGCTATTTGTGTGTTATTAAGGCAGACGGTGACTGGAATTTTTTTACTCAAGATCAACTTTTCTTCTTTCAATCTTTCATTTTTGTAGAAATATGATGCCCTCTTGTTTTTACTTGGCCTTTGATAGCTCCAAAGGTAAACTTGTTTGTATATGTTGTAAAATGTCGGCTCGGTTTGTATGAGGCTCGTGGACATTTGTGGTGATAGAGTGCATGTCGTTGCAGAGGTAAGCCTTACTGAAGTCATATAGAATACAAATAACTGCATGCAAGAAAACACATGCCGCTCATCCTGGGAAAGAATAAACAGTTGATCTAGTGGAGTCCAGACTTTGTATCGTCACCCCTCGTGTTGTTACCTAGAATCTCGTCTTTTATACTGTTTGTTCTCTCCCTCATTTCCTCTCATTACAAAAAGCATAATATAAGACGCAGCCCAGCAGTCATCCATCCATGTGATATCGGATGTTGTCAGGACTATTAATGTAGAATGCACATTATCCTACTTTCTGTGCATTCCGGCTTGACTCCATTAAGCAACAGAGAATATTGCTCCCCTGCTTAAATCGAGCACCAATTACAGCCTGAAGAAAAGCTTTTTCCAGTTCTGCATGAGACACCGATTAGCATAAAACATTACATTCTCCTCACTGGCTTTAATCAGATAAAAAAACTGAGCATAGAACCTGTTGATGCAGATACGGGTCGTGCTGTGTCGGCACCTTTAGCTGCATGCTTTCTCAAATTAGATGGTACAAACTTGGTCGTTGAAAGGGCCATGTAGAAAAACACAGTGTAAAAGATTTGTGTGCAATTGCATAGCCGCTCATGACACCTTGGGTAATAATTCAGCTGCATCAAAATGAATTAACCTTACAGAGCCCCACAACAGGCCTACAGCGATGTGTGTATGTTTACAAGATGATAACATCTGAATGATAGTGCGAGAACCATATGAGAGAATAACATGCAAAATAAGAAATATTAATTGACCGTGTGGAGAGAAATACAGACTGCGGGCAGATTAAAGCCAAATGCAAATAGATTAAAGCCAAATGTATTGCCATATGATGGCAATAAATAAGCAATAATCTCCTACAATATCAGTTTATGAAATATCTTTATGCCACTGATAACCAATTCACAATGAATGTAGATAGTACATGAAAACAAAAACATAAATATTTTGTTTAACACACAAACATAGTGAGAGATTGTTTGTAAGTTAAGTTAAGTTCCATTAGTCGTCACAAATCCTTATACTATATTAGAGTTGATTTAAACCACTGTATTTTGATGCCCTCCAGAGTTAGATTTGGACAAAGAGCTAAAACAGAGTCTTTTTATGTCTTCTGCTGTGTAGTTTGGAAAGGAACCAAGAGCTGACTGGCTTCTGACCCCTTGTGGGTAACTCAAAACCACTAAATTAGCATTTTGTGGCCTAAGGCGAATTCATTTGAGTAATTCCCTCAATTCATTTATTACCTTGAATGTATTCCCAGTTGGGCCTAATTAATTTATACTGAATGGCTTTTGTAGCAGTAGTCTTTTTCACATGTTCAATCAAGTGAGTATTTGATCATAAATATATCAGGTACATCAGAGCAGCTCTTTGTTAACTAGCTTGTACAGCTGATGATTCAGCATCCAACGAACAGTGGCACATATATCAGATAAGACAGGCCTTCATTTATAATCATTTGGACGCTGGCAGGGATGTACACCCGCCAAGGTTTGCGTGTCTGAGTCTGAGCGAGCCAAATAGAATTTTATATAAGCACCAAATCAATAATTGGGCTTTGTGTCAACAAAATGACTCTGTCCCAACAAGATGTTTAATGAATGTACTCCCATAAGCATAATTAAAAGTAATAATCATAATTCACAACCCATTATTCTGGAGTAAGTAAAATGATGTGAGACCCTTCCAAGATAAACCATATCAAACAGAACACATGCAATTGAACATTTAGATGCAATCAATGTGCTAAAAGGATTTTCTCTAATTACAATGACTGGTTTTACAACTAAATAAGGTTATTTTACTCTGATAAAATGGGATATGGTTGTAGAGGAAATATGTTTAGTAAACAGCCAAGAAAATCATGAACGAGAGTTAATGTATACGTTTGATACTTGATGATTAATTATTCAAAATATGAAATACATGTTGCAGAGTGGCTGGCATAAGTACTGCTTTAATTCAACCGTACATTTTTGTATATAGTAAGTCTATGTTTATCTTATTAGTAAACTGTATTTACTTTATTTTTTAAATGCATATCTTATTTGATATGATATATCTTGATTTTATTATTGTTTATTGTTGAGCACCGAATCACTAAAGCAAGTTACGAGCCTGACAATGGCAATAAACCTTTTCTGATTTAAAATGACCAATTGGAAAGTATTGAGTAACATGTTTTTCATTCTAAAGAAATACAGTGATTTGAACTAAAAGTGCCCTGTGGAACTTTTCTGGAGGAGATTACACCACATACTCGTCTCTATGGAGGAGTTATTGCTATTTCAATGGAAACAAGAAGGTGAAACCACCAGGTCAAGTTACAAGGGACACTCCAGGCAAAGCAATAACATCTCCATGGAGACAAGCAGAGGGCTTATCCTTTATCAGAAAAGCTATAGAAGATTTTAATCATCACAAAAAAGCAAAAAACAGGTGTTATGAGCTAAACATAGTGTGACAACTTGAGTTCATCTTTAAGATATCTAGTGAAGTATTCTCACCTTTACCAGCTCATAATGCTGGATGCCGTTGAGCCCCACGTCTGGGTCAAAGGCCGAGGGCACGGGGTATCTGGAGTTAATGCCGGTGTTCTCAGGGATGGAGATGTTGATGACCGTGGACTGAAACAGCGGGGCGTTATCGTTTACGTCCTCTATCAGGAAGCGGATCTTCACCAGGCGGAAGATCTCATCGGGCAGCACGGCCACTTCGATCTCGTAGTAGCAGCGTTTCTCGCCGAACACCCCCGAGCACAGCTTCTCCCGGTCGATCCTGTGATTGGTGGTGAATATCTCCCCGGTGTTGGCCTCCACCCTCACTAAAGGCACGTCGCCCGTCTTATACACAGGCTTGAACTGCAGCGGGGAGGACAGCCGAATACTGGGGTCTAAGTTGAGGTCCAGGTCTTTGCGGAGGTTGCCGATGCGGACGTTTTCGGGCTGCTCCTCCTTGACAGTGTAGTCCTTTTCTTGGGCCCCGCATAGCAGAAACGTGCAGGTGAGAAGAGCCACCAGCACAGGGGCCTTTCCCGGCAAGTCCATACTCGAAACTAGAGGCAAGCTTCACTTTTACGGTTGCACTTCTGGGACACAGAGAAGAGAAAGACAACACACAAAGTCAATTTAGAGATATCCAAAGCTCAGCAGTTTGACCTATTCATCAAGCTCCAAATGAAGCGTACAGGTCTGTGTCTTGAAACAAATTAACAGCTGTTTCACACACTTAATAACTGGGCACAAGAAGGTGACCATTTCCCAATTAGAATTTACATGCGGTAATGACCATGCTCCAAAATATAACAAATAAACGATATTTGTTTTAAAGCTTCTGTTGTCTAATCTTGTGTGGGTGGTGAAATCCTATTGTGTATTCATATGAAATTGTATTCTAATATCTTTCATTCTGGCTCGCTCCATTCAGGGTCACTACAATAAATGATCTTTCTCTTAATGTGCAGTGGTTTGCGCATGGATCTGTCCCGAGCTCTTATGATACATTATGATGTGTGACGAATGTGTGTCTCTATGTGAATGGCTGTGCTTAGTTAGCTTAGCAGGATCACGGCAAGTAACTGGTATATTGGTTAGGGTTAGTTGAATTAGTTGAGTTGAATTATGCATATGCAGCTTGAAGAGTTTTTTAAATGGTATTAACATAATTTTGAGGATATTCATTAAAAAGAGAATATTTTCTGGTTTTGCTATGGCAATGGTAATATAAAGTGATGAGGTCATTACTTCATGTCCAAATTTCATCCTCTTTCACTGTATTCAGGCAGATTTAACTGACAGTTTGGAAACATATTTATACATGTGAATCAATTTCTGTCTAATATGACTTTCATTCATCAGGAGGTTAAAACAACACCAATTTTGTATTTCTGCTGTTTGCGTCAATGGCAGAACATTTGGACCTGTGATGTCACGTCCATTATACCCATTGTGCCGGTCACAAGCCCTTATAAATGTTTAGGGTTCCATTCCAACATTTTTTGCAACATTGTAGTGCAAACCCCGTAACGTTTTGTATAGTATAGAGCGCTATGCCGTACGTCTCCCCTGTATTCTGGGATTGCCTTTGCGAACTACTTACAGCTTGCTGGGGATGACAGCAGCTAATAATGAAGAGGCTCATTTGCGGAGAATGTAAACAATTGAGCTTCAAATATTTCATGAATGCCCATGTGAGTAAACACGCACAGCCAGATAAGAGCATAGTTTAGAGCAGCCGCTGTGGAGTGAGACAAAGATGTGAAATAATTTATGGAGAGCACTGCCATCAGTCAAATTAGCCAAATTCAATCATAACTTCATTACACGCTGATGAATATGTTTTCTCCCCACGTCGAATTTAAACAACATTCACTATTACTGTGCGACAAACCACTATGGCATTTCAGTTTAACGTCACCTGGCTTTGTTTATTAAAAGGTCTCACAATAGTGGCTTCCAATTTGTGGTTTAATTTAATTCTGCAGCTTCTTTGTTTATGGTAAAAAGCCTAAAGGGCACAAAACCTGAAGTAGGCTTGAAAAAGTCATCTGGAGCTGTGTATGGAACGGTATGTGGCTGTAAGGTTAGCAGTAGTCATAAACATGTATTTATTCTTATTGGGGATTCCATTAAGGTGACTATAGGAGCTACCCCAGGGCCTCGGAGCATTGGCAGGGGACGTGGCAAACAGAGGTCATTCATATGCTGACTGTTTACACCCGGATGTCAGTGGAGGAGAAACAGGTCTGCAATAGTGCAATAGTGCAGGTGATTGGCTTGTGATTCATGAGTGAGAACAGTTCACTTTGGATGATCATGACAGACCTTATGATTAGCCGGAATTGGGACCGGCTTCTCCGGTTTTGGATTCTGCTATTGTTTTTACTGTGTCCAAATATTCAAAGATCACAGTCCTGGATGCAGTTTTCTCTCTCCAGCTGTTACCCCATGTGTTTGGGTTTGAGTGCTTATTACCCAGGAGAGATTGGGGTATATTCATAAGACAACTTTCAGATGACCATGGCTCTGTTCCTCCGAGTGTGGCCTGTGGATGAGAGCCATCAGTCAGTGGAGGCACAGCGGGGGGCGGAGCTGCACCTTCAGTAACAAGGGAGTAGAAAGTGCTCTCTGGGAAATATTAACTACTTTATAAAAACGCTACTCTTTTTACATGAATCAAATCATTTTCCATAGAAGAGGCATGACTACCTAAATTGCTCAACAGGGGTGCTCTAAATTGGCAAAGCAACAGCATTCAAAGCCATTGAAGCTCTCAGTCTACCAACAAAAGGGAATTCATTTAAAAAAAGTTTTTAGTTTAAATTATTTTGAATCAGCAACAATTGTGAAGTGTTCACAAACGCCCACAAAGACAGATTTCTTTTCATACATTTTATGAAGCAGTCACATGAGACCCATTAAAGAACAGTTGGACAGAAAAACCTGCCAAAACACGTCCGACACTGATGAGTGGAAGGGTTATTTATTCTGCACATATAGCACTGGTGCTTTTGTACAACCGTGTCAAAATATTGAAGAGATATACCCTATTAGTAACTGCGGCAGGCTGTACTTTGAAGTGTGCCATGTTTTTTTCTCTCGCTCTAGATCAATGATCACCTAGCATTCCAAGGCTGAGCAAGCAGAAAGCATAATGAAGTTTAAATTGTGTATAAATGTGAAATAGTATAGGTAAATACAAGAAGAAAAAATGAAAAAGTTCAAAGCATGATCTAGATTCCGTCTGCCGTCTACAAGACGATTATGTTGTACAGGGATAAAGCAATGCGCTTTTGACTCCAGGTAGTATTGTATATATTTCTAACTTGTTTCTGGAAAACTATGGTGACAATTAATTCAATTATTTAGTGATTTTGTAGTTCATTGCTGGATTTCAGATGCAGCACAACAGTCTATAGTCCAATGATACTTAATACAGATGGGAGAAGCCAAAATTAATGCTGTTAAAATGCAGACTTCTGTTGTAATTTGGTTCATTCTTGGCTCTAGGCACTACTATATATCATCAACATTTGTTAATGTAGGCTATAGCTTTTAGATATTTGTCATGAGAATACAATAGGGTATAATTTGCCCCTTATTTTGGTGTATGACATCATCCTCATCCATCAATAAATCACACGTTTTTAGCAGAATATAATATCCGTAGTACTTTGTATTAACACCAACAATACCAACATCATTATAACCACCAGTATCTTCGTGTTGGTTCTCTCTTAAGCAAACTTTTCCAATATATTCCAAGGCTTCCACATGTCAATGCTCCTCATGAAGCGCTGCATGAGGGACAGGTTATAGGCAGGAGGAGGAACAGTGCTGGAGGGGTGAGAGAGGAGAGGTGGCAGAGCGACAGAGACGCTCCTAGGTGTCAGTCAGAGTGTCTGCTTTGCTTACATTTCACTATAGTCTGCTCAAATGGCTATTTTGAGACCAAGACAGTGGGTTGAATCCAGAAGGCAAACCCCTGTTCCTCTCTAGAGCCCCACACGGCTGTGCCCCACTCACTTTATATGACAACGTGATGGACGGACAATCACTGCGTCTTCATAACACACGACCCAGAGCATTTGAAATAGACCAAACATGGTAAACTAATAATAATAATAAAGATAATGCCAAGAAATACATTTCTGTGAACTTGAACTTTTAGTGAAAAAGTGTGCAATATAAATGGTATGCCCACGTTTGCTGTATTTTTATATAATTGTAGGTCATAATTACATTTTTGCTCACAGTGTTTGCATTGGGTTTGTCAATGCGGTTTGACTGATTAACCCTATGGCTCCTCAAATTACACTCACTTTCCTCACTCTTACACAGACTTGGACTGTAACCAGTTGTAGTACTTAGGTAATTAAATTGTCGCAAGGTGATATTTCTTACAGTCCTGCATTAGCGAAATGACTAACTAATTTACAACTTGGAGCTTGGGAGCCTTGAAGAGGGCGGCCTATACATGCCGAGGTAAGCGTGAATGTGTTGATTGGTCTTTTCGTAATTCTATGGCTAAACTGGGCATATAAGTACACTGATTTTTATTTGTTGCCTACTTAATTTAAATTGAATTGGAAGAATTCCTTCTTTTTTTTTAAGAAATAAAAAGACAATATTGCCTAAGATGGGGAAGTTTGGTAACTTTGAAAGCCAAACACTTTTGTCTTGAGTTGCCAAGGAAAATAATAATAATACAGGCAAAACCTTATTTCCAATTTTTAGTTAGCTACTATTTTACTTATTTGTGAGTGCATAGTCAAGATGAATGGACAAATATATTAAATGTTTGAAAGACAATTGAATTTACTTATTGAGTTATTTAATGTATTTTTTCCACTACAATACTCCCGTACTTTCACCAACAGAATCCAGAGTGGTGCATGACAAATGATTGGACTCTAGTTCTCATCCAGTTCACCCGGGGAAGGTTTACATTACCATTTGATTTCATTGTCTGTTTCGTGTTGCGTTCTGTGGGGTCTTAGGGGAGTCTTTAACGAGGACCAAATCATCTTCCCTTGTATATTTGATAAAGGTGGACCGCGTAGGCGTCAACACACGTGAGTCTGGTGGGATTTAGATACGTGGCTATTTGAACAGTTAAGCTGGGCAAAATCTTGTTTCTCTCGAATCGGAACAGCCTGGATCACCTGAAATTATCCCGTGTGACAGCAGAAGAGCGCTTGAAGGCGCGCGTTGCTGTTGCCACGCACCCACGCACCGTCCGCGCACGGCGCCACAGTAAAAGATTGTGATCTGGATGACACTGTGAGAGGAAAATTATATAAAAACGCAGCGGTTATTTTAAAGAAGCTTTCATCTGAAAAGCAATTGTTATTTTGGAATTAGACTGAGGAAAAACAAAACAAAAAAAAAAACATCGTAATTGAGCGCGCAGAGCATAAATAGACACGAAGAGGCAGTGCGAGAATAATAAGTTTCCAGGTTTATCAGAATATTAGATGTTATAGTCGACATAATTTCAGAAAAAGGTGTCGGAGCGCAACGCACGCATTCATCCAAGTTTAGAGCATCACGCTGCAGCTTTGAATACAAATACAGCGTGTGCACGGCGGCAGAGGCACCGGACATGGACGCGGGAGGCACGGGAGCGCACCGCAGCCGCAACCGGGCTATTATTGGTAAATGGTGAGAGGAGTAAAAGTGAACGCTTACCTTTCCGTTTCAATACGATGGAGATCAACCACGAGATGCGTCGCGTTGACACATCTCTGCTTTACAAAAAAAAAAAAAAAAAAAAGTGCCAGAAATTAAACAGCGACCGAGCTTAAGCGGGGGTGATCAAAATAAAGGCTCCTCATTAGAAGGTTTGCTGTATCCACTCCAAAAACTTATCCAAACGCAGGAAAAGCACGACGCTCCTCTTGAGCACAAAAATATGACCTTTACGCAGTAATTCCTCTTCTTGCAATGAAGAAATCCCTCCGGAGCATTGATCCAGTCTTGTCTTACAAATAACTTTATCCCTAATCTATGTTTTTGGTCGTCTTTATTTCTTAAACGCGCTTTGCCCTGGAAAGTTACGCGCGCGTCATGGCGCAGGCAACAACTTCTTTCTGAAAGCAGGAAAAATAACTGGGCTGATTTTGTTCAAACCGGATTGTTTTTTAGACTAATTGAAGGCAGTGCATACTCCTCAATAAAACGCCGTTAAACGCGGGCAACGGAGAGCTCATTGCCCCCCAGTGGAGTTAGATCAAAGTGTGCCTCAGTGCAGCATCACTTACACGAGCCGGGATAGGCGGTTCAGCGTATCTGTCTGCTAAGCTGTGGACGTCTCTGTAGTATTGTATGAACTCCAGTTCCTCAACACTGCCCTCCTCTCTCCCCATCTCTCCTCTCAGCCTCTCTCTCTCTCTCTCTCCCTCTCTCGTCTCAGGCTCTCCTGCGCTGACGTCATGGCGGAGGGAGGAGCCCCGTGTGCATTTAAGGGGCCCCGGTTCCTCTTAAAGCCGCACTGCGATGGAGGAGGACGTGTGGGACGGAGGGAGCGGGGCTTGTGCGGTGCGCGCGTGGACCTGGGTTTTGCAGCACCGCGTTTAGACTTCAGGGGGGGCAGTGTTCACTTTGGAAAGGCGCACAGACCCCCTGATTCCTCATGTGCGCGCACCACCAGTGACGATGGAGAGGCTGAGGATGTTTTAGGTGTAAAGGAGGACAGAGGAGAGGCACAGAGATAAACATGTACCCCCCACAACTCCACAATTATATAAAGATTTTTAAGTGAACATTTTGGTGGTGATATTTTATTATTTGTATTCGTTTTTACAGACGTTATTCAAGCAGCTGCAACATTCAAACGGACTTGTCAAAACTATACTGGAGGCTCATCACAGTGACTCTATTTCATTTATGATATTGTATAAAGAAAAGGCCCCATTTTCTTATTGCAAAGGGAGTTTTATGTAAAAAGAGATTATATTTTGCATGTAAATTTAGAGGTGGCTAATACATTTAAAGGGAGCTTTGCACACATGAGTGCATGGGCAACAGCTGCAACTCTTTGCTTTGAGGGTTTTATCTGGCAATATATGCATTTTAAACGTAAGTATTATTGTTATTTTATGTCATGAGCCATTGAGCAATTGTCGTCCATGATTTCTCAACATTTAATCTGTAACGAGAGAGCGCTTTGCTTTTCACCCTGTCAAACATGAACCATTTGAACAATAAGGAGGGAATAAAACTGATCAATTTGTCATATTGATTAACTAAAAAACACTGCCAATTGCCAAGACATTTAGTACAGCCTGTAATGAAATGGATGTTGAGTGGGTGATTGTGATTAGTATGTGCTAAACATGTGCTCTTATGGGGGTCACAAAGGCCTGTGGTCACTCAAAGGTTACAGAGGTTACAGCAAATTGCCCTTGTTCTTTTTGACATGGTGCGTATAATAAATGGTAAGGACTTTCCATTTTAACAAGTTTAGCCTGCAGCCACGTTCTATAAACAGCATGTCTTTGCAGTTTCCTTAGCCATCAATCACAGCTTATCAACCAAGAGTGGCATTTCATTGGTTTGGGCAAAAAAAAATAAGGTCAAAGTGGGTAATAATTGAGGTCAGTGCACAAGAGACGGAAATTATGAAAATCTGCCTTTTAGTCTAAATTATTCACAATTATTCTTTTCAAATTCAATTCGCTGCACATAATACAGCTACACGTCCAAACCTATCTTTGCACTTGCAGCCGTTCAGTTCAAATGAATAGATGAAGAAATAAAATGTAAACGTTTTTTTTCTAAACCAGTGCGTCTCAAACCTTTCACAGCAAGTACCACCTGAGATATTAATTGACTTTCCGAGTTCCGCCAAATCAAAATAGGTATAAATCAGGATAATTATAGGAGTAAATTGACTAACATTTCAGAAAATATTAAAACTTCAAAAGAATCTGCGTTGTGCCTGAAGGAGAAACAATAGTAGTAGTAGTAGTAGTAGTAGTAGTAGTAGTAGTAGTAGTAGTAGTAGTAGTAGTAGTAGTAGTAGTAGTAGTAGTAGTAGTAGTAGTGGTGGTGGTGGTGGTGGTAGTAGTAGTAGTAGTAGTAGTAGTAGTAGTAGTAGTAGTAGTAGTAGTAGTAGTAGTAGTAGTAGTAGAAGTTGTAGTTAACATGATTAGATAACATTATTTCAAAAAATGTTGGTGAAGTTTATATTTTCACTTAGTTTGACAAGATTAGCCGATGTGACATTGAAGTTATGAACTGTTACCTAGCAACTTCACAACATTTGACAAAGAAAAAATTATAAGCCTTTATTTTCTTGAATTAAAAAAAATATCTTCCTTTTGGATGTAAGTTTATTTAATGATGAGATGGATTTCTTTTTGAAACATATCACTACTTCTTGTACTTTATATATATTTTTTCCAACTTGTTTTCTTGACTTCTGTGAAAATGATAAATATTTAACAAAAGTACTCGCCCGTTATGTAAAGTGAACATGATTACCTGTTATAAGCACAAGACGAGTGCAGTAAAGTTGACTCTGCTGAGGTGAATTTATATAGATTTACTCAGATCCAAGGTGAGCGAATGTGATGGTTGATCAAAATGGCCGCCAACCATTGAATGTAATGCCTTTTTAAACATAATATAAAATGATATGATTTACTTTCAATTCTAAGACACTTTCTTTGTCGTCTTTATCCATCGGTGGCTTCCTAGTGAATCCTTGACATGCTGCACAAACGCAAAAAGAAATAATAAGAAGGCGTTCTCGTGTGGCTTAATGGTCAGCCTCAGATGGGTGATGAATCCCACTCTTTAATTATGTGTTTTGAGCCTTGGCGGTTTGTGAAGAAAATGTTCTGTCTGAGATGTTTGATGCCTGTCGATGTCGCTTTCAGACACGCCGCAGATGATCACCGGGCCAAATGAGACAATTCAACTCCATTTTGACCATACTAACAAAGTTGATACAGCAGATTAGAACACACGTTTCATTAAGACGTAGTGAACACGATTATTTTCAGGGTTTTAAAAAAAAATGGGCTTATTTTCCCTCCGTTTGACAATTTTGGTGACATTTATATCTGTACTTTCTGTTTGAACATGAGCAGCAGATCATGAGGTCCTCGGGAACTCGGGTCAAATGCTGCTGCCCGACACCTGCGTCACCTGCTGTGTGGAGAAGGACCAGAATCAGACTAAACATGAATACATTTAAGGGTTTATACTGTCAGTTGTCCATAAATAAGAGCAACATATTTGTTCCTGCATTGTTGAACTTTTATTAGTCCTTTTTTCTTCACAAACTGTAACTTGACTGATGTGAACATTTTGTATGCATTTTAATTCATGTTAGAATTGTTGAAACATTTAATAAACTGCAAGCTAAATTCATACATACATTTTTTATTTTGTTTTTGAAAATATGTAAATATGTATGTATTTTTTTACTTTAATTGACTGGTAAAATCAGTGAATGTAAAGTTAAGTTTGATCAAAGAGGAGTTGTTTAATACACATACATATTTGTGGCTGTTAAAAACACTAGACTGATTTACATGACTCATTTGATATGTTTTTGTAAATTTACTCTTGGTCGGGAACATTAAATTAAATTAATTTTGTCTGAGCATTATATAATTTAGGTACAAAATGCCGGCTTCTGATGATATTCATTTGAAGAGATGGCGATGCTGTGTATCAAACATAAAACTGTTTCACACTTTCGCAGACAATAGCTCAAGGTAACTTCCAGTGGGTGTCGAACTGCTGTCGATAGTATCTTTTCAGATAAAATTGAGGCATTGCCCTCCGTGTGAGGTCATTCTTCACAAGACCCAGTACTCCTGACTTTAACGAACTCTCTAACAGTGAGTGACACGTATTTGCAACAACCCAATTAGACAGAAACCCGCCAGAGCTGCCATTATTGTCAGTTGACATGCACTCACCTAATGTTCCATTGGCTCATTATGTGTGTGAGCGTGAGAGCAAGGTGGAGTTTTTTCTACTACACGGCTAATTCAAAATGAGTTAATGTCTTTGAACAGCATATTCATGGTATTTGTGGATTTCTCATACATGTCATGTTTACACTGAACAAAGGCGGCAGTACAACATCCTATCTATCGAGTACAGCTATTGAAATGTGTTGGCAAACCAATTCACTGCTCTTTCAACAAGCTAGGCTGACCTCTTCTTTGGAACATGTTTGTACAGTCCTAGTTCACTTTTATTTTGTATTTGAGTTTACTTCAAGAGCACAAATGGATGTCCAGCTACATTGCGTATGTACTATTGGCAACAGTTATTGGACTTGACAAAGTTAAACTGCCATGCTTCACTTAGGAATGAGTGCTGTTTGAAAATACAATGGCGTAACACTCATCTTTGAAGCAATAAATCAATTCATATTTTGCTATAAACATATATATATATATCAGGACTTTACACCAATCGGTCGGCCCTAACAGAGGATCAGTGCTGACAGGAGCAGTGAACAAAGCATATTTCTTGGTGCGAATTTGAAAGGATACAAATTGTAATTTGCTGTGGCAGGTTTCGAGTCGAGGAAGAAGTCAAATAGTACTTTCTTAGATTGGCCCCATGTTATAGGGCTGCACTACTTAGGAAAAATATCCAACTGCGATAACATTTGCGATTTATGTAAGATTCATTTCAAAGTTTACATTTTAAAAGAGGGAATTGACAAAAATACTGAAACAGGCCTATGTAATGATACATTATTGAAAGAAACAGTGTATTTCAAAACATGTTTGTACAGATCTATACAAGGTCCGTAGCGTTCATGCAGATTTAGACAGGATATTTTGTTTTATGTGAAGGACATTATGGTATTTGCTCGCTTCTATTCAAATTCCAATTCGACTGCAATTAATCACGCCGCACCATGTAACATAATCCAATGACTAGGGAACTAAATATGCACAATTAGATGTTTTTGGACGTATATAGACATAAGACGGACCACCAAAAAAAGGCTAGTGTTCCTTATTTCTATGAATTAGCATGGATGTTGTTTCATGAGTTTGGAAAAAATATGATCAAAAAGCCTATGTATTGATATTACACTCATTTGGTTTTCAAATTACACCAACTTCAACATTTTTGCCAACATTTGCGCCTCTTTTCTCTAAATACCCACATATTTCAAAGCACAATTCAGAAGATCAATGGGGATCAGTGTGACAGACTTCTCTTTTAAGAAGATTCTTAACTTGGATGAGTTTCTCTGAAAGCGTTCGTTTCTCAAAGACACTGTTGCAGGAGCTTTTTGTGCTGTTTGATGAAGGCAGTTGTACACACTCGGTTTGCCTCCGTCTGTCGGCGCCTCAGGCTCTTCTGTCAGACCAGAACTGTGTACATTTAGTTACGTTACACTTCAGCCTGTGTATGCATGAGCTTCGTCCAGTAATTCCCATCGCAGCCCAACAGCAGCTGCGCCGACACAGTTAAAGCTAATATCACCAGTCTTCTCCAGAAAATACTAAGACAATAAGAAAACTGTCATCCAAGATAATGCCAAATACTCATGCTGCTGAAGTAGATCTTCAAACCTGTACTTGTACTGTTATTGAAAAATTACAGCATTGTAATATTAATACTTCAATACATTTTAGTTACTAGAGTTATTGGAGTTATTGGAGTTATTGGAGTTATTGGAGTTATTGGAGTTATTGGAGTTACTGGAGTTACTGGAGTTACTGGAGTTATTGGAGTTACTGGAGTTACTGGAGTTACTGGAGTTACTGGAGTTACTGGAGTTATTGGAGTTATTGGAGTTACTGGAGTTACTGGAGTTACTGGAGTTACTGGAGTTACTGGAGTTACTGGAGTTATTGGAGTTATTGGAGTTACTGGAGTTATTGGAGTTATTGGAGTTATTGGAGTTACTGGAGTTATTGGAGTTATTGGAGTTATTGGAGTTACTGGAGTTATTGGAGTTACTGGAGTTACTGGAGTTACTGGAGTTACTGGAGTTACTGGAGTTATTGGAGTTACTGGAGTTACGAAGTTACTGGAGTTATTGGAGTTACTGGAGTTACGAAGTTACTGGAGTTACTGGAGTTACTGGAGTTACTGGAGTTACTGGAGTTATTGGAGTTATTGGAGTTATTGGAGTTACTGGAGTTACTGGAGTTACTGGAGTTACTGGAGTTACTGGAGTTATTGGAGTTATTGGAGTTACTGGAGTTATTGGAGTTATTGGAGTTATTGGAGTTACTGGAGTTATTGGAGTTATTGGAGTTATTGGAGTTACTGGAGTTATTGGAGTTACTGGAGTTACTGGAGTTACTGGAGTTACTGGAGTTACTGGAGTTATTGGAGTTACTGGAGTTACGAAGTTACTGGAGTTACTGGAGTTATTGGAGTTACTGGAGTTACGAAGTTACTGGAGTTACTGGAGTTACTGGAGTTACTGGAGTTACTGGAGTTATTGGAGTTATTGGAGTTATTGGAGTTACTGGAGTTACTGGAGTTACTGGAGTTACTGGAGTTACTGGAGTTACTGGAGTTATTGGAGTTACTGGAGTTACTGGAGTTATTGGAGTTACTGGAGTTACTGGAGTTATTGGAGTTATTGGAGTTATTGGAGTTATTGGAGTTATTGGAGTTACTGGAGTTACTGGAGTTACTGGAGTTACTGGAGTTACTGGAGTTATTGGAGTTATTGGAGTTACTGGAGTTACTGGAGTTACTGGAGTTATTGGAGTTATTGGAGTTATTGGAGTTATTGGAGTTATTGGAGTTACTGGAGTTACTGGAGTTACTGGAGTTACTGGAGTTACTGGAGTTATTGGAGTTACTGGAGTTACTGGAGTTACTGGAGTTACTGGAGTTACTGGAGTTATTGGAGTTATTGGAGTTATTGGAGTTACTGGAGTTACTGGAGTTATTGGAGTTATTGGAGTTACTGGAGTTACTGGAGTTATTGGAGTTATTGGAGTTACTGGAGTTACTGGAGTTACTGGAGTTACTGGAGTTATTGGAGTTACTGGAGTTACTGGAGTTACTGGAGTTACTGGAGTTATTGGAGTTATTGGAGTTATTGGAGTTACTGGAGTTACTGGAGTTACTGGAGTTATTGGAGTTATTGGAGTTATTGGAGTTACTGGAGTTACTGGAGTTACTGGAGTTATTGGAGTTATTGGAGTTACTGGAGTTACTGGAGTTATTGGAGTTATTGGAGTTACTGGAGTTATTGGAGTTATTGGAGTTACTGGAGTTACTGGAGTTACTGGAGTTATTGGAGTTACTGGAGTTACGAAGTTACTGGAGTTACTGGAGTTACTGGAGTTATTGGAGTTACTGGAGTTACTGGAGTTATTGGAGTTATTGGAGTTACTGGAGTTACTGGAGTTACTGGAGTTACTGGAGTTACTGGAGTTACTGGAGTTATTGGAGTTACTGGAGTTACTGGAGTTACTGGAGTTACTGGAGTTACTGGAGTTATTGGAGTTATTGGAGTTACTGGAGTTACTGGAGTTACTGGAGTTACTGGAGTTATTGGAGTTACTGGAGTTACTGGAGTTACTGGAGTTACTGGAGTTACTGGAGTTACTGGAGTTATTGGAGTTATTGGAGTTACTGGAGTTACTGGAGTTACTGGAGTTACTGGAGTTACTGGAGTTACTGGAGTTACTGGAGTTATTGGAGTTATTGGAGTTATTGGAGTTACTGGAGTTACTGGAGTTACTGGAGTTACTGGAGTTACTGGAGTTATTGGAGTTACTGGAGTTACTGGAGTTACTGGAGTTATTGGAGTTATTGGAGTTATTGGAGTTATTGGAGTTATTGGAGTTACTGCAGTTACTGGAGTTACTGGAGTTACTGGAGTTACTGGAGTTATTGGAGTTATTGGAGTTATTGGAGTTATTGGAGTTACTGGAGTTACTGGAGTTACTGGAGTTACTGGAGTTACTGGAGTTATTGGAGTTATTGGAGTTATTGGAGTTATTGGAGTTACTGGAGTTACTGGAGTTATTGGAGTTATTGGAGTTACTGGAGTTACTGGAGTTATTGGAGTTATTGGAGTTACTGGAGTTACTGGAGTTACTGGAGTTATTGGAGTTACTGGAGTTACTGGAGTTACTGGAGTTATTGGAGTTATTGGAGTTACTGGAGTTACTGGAGTTACTGGAGTTACTGGAGTTACTGGAGTTATTGGAGTTATTGGAGTTATTGGAGTTACTGGAGTTACTGGAGTTACTGGAGTTATTGGAGTTATTGGAGTTATTGGAGTTACTGGAGTTATTGGAGTTATTGGAGTTACTGGAGTTACTGGAGTTATTGGAGTTATTGGAGTTATTGGAGTTATTGGAGTTATTGGAGTTATTGGAGTTACTGCAGTTACTGGAGGTACTGGAGTTACTGGAGTTATTGGAGTTACTGGAGTTACTGGAGTTACTGGAGTTACTGGAGTTACTGGAGTTATTGGAGTTATTGGAGTTATTGGAGTTATTGGAGTTACTGGAGTTACTGGAGTTATTGGAGTTATTGGAGTTACTGGAGTTACTGGAGTTATTGGAGTTATTGGAGTTACTGGAGTTACTGGAGTTACTGGAGTTACTGGAGTTATTGGAGTTACTGGAGTTACTGGAGTTACTGGAGTTATTGGAGTTATTGGAGTTACTGGAGTTACTGGAGTTACTGGAGTTACTGGAGTTACTGGAGTTATTGGAGTTATTGGAGTTATTGGAGTTACTGGAGTTACTGGAGTTACTGGAGTTATTGGAGTTATTGGAGTTACTGGAGTTCCGAAGTTACTGGAGTTACTGGAGTTACTGGAGTTACTAGAGTTACTGGAGTTACTGAGTACCGCAAGTCCTATTTTTTCCAAAGCACGGCAGTCTCCTGTCTGTCTCTGCTGCTTTTTAAACACATAAACACATACAACGGCAGTGCAGCGCCGGCTCAGATCAGCCAGAGCTCAGAGAATATGTGTGTGGCATTTATAACAACTACATTCAGTTTTACACAGTGTGACTGTGAAGTTTTGTATAAAAGAGGGAGATAAAATACATAAGTACAAAATGAATCATAAAGGAAGTGTTCATAATTTAAGGCAAATTTTTATGTTAATTTGTAAACATGTTATATACCAATAAATATATAATAAACAGGAAGACAGATGATTTGATATAATGAAAACATTTGAAATCTACATACAAGACAATACATACAAGTGTGGGCTTTTTCATTACAGTGCAGTTACTGTCAGTTCTGCAGAAGTTTCTAAAATGTTAAGAGTTGCACTATCAATGGTTCAAGCAAACCTCCTTATCTACCATCCTTAAAGGGTAGCTTGAATGCAGAGTTCAACAGTATGACCAAACACTCTGTTGTTACATGTAGTTACCGTTACTGTGTTGCTTTCATAGTTTTATTATCTGCACATGTGCTTATTGTGTATCTTAAACTTGAAATGAAGGTATATTCCTTTTCACTATACGACATATGTGGCCCCATCAGAGGCGGAGCCAGACATTCTAAACATCCGGGGCTTCGCCCAAAAAGATGTTGAGCATTGCTCATTCAGGCAGATATGATGTGGTTTTAGTTCCCACAATACTGTATTTCCTGCACATACAGTAACACTCCACATAAATCTGCATTTTTGCCTTGTGAAAACAGAACAGCAGAGGTGGTAGTATTTAGTTACATTTACTGAAGTAACTTTTTAATTAAATTGTACATCTCTGACACTTTTACTAACACTTTTACTTGAGTACATTTTAGTTTGAAGTAACAGTCTCTTACTTTATGATTGATACATGATTTGAACGTGTGTGTTTCTTGCACTGCTCCTTCTGAAATGATTTAGTTTGTATATGTATTATAGAAAGTAAAAGTCAGTCTTACCTTTCGCAGACACTTGCCCCATTGAGCTCCTGTTTGTCCTGCAGTTGTTCTGCTGTAGCTTTGTAGGTGAACTGGCAACAACAATGAATTAATCGTTTGAACAATCATGTTCTTTTCATTGTCTATTCTATTCTTTACTTTGTTTTTTAGCTTTCTGAATGCCTCTTTTTTCCAGTCCATCTGCTCCTTATTTATGCCCTACACGTTTTGTAAAACGTCGGTTAAATGAGGTAGAAAAGGCCTTTTTGTTAGATCTATGGTCAGATCGCATGGCGTGCTCCTCTCAATGGTTTATCCTTTAAATTAAGACAAGAAAGAATTTACTGGTAAAGGGATTTTGTTATATTCTGCAAATGACCAAATTCCTATTTTTTAAGACTCAAAAAGACTCGGGGCTTTTGGAAAACCATCCGAGGCCTGAGCCCCTAAGCCGCCCCCCCCGCTCCACCGATGGGCCCCATGTTAATAAATATGCAGCTGTCCACCCGTCCTTCTTCCCACAGGGACTATTAACACTCATACATCAATTAGTAAATCCCTGGTGTGCAATGACATCTAAATCAAGAGTTGCTATTGCACGGGAACGACAGAGGACACAGGTACGTTCATCTTGAGAAAATGGATCACATGTGGGGGTCACAAAGGGCTGTGGTCACTCAAAGTCCATGTCAACCAGGAGCATAATTTAGTGTTTGAACAAATGATGAACAAAAAAAATGGATTGATTTACACATGATTAATTATTATACATTTACCTAAATCAATTCAAGCTTTCGTGAAGAATACCAAACAATGTAAACAGTATGGTAAACATGCAGCTGACTCGGCACACAGGGACTATTCTACATCATTTAAAGGAATCCCTAAACCAAATACGGACCTGACACTGAAGTGAAATGAAGGACAGGACCCTAGTGTGAGACTGGACAGCCATCAAATAACAATAAGTCTGGCCAACCAGTGAAGGTTGTTATGTCTTCGTGCGAGACGCTTCACTCATGTGTGAATGTGGCAGTGAGTGGGTGACAGGTGGAGGATGGTGAGTCATGTCTGTCAATAGATTCCGGGGCAGCTGGTACAAGGTAAGGTACACTTTATTGTCCCCGTAGGTAGATTCCTCTTCTGCATTTGACCACACCAGTGGGTGTCACAGTGTCGTGTCCAGGGATCAATCTCCAGATCTTGACATTTCACTGTAACAAGCAGCAGATTTTCATTTGGGTTTTTATAGTTAAGAGATGGGTATGTAACGTTTCTGAATCTAACACGTATGACCTGGAGTCTACATTTTTATATTTAAAGTAAGTACAGAGCAGTGAACGGAGATAGGGGGTAGGTGAAAACAGACATTTTCTGAGTACTGGAGCCCAGAATACAATATTACTCAAATACGCATGAATTACAAACTACTACCTATCAAGCAGACAAGATAGATATTCTTAACTTAATAGAAAAAAACACTCAAATCACTCAAAATACAACTGTGAATATGATTATGACGTAACACAGTAAAAAGCTCAGAAAAGTGTACTAAATTTTTCACCAGTAAGTTAAGACGACGACTCAATCTTCTATTAATAAAAAAAATGCCTGTAAATAACAAGCATAATTTCACTTTAACCTCAAACGATCAATAAATATACCCCACACACAATAGGATGGGACACGTCCGCCTTTGCACGCAGAAGGTCACGGAATTGATTTCAAATAAATTTTTTATGCGATTGAGATTTCAATCTTAATGACACGCTTTTGTGAGGTCGGGCTCTGGTCTGGCTCTGATGGCAACAAAAGCCAGCGGAAAATAAATCAAGCTAGTGAGTGAAATTTCGGTGCAAAATGGCCGGCAAATGCATCACTGTCCCAGAATTGACAGTTCCCTTTCACCGTCGAACGTTTTTTTGCAGCTTTTCTTTTTCTTGCAGCACCTCGAAGCAGGGTTACTGGAACAAAGGCAAGGATCAATGCACCGAGATCGTCCTTCAGCGTAAATTTTTTTGGTTGTGACAGGGAAGAAAAAGAATGGTTCTTCCATAATCACCAAGGAGTCATTATTTGGCAGTGTTCCTTCCCAGATGGCCAAATGCTTGATGTTCTTGTCACATTTTGTTGCACTTTCCGCGTGTCTTGAATGGGCCTGTGTACACATCCATTGTTTGAGGAGTAAAATTGAAGGCAAGTCTTGTAAACTATGGATGCCCCTTTGCCAAAGACATGGAAGAGCAAAGACAATGTGTGCCGACTTTTTACTTGCACTCTTGAGACTTTGTCTACCTTTTAGCCGAAGCTTGAAGGAACAGAACAGGACTATTATGTGGGGGGGGGAAACTGACAGCCACAATCTTTAAAGCTAGTAAACAGTTACAGATGGAGAGCAAATCCTGTTACAACAAGGTGCTGTGTAAATGTACCATAACAAGCACAGATTAGGGAGTCTTATAGTCCAAATGCATCCAGCCTACTAATGATGTCTTTGACTCAGAGCGGTTCAGTGTTGGGCTTTCAGTGCTGTTTACTAAAGGGGAAAACAAACTGAGGGATTGGAAGCAATTCAAATGTGTATGGACACTTCTAAACTGCTATTGCCAAAGGTACAGTATTGAACATCCATTATGGTACAGAGACCTGGATGCCATTTTCCCAATAGAATTATGTATATTTAAGAACAAAATTAAAATTATTCATTGTTCATTGTTAATATATAAGTAATTTTTCATCAAAAGAGGGAAAGAACAATGCAGTAGTCTATAATTTATATAGACCAGCAGCATCAATCAGATTTAAATTCTCAGCCTAAAGTAAACTTTGTAGAAAGCCCGGGCCACATCCCCCATCCTTAGGATGGATCTTGGTCTGGATTACCCAGCTGGAAGATTAGACTCCTGTGCTGATGGGGGAACTATTAGAAAGTAGGCTCAAACACAGGCAGAACACTGCAGCTGTTGTTGTTGTTGACAATACTCTCGTCTTATTGTGCATTTCATCAACACAATTACATTTTTTTATTAATAGGTCTGTGTCCCTCCTCTATGCCGAATCAATATTTTAATAGGATACTTAATGTCTTTACATTTAATTGTTCCATTTGAAGAGATATAGGATAGAAGATAAATGTTTGTTTAATTCTGCCTATTATAGAAAGGAGGACAACCACACTCATTCAAACACAACTTAATAATAGTAATCACAAATTTGCTTTTACCCAGCATCTCCCATTTTTACAGCAGAAACTCAACTTTTTCCACACTTGTTTAATCGGATGCAGAGGTGTTGTTGAGGCAAAGCACATCTGATAACGCCCCCCAATGGCAATTGACGGCTTTCTGCTCGCATTCCCGCTGTCACACAAGGATGTTAAATGATTTCTGTGTATAGTTAAGGCGGTGTTATCTTACCAGAAACATCGCAGCGCTGTGTGAGGCAGTTTGCAGCCAGAGATACAGTGCCAAGGCAGCTCCAGCTCTCAAAGGGCTCTAGTGGAGCAGAAAGGCTAAGTGACAGCCAGGCAGGAGCTGAGGAAGTGCAGCTTGACAAGCACACTGCTTAAGAGACAATCAGCATGTTTAATCATTAGTCATTTGTGCCGTTTTCTGCAAGAGGTAATTCTGATTAAGGCTAACAGTGCTTCATTATTTACCGCTAGCATATTAGCATGTAGCAGCACACAGTACACATGTAGAACACCCTGTACTGCTTATTTTGCTATTTATACAGTCACATTGAGAAGGAGTCAAACTCAGTTCAGCGCTCACCTTGGTAAACAAACAGCTCAAGGTGAAGCACAAAGTTAAAACATGCGGTACCTTCAAAGAGCCCGTTTTTTGACTCTGAACCATTGTAGCTGAGCAGTCGACTGTCTGGAAGGATGTCCATCAGCTCGGACACACCGAGCTTCAGTGCGAAAAAGAGAATATGCTGATTGTACATTTACACTTGTACCCAGAGTTCTGCACGCAAAGATTTACACTAGAAGAGCCAACTAACTTGACTAAGACTAAGACTTAAAGAGGTTAACATATTTAGGATTGATGTGTGTTTTGCTTGATTTGAATCTGTCAGTGTACAACATAGCATACAAACTGCAGTGACCTGAAGAGAGTTCAAACGTTGGCCATTTGCACTTTTCCCATCTTTCCTTAAACAGCTGTAGTTGAGAAACACAATACGGTGGTTAGAATCATTGTAGTTTTAACATCACTAAGACAAGCCAACACAAAAAGTCACGACTACAATGCACAAATGAGTGATGGAAAAAACACAATCAGTTGTCTGTGTTAATTAAAGGTTAATTTACTGGAAATGTACTACTTCTCATAAAAGACCACATTTTTGTGATTTTTTTTTTTAAGAAATAAAGGAAGCGCGCATTTGTTATATTGTATGTATTTTAATTTTAGACAACTACCTGTTTAAAGCTGTGGGCTAGATTGTAAATATAATTTTAGAAGAGCGCTGGCACCGTGTAAGTGGGCACGTTGACCTCATGGTCACACCTTCTTCCCACACAAACAGATGCTCCAGGGAACAAATGCTTGAGACAAGCAAGTGTACTCTGCAGTGCTACACTTTAACTCTCCAACAGTGCTTCTGTTGTTCTTGCCTTTCATCTCCCATCAGAGATTTTTTTTGCCCCAAAAGCTTTATTAGACAGGAAAGATAACTGTGAAATGGGGGACGAGAGAGAAGGGAGGACATGCTGTACATTGTCGGAGTCGGAACTCACGACGCTGGAGCCGGCTGCACTTGGAGCCTGGCATATGTGTGCTGTGCCTTAACCACTCGACCACCGGCAGCACGCATATGTTTAAGGCCCAAAGTCACTGGGATAGGCTCCAGTCACCCGCGACCCCTAACGAGAAGAAGCAGTGGAAAATGAATATTTAAGTAATAACAATCCACACACTTCTGTATATTATTCCAGTGTCACTGTGAACAATCAATGGAGCTTGATTTAAACTGTTCACAAACTGGAATACTTTTGACTGTTGAAAATTGAAATAATCCAAATACTAATCCAAATGCAACCATTATTTTTTTTTGTCAAACGTTATGTCTGGAAGGATTTATGTTTTCTCCCACCCCATATCATATATTTACCTTGATCATGTTGATGTTGCACTTTGTCAAATTGAATACCAACCACATCTATCAGTTGTTCAGTAATCACAAGGAGAGAAAGGGCCTATCCAACACAAAGTGGAATAATTGCACTCTGCAAAGCTCTGTTCCGTCAGCGAAAGAGAGTCACCACACGTGTGAGGCTCCGCCGAGCTGCCAGCGTCACTCCATCACTCACATTAGCCATCTAAGTGGAGCTCAATCAAGTGCTGTATTGGTGAGGGGAATGTGCCTGTCCACTGTACGTGTCCATCACAAAGGAAACGTCCACTATCGATTTTGCGTCCGGCCCAGCTCACAGACTCCAGCTGCACGTCCGTGACTCAGCCCGTCTAGTGACACGCAAACGAGAAGCTGCAGCCTCCATTTTGAACCGAGCAGATGTTTATTGTAAAGACACAGTGTCATTTCCCCCCTGACAATGTCATACAGAAAGGATGATGCCAATTGTTAAATAAAGTCGTAATGATCTTCTTATTTTTGATAAGAACAATGACTGTGCTGCATTGTGTGTATGGACGGCTGCCAAAGGAAGACAACAGCTCCCAATGAAAAGCGAGTTAAAAAGCTGGAAGTAATAAAACGGATACTATTGTTTGTCTTTGGTTTCCTGTCTCTCTGCGAGTTTAACTTTTATTATTTTCCATGTTGTCAAGTCAGACCGTTATAATTGGGATAAAATAAGAGAGTACAAGGCAAAGTGGACCAGAACTAATATATTTGCTGGATTTAAATTATTTTTATGTACTGGTAAAACTATTCATCCATGTGTTCATGCTAATTATGACACATTGACCTTCTCTTCATCTGACCTGTGTTTATGTCAGAGTGTTTACTGCAGACCATAACATCCTCAGCTCAGTTCCAGGTCAGGTCAGCGTCTCCAATGACGATGTGTTGCCAATGTATCTCTGTACACAGTTATTTGCATATTGATTTTATTCCATGCCCTTCCTTGAGCTTTGGCTTTTGACCTACCAATAAGATGGATTAATAATCATATTTGCAGGGAAATTATTATTGATTCTTTTTTTTTTTTTTAAAGGCAATGCACCTGTTTTTTACTGTCTTTAAAAAAACATGAAAAACAGAACTAGCTAATTTTGAACAGTTTGTAGTGGTCCAAAGTAATTCCTCACTCGTCTCAATTACAAGCACTGTTCACGACACATTTTTATTACTCAAATAGCTGTTTTTACACTTTGAGCGGGATTGCCTCTTTGCAGATCTGACCTGTGTTTGGCATCTGCTTGTTTCCATGGAGATAGATAAAGTCATAGCCACACTGGAACATCGGGTAAAGCACTAACACCTACATGGAGACAAGAAGGTGGCAAGTCTTCTACCAGAAAATGTACACAGTTCACCTTTAAAATAAGACACAATAAGTGTCCAGAATCTACTAAAACAAATGATGTATTTCCTTTTTTTAAATATGCCCCATTAAAGCTGTAAAGTTAGATCAGGATTAATCAGTCTCCAAAATAAGATCGGGGTTATCACACATGTGAAAATAAGTTGCGCTCTACAAATATGTTTTTGTTTGTCTGCAGTATTAGTTTGAAAAAGCAACATAGGGCTCCCTGTCTCCCCATCAGCAGAAGAGCACTTTTGTAGACTAACTTCATCAACACGGAGACGTCTCTTCCCCGTAGGCCTGTACAGATGAGACAGACTCACACTCTCTTGTCTTGTCTTAACATTGTTTTCTTTATCATCAGACCACAATTCTCAGAGACAAGTATTTATTTATGTGTTGTTTTTTCTTCATACTTCTCTGAAAAAGATATATTGAACCGTTTGAAAGTGGTAAAACAAAAGTGGAGTGTATATAACTATAAAGACACACTCTCTGCAACTTCTCTGAAGTGAGAATGAATAACAAATAGCTGGAGCAGTTTGAATCTATTTGGAAGACATTTCCACCCGGGCAAAATAGGCTTGTATATTCAATGTTTATTAACAAGCTCTCCAGGACCCTCCCCTCTCCTACTTTAACTTGTCAAAGCAATAGCACAATCCCTTCTTCAATTTTCGTATTTGTAGACTTAAACAATTCCGTTTGAAGAGCAGGATTTGGCTTGTAACCATTGCGTTTTTGTGCCACCACCAGATTAACATAAAAAGCCCTGGCAGTCTGGAAAGTTTTTGAAAAGAGGACTATAAGGATGAGCGACAAAACCAAAAGCCTTGAGGAGTGGTGTGCGGATGAAGCGTTGGGGTGAGGGGAGCGGGGTGCTTGTGACACTAGAGGGGGTTGCTGGATAGCTGAGCTTTAGCCCCGGCTGCGCATGAGAGCGGCAAATCCGACTTGCTTGGTAAACATGTGCTCTGGGGACACTTGTGCTGCTTTTGCATGCCGGCTGCTGCAAGACGAAAGACGGAAGCCCTTCTGTGAGTCTAATAGAGTAAGCGCCTCGAAATCACCGTAGAAAATGCCAATAACGCTTTCAGCCACAAATGCAGAGCAACAACGCTAGATCTGAAGCACACTACATTGGAAATTACACAGACCCAGAACACGCATGCACAGGCATACTAATGTGAGGTTAGGCCTACTGAAACATCATTGTAGGGATAAGGGCAGAAACATCTATTCACACACTTAGAATTAATATGACTTTAAAAAAAAAAACACTGATTTTATCTTAAAATTATAGCAACCAACAAATCAATTCACATTTTAATTGGCCGTGCTTATCATAATACGTTGTTGTTAGAATTATTAACTTTTCAAATATGTATTTATTCCATCCAAATTGTTGTATTATTATTTTTAATCCCACAAACAACGTGTTATTTATTTGCCCTTGCACCAAATTTCTGTGGCTTTGAATCTCTTCTCACTTTGTAGTAGAATTAATGAAATGTAATTTTACAGTTCAAATGAATTCAATTTTTCTTTTCCAGCACGGGAAGTTGTACAGAGTCGGCAGCAACAAATCAGTAAGTCTTGATATCTTTGCGCCAGAGTGACAGCAGGGATTCAAGGTTCTTCCTCTCATGTCTAGCTTTAGGAAAGACCGATGCAAGTTCACAGACATCCACTGAGTCGTTCTGGGACAAAAATATCTCAATACTTAAAGTGGCTAGCATTACCTTTTAATGAGGCTTATTTCTGATCCTCCATGCTAAAGCTCTTAGCCGCTCGATCTCCAAAACTCTGAGCAGCGTACTTATGGGGAGATGAGACAGACCTCCCTGGAGATGCTTGTTTCCTCCTCAACTGCCTCTTTCCTCTTCCCTTTTCCTCCTTTTTTTTACTGTACAACACCTGTAATTTGTCTTCATCAACTATTACAGACATCTTCAGGAACAAAAGCCGGGCACAAAAAGTATCAAATCAACAGCACATTTTTCAGAAAATGGCAGATCCAATTTTATACATGTCCCTAAGGCTTCCCTCTAACTGTTGTTGCGCTGACCCTTCAGTCATCTCACGCAGCTTTCAGCGGCTCACCACCAGCGTTGCCGACAATCTCGCTGTCGTGGAGCAAAAGGAGAAAACGATTGGAGCAACGCACTAATGAGATATGTCCCAATAATGTTTAGTGTAACATACACAAATTGCATATAATCTTCATGAATCAGGGGAGATGCTGCTGACGTTTAGAGAGATAGTGCTGTCGACTTTGACACCTGATGAAATGTGGGCTAGTGCTCAAGAGATGCTATAAACATTGATTTGAATCTCACAAGTGTGGTTATAGAACATTGCCTTGTAAGTAGGGATTCAGATTGAATTTGGAACAGATGGAGAAGATTTGTGTTAACTCCGAATCACTTACAATTGAAAGAAAAAAGATATTGCAAGATACAAAAAAAAAACACAAATAAAAAAAACACTTACTGTGTTAAATTATGAAAAAAATATGAATGACTGAAAAAGCGTTTCATTCAGTATTAAATGTTCATTATTGTAATACATTTCCCAAGCCTGCATCAGGTATGGCAACCCCTATTTAACACATACTTTAAAATCAAAGTACACATTATGATTTTGTTGTGACCAGTTCAAAGGGAAATGAGAAAAGAGAAAGCTATTTCTTAATATTGTATAATTAACAGTAGCTGACACCAATGATTACGGATGGCATTGTAATGGTTTACAGGTGAAACCCAAAGCAGATGTTTAAACATGTATTTTACAATAGTAAATGTGCTGGCAGCGGAAGCAAAGAGCGGATGACTCCAGGAGCACGAGACAGAATTATCACTCTGATACACTGCAGGTGGATGTCTCTGCTGCAGCCCTGTGCGAAGCCGACCATGCCCCCGGCCACATCCCCAGCCACGCCCTGTGTCACGCCCACTGCCACACACATGCTCTGCAGAAACAAGAGGGTGAGAGGGAACACAAACTAAACCACAACAGGCATATTGGTTATCGTTGGGTTCCCACAGATATTGGTATTGGTAATTGAACACATAGCCAATATTTGGTAGTGATATTTTTGGTTTCTGTGGCCCAGTCAGTTTGTCCTCACTTTTTATTTTTAAACAAACTCATGATTCAAGATTCAACAGTAATGAACAGACTACAACTAAAACTGCTTTTCAGTTTTAGTTGTAGTCTGTTCATTACTGTTGACATATTTTTCTACTTCCATTCATGGTATTCCGCTGGATCCAGATGCTCCTCAACTGCCTGGAGAAATAGTCTATACTCCAGATTAACGGTTCCACAACCGCCTCGAAGAACTGTTTCTCGCTCGAAACTGGTTTCAACTTCATGCTCTAGCTGCAAATTGAAGCGCAACTGCCCGTCCGAGGAAGTTAGATCTCCTCGCTCTTTCTACTTTTTTCCAAAAAGGTTTGTAGTTTTTCTTTGCCGAGAAGGAGGGTCTAAGGACAGGGGACTTTGGGATATTTGCTAATTTCCTATGAACATTGTTTAATTTGTTTTTCACTGTTGCCCTTCGAGGCAACTGCTGTTGTGATTTCGGGCATTACCAAAATAAATCAAATTGAATCTTGCTAAATTATGTGCATGTATCAAATCATTTGATATCCCAGATATAATTGTATTTTGCTGTGGTAATTTTGAGCGTTACAAAAATTCATAGAATTTAATTGAATTGCTGTAATTTTTACAAAAGCAAATATAAAAAAAAAACTTTACTATAACTTTTACTTAATTTGCAGGCCTCACTATGGATTGTGAAATCTTATATCTGCATTGCCACAGCAGGAAGACAAATCGGGTATCTGACCCTCCTCCCTACCAGTGATGCTTGAATAGTTAGCTTCATGTTGCTACATTCAATCCCACACATTTTGCACCAAACATGATCAGAAGGGTTAAATCCTTCAATTTTGCTGCATTTAGCTTACTCACCAAATTCTCCAGGTTGTAAAAAGGGAAAGCTTTTTGACTGCACTGATAAAACTGCCAAAGTAAACAACAAAAACGGAAAGCAGGTGGTTTGAAACTATGCATTCTGGAGCCATCTACTGCCTGTAAGTTAAACTTTACTATCAACAAGAGCCAATTAAACTCTGGTAACTACGCTTTCTACTTTAATGATCAACCAAAAAATTCTATTTAGCGCGAATTGATTACTCCATTTCTTCCAACATTGATATTGTATAAACAAACATGGCTGCCCTGATACTCAAACCGCACTGTAGCATATTTGATCGAAATACTTTATGGATGTAGGCCAAAAGCTATATCAGACCATATGGATTAGGTCCGCTCAGCCCACTGCAAACTGTCAGCTTCAAATGATAAAACCAGACTCAAATTGGCCCGTGTGCAAAGGATGGCTGAGGGCAGGGATTATAAAGGTTTTTCAGCCACCACCTTGCCCTGCTATTGATCGCAGCATAACTAGAAGATTTATCAAAACACAGTGTTTGACAAGAAGGTTTGGTAACACTCAGAATTAAGTTGCAACGAGCAGGGAGCTGTTAGGCTGCCACCATGACTGAGATTTAGGAAGAGACTATACCCATATGTGGCATTTTGATAAGTGTGTACATGTTTAATTGCAGTGTTAATTATAGACATCAAGCTTGAAAGCAAATTGTCACAGGGCGGTGTCAATGGATTAGAAGAGAAAAAATCTCTCATGAGAACCTAGATGTTAAAAAGACCCATATTGTACTTTTGTATGCTATATAGTCCTACGACATGGATCATTAAGTTATATTATGGACATTTGAAATCACAAAATGTATCTAAAATGACGTAATAAAAAGACAAGTCTGCTTTCCGCCTGTCCCTTTACGTTAATGTCGCCCTTTGGCGAGCAGCTGATTTTTCTCAATTTGTGCCAAAATGGCTACACGAGGCTGCCGAATCCTGCCTATGTCACCGTTTAAGAAAATTGTAGTAAGTAAAAATCAATGGGCATGACATGGGGAGCAGTGAACACAAGGAATGTTGCATGAATCCCTCTAAACACAACTATGAGCGGTTTATTGAGAAGTGGAAACAGTTATATATGCGTGTAAGCTCCTAAAAGTAGTAGGTCTACATTAACATGTGGACATTATTATTATCTAAAAGGAGCCAGAAAGGTTATGAAAATGACCAGTGACTCCTTTTTGTAAGTCAAGTCAGTTTTATTTGTAGAGTACAACATTTCACTACATTATGGCCATACACAATATATAAAGTGCTCCAGTTTCCCCAATCAACATAAAACATGTACAAATAAAATATGAATAAAAAAAATCCTTCAGCTACGATAGTCCTGACCAAGCCAAGCACAAAGATGTGGAGATGGGTGTCTGGGCGCTGCATCTTTTTGGTCAAAATCAAATATGTGTAAAAGCCAGTTACTCAATAACTGCATATGGAAAGTGTTATTCTCTTTTATCAGGATGCCATACAGTAAACATGCATTGTGTTAGTTATAGTATGTGGAATATGCGCCAATGATCAAAAAGAAAACTATGATATTTAGCATGCAACATGTCAGACAAACAAGCAGCATGGAAAAGAATGATGGTATTATGTGTCTAATGGGCAAATAGATAGTGATAGTGCAGATAGTGCAGATAAAGATAACTAATTGGTGGTAGCACAGGATGTATACACTCAAATTGTGTCGCTTTGTGTAGCTTTACATAACCAGAAAAAAACATGTTTTTATGGCCATTATCTCACACTGTACCTACATTCTCTATGATCTACACCGACCGTATACTATCTCCTCTCTCAAGGCTCCAACGGGAGTGAAACATAACTTACACATCCCTAATGCCTTAAGTGTATTCAAAAATTTATATTTTGTTCAATCTTTCATGTTGTGACAAATAATCCCTCTTCTATCTCTGTTTGGGGCTATCCACGCCAATAGTTATAACTGAGAGAACATTTATACCCATCTGTTTAAGGCGGCAATGTTATCTTTATGGAAAGCAGCCTGAGTGTGAGGTTGGCGTTGCCTGGGAGCACATGTGTGAAGAGATAGGAGAAGAATACAAGAAGAAGATCGCAGACAACACAGTGCACGGAGCAGTCAGGCAAAAAAGACACCGGGGAATATGTCAAGAAATCAAAGTGCAGACAAGTTGAAGGGGAGAGAATGGATTCGGATGCACAAACACATACAAAAAAAAAAAATCATCTTTTTCTCTCCCACATCAAACCTGTAGGTTGGTGGAGTTCAACCTTAAATCAAATCCATTTTAGATATTCTCAAAATCCAGTCAAAATCCAGGACTGTTTTCTCGATGTAGAAAAGATTTTCTTCTCACCTTGTTCTGCCTCAATAGAAGTGTGTGCATGGATCTGGCCCTTAGGTGACCCACTTGTACGCAACGGTGATCTGAACCGAAAGTAGACTCAAAGCACGGGCAAGAACCTCTGAGCGCTAACCATATCAGACTGTTCTCCAACACAACACACACCGGCAGTCTTTAGAGATAAGTGGTCAATAGAAATATTTCTTGTTTTGTACCAGTAACTATAGGACAACAAGTGTGTTCAATAATTTCACAAAATCAATATGTACAACCATCACTACTGCCACAACAGGTGCTCGTGTGAAAGTTATATGTACAATAGTAAAACTCTATTCATGTTGAAAGAAAGATATGCCCATCGATAGTCTTTCAGTCATAACATGTTGTCCATGTGACTCACAATCCGTGAGTCAGAAGTATTTTGTATTTCTGATGCGGACACAAAACAGGCCTACGTTCTGATACCTCGAGTGCGTTTACATGCACACGAAAAACCCGGTTATGACAGTATTCTGGAAATGGTGTTTATATGGGCTCGTAAAAACCAACATACTCATTTCCATGTATACATGCGACATCTGAATATTCTGCATATCTAGAGTGGAAACTATGGTAACAATGGTACAGATATGGCAAGGAGATAAACATGTTAAACAGATCCCCCTTCACTCTGGAATTCTGGTTTCTACTTTTTCCTCTGTCTCTAGGACAGAGGACTCTGGAACATCGTCCCTCGCCCCCATGGACATTGCTTAATCCGTTTTTCACTGTCGCCCTCAGAGGCAACTGTTGTTGTGATTTTGGGCATTACAAAAATAAATTGAATTGAATTGAATGTTAGCAACTTTGCTAACTTTTGGCTTTTGGAGAACCTCAGTGAAGGAGAGATCCTACTCCCACGGACAGACAGGCTGCAGACTGTACAGGACTGATGAGCCAGAACCACTCAAGAAGAGAGAGGATGGTGGCTCATCTAGTATAGAGACAGTTCATCCAGGCAAATGAAGATCAATTCATGTAGAGAGTGTTCCTCAAGGCAGTAGAGGAGCATCTGGATCTACAGGTCAGCATCAGCAGTGTCTGCGACAAGGAGAGGGAGAAAAACGTGACCAGCAATGAAGAGACGCAGATGAACTAAAATATGAATTATTGCTGATAGGAACAGTAGGAGAAAGCAGGAAGAAGCAGAAGATTGTGTTCACGCTGCCATACTTCCCCCAGCACAGTTGCTCCTTGGGCAGCGTAGCTGGGAAACTGTAGCTTCTACCGCTTACGGTGCTTTTAGAGACTTTTGGGACCACCAGAAGTGCAGCATTTTGAGAGAGAAGTGCTCTGTGTAGATGATAAGGATGGGGCCATGTCATCTATGACTTTTTTAATTTGACACTAAACTCAACAGGGAGTCAGTGAAGAGACTCAAGCACCGGCGGAAGGTATTATCTTCTTTTAGTGTCTGTTTGTAAAGTTGTTGCTGCATTTTGAACCAGTTGAAAGCTTTTTATGGAGCTTTTATGAGTTGGCACATGCTCAGTACAGCAGCAGTGTGGGGATACTGTGTTTACATGCCACAGTATTCTGGACAGTATCGGAATATCCCAGTGAGAATAACCAGGTTTCTCAAACGGGAAACTGTCATAACCGGCTTATTGAAATGAAGATATGGTGTTTACATGGACACACAACAGGATACTTAAAAACCTGATCATGACCATGTAATTTGTATACATGTAATCGTAATCCAGGGTCAAATTAATATAAAATACTAATGCTGATTACTGTTGCTGTGAGGCAGAATAACTCACAAAGGGAATACTTTAGAAACATAAGAGATATACTGAAATAACAATACAAATGTGAGTGTTTTTTTTTACTAGATGGTAGTCTTCTTCTAAAGTATGTCTCTTCACATTAACACATCATTATCCATACAAGCCCAGAGCGCATGTTTGCCTCCCCCGCCCAACTGTCAGGCTGTGTCTCTACGCATGCCCCTCCAGGGACCTCACATAATTTCACAAACAGCACTTATGCATACGGCATCTATTATTTAATTTGAACATCTGCATTGTTGTTTACTTGTTTGGACTTTAAAGATTTAAAATTCAGCAGTCTAAAAATGGTTCCGCTCTCTCAGCTTTAAAGAGTGCTTTGTCTCCAGTGACAAAGTTGCAAGTGTTGTATCCCTCAGCAAAGCAGTGGCGTGTGGTCAGGGCAAACTAGGCAAGCAGTGATTGATAAATAAAATCTAAAATTACTGTGTGTCACAACTATATTTGAATTTGTCCAAAATATATCTAGATAAACTTTTTTTCCCCACAGTGTCTTTTAGTGGTCTCTACAGGCACAGCAATACTGTGTGGGAAGCTTGGTTCTTCTTCTCCCGCCCCTTTTAATTTTGTTCATGTTCTCCTTTACAGGTGTGTGTGCTGTATTTTTTCAGTTATTTAACATGAATGAGAAGCATTTATTATTTAAATAACTCACTGCTTTATTTGTGTGTCTTAATGTCGTTGTATCTCCTCAAATTATAGAATATGCTACTGGTTCAACCTCATATACGGTTCCACATCCCCCATGAACGTTTGGTCTTACAGCATAACATAACATAGCAGCACATCCCGCCGCTGTGCAGGTCCTGTTGGTAATCGACTCGCTGCACATGCGGTGACTGAGTGAGACTGGATTAAGAAACAGAAGGAGACAGACGAGAGTCATCACCTATTTCCATGGTAGTTTAATGTCTTTTAAGATGCTTGTATTATTCTAACATTTTTGGAATTATTATGACATTGTCTGCCTAATAAAATAGTTTAGGCCCAGTTGATTTATAGGCTTTATGTTTTTTCGCTTACTTGATCCAATATTTACAAAAAAGAAAAACAATGAATTACCACAAATTAACTAGTCTATTACAGCTGCTTTTGTGGTAATTCATTGTGCATTCAAGTGCAGTTTGAGTGATTTGAAATATTTCTTATGCCAAACTAATTCCACTGTTTATGGGTCCAAACACGTCTCGTTTTCATCTATCCACACGCACACACAACCCCTTGTCCCGCCCCTTGTCCATCTGGCTGCATAGATCAAGTTGTTTTAAGTAGCCGATCCACTTCTGACCTTAAAGGCGTAATGGACGATTTTTTTTTAATGGCGATTTGAGAACTCAGGCGGAAGTGCGCATGCGCACTCCCCCCGTGCGGACCGTCTCTTATGAGACAGCTCGAACTGTCTTTCTCCGTCTTCATTTTGTCCCGTACACTGAGGGAACTATATTATGAAAGATCAATGCGCTTAGACACACGAAAACGTGCTGCTCTCATGGGGACGAGCCGCACACGGCTGCAGGTGAGCGGTAGGTGCGTTTTATGATTGATACGTGGCAGGACTAATCGGCAGTCCACGCCACGAGGAAATGAGACTCAGATTTGGGCCAAAAAAATCGTCCATTCAACCTTTAAGTGTGGTTAATATGAATCCTTCTCTTTATTTCTTAAATCCCTATTTAGTCAGGACAGAGCTGCAATGTATTAAAACATGTCTGTTTCTGACCCGGTGACGTACTGTGTACTGGATCTGTCTCTACCCCACTATCCAAGAACCCATAAGACGAGGTGGACATACTTGTGTCCTGTGAGTGTCAATGTCAATATAATGACTCTATAAAAGACAGAAAAAGGCAGATTTTGACCATCTTCAGCCCTGCCCTGACTAAAAAGTAACGTGTTTAAATGTTTGGTTAATGCTCACTTCTGTGTTACGGAGATCCATTTGGATATGATAGTAAATTTGGCATGTGTTTTATTTCTTAACTGTTTACAATTTGCTGTGATAGGTTAAATCCAGCAGTCACTCAGTCAGAGCCTGAAAGCTGATTCCACATCATGCAGCTCCGCTCCGCTGTGTCACAGAATGCCTCCGTATGAGGTCGCAGACCCTCGCCTTTTGGATGTTTTGTCTCCTCAGGGCTGCGCTGAGCAGGGTTGTGGAACTCCAAGTAGTTTAAGGAGAGCATGCAAAGAGAGCAGTGTGTGACGTAAGACTTCTATTCTTTCCCTTCAAAATAACCCATTATTCTAAAGCAGGAGTGTAGATAACTATTGTGTATCATGGGATCACTCTTTAGCTTACATCTCATCAGTTTACACGTGTTTTTCTCCACCTCAAGGGTAATTAGGAAATTACCTAAATGACATGAAGGAGTCCAAGAAAAGTTTTCTCTTGTCGGTGTTTCAATGGCATGAAGTGAAAGTTAACTGTCTACTGAGTCCAACTCTCAGGTAACAGAGTATGTCCCATTTAGTAGTAATCTGATAAAAAATAAAGTTTGTGCATGTGTGTATGTAGTGTATTTATTTTGCAAATCAAGACATGGCTTTTTCCTTTTTTCATGCGTTCTTAATTGTGGAGCTTGATCCGGTCGGACATTGGAGCAAAAGAAAGTTGGAGAGTGGCGCAGTGGCAGAGCAGTTGACCTGCGCAGTTCAAATGATGTTTGAATGATGGAGAATCAGACAGTGGCTGACCAATTGGAGAAATGGGTGGAGCAAAATGTTTGTGTTTGAACAAACAGAATAAGCGTGTCATTACTGGACTTTTGCAGGGTTCGTACAGTTGTGGAAAACCTAAAAAAAAATTTGAAAATAAATGAGGATCCATTTTCCAGGACCTGAAAGAAAATATTTTCCTTTCAGAAATAAATGTCTAAATCAAAAGATAAATCAGGGATGTAGTGTATATTTTTATTCTAGAAAGGTAAGCAGTACAACACGCCCCACTCGTGACTAGTTAAAAAGTCGCTCCCGCCTCTCTCTGTAACAACACCGCGGATGTTGCGGCCCTTGTTGAGCCTGAGGTCACTGACAGACGCACATGCTGCATCAGAGAGAGTCTGCAGCACACGGAGCTCAAGCCGCTTCGAGACACGGGATCAAGTGAATTTCCCCGGACGCTCGGATTATACAGCACCATTTTGTTTGCTTGTCAGGGATTCAATGCGTTTGGCCGTGTGTCTAATGCCTGGACGTGATTCAGATGAGTTTTATTTGATGAGTAAAATGTTGTTACATGTTTGTGCGAGATGCAGCACTTCCTCGCGGTCTGTGGAGAAGGATGTAAAACTGTGAGGCTATAGTTGCTGTATTAGTCACTGACTGGATGTAATTAGTTTAAAAAGCAATGCTTCTTTTTGTCGGTGCTCCTTTGCTTTAGTTGTTAGCTGGAAGTCCAACTTTTAGAACTAAGTGCAAACACTGCACCGATGATAAGTACGAAGAACGGTGAAACAAACCATGTTGTCGCTAAATATTTGCTAAGCAGCTTGTTTCAAGGCACTGTGTTATTCAGTGCTAAAACACAGTCTTTGAGACTTTGAAAGATATTGCTGAATAATCATAAACCACCAAATGTGTTTAGAACACAATGATTGGCCCAGGTCAAAATGTTGTTTAGGCTCAATCTTAAAATGATTAATATTCCTATAAAAGGGATTTTTAATGGTATTATCATACTATATTAGACCATATTGTAGGCATACTCATAATTGTCCCTATTTGACAATGCAGCTAAAAACATGTTCATCTAAAATGTGCTAAATTCGAGGAAATAACAGTTTTCTCAAAAAGATAAATCCTGATGAGAACAGCCTCACCCATAAAACTCCTTTGCAGGCCTATGCATTTCTATTCATGTTATTTTTTATGGTTGAACTGATAAATAATAAACCGGATTTGTTTTTTGCACCCATACAATAAAAATCCGGTACATTTATTAATTTTGAACTGAAAACGTTGAACCTCATTGGTGGTTTTGTTGAATTAAATACAATATAGTGTTTGCTACTATGTATATTGCTACTATATTGTAGCTGAATTAGTTGAAATTTAAAAAATTGCAGTTTGTTCTATATTTTGAAATTGATTAACAGTCTCAATCAGCTAATAAAAATGACTGAATTCTTGAAATCTATGTGTGAATAACAAATCCATCCATCCATCCATTTTCTACCGCTTGTTCCCTTTTGGGGTCGCGGAATAACAATGAATAACAAATGGTTATGGAAAAGTAGCGGAAAACCTCAAGTTAAAATCTGTACGAACTCTGCTTTTGGTTCATAAGAGGGATATGACAAAAATCTAAATTATTTCTTGTTCCGAATCAGTGATTATTCCCGTATATTCTTTATCTGTCTCTGTTTGTCAGATGCAATTTGGATAGAATCGCTAATACACACCAGAGGACACATGGGTCGTGCACAGAGCAACTGAATTAAGTATGAAATCTTGCGTACATTGAACTTATCTTTGCAATTAGAGCCAACTGTGCTGGTCTGTGATGGTATTGGCACACTGCTGCTCAGAATAATGACACTATTACATCTGGCTATCCTTGTCTCCTCCTTCTGTCTTACGTCAATAACAGTGTACACAATGTGTAGTGTTTGTCCATAAAGAAGAATACATTTCTTGACACCACAATAATAATTTCTATAGATGCAGGGCCGCTGCTAGCCATTTGGGTGCCCTAAGCAGAAATGCTCCCTGGTGCCCCCATGTTCCCAACCCCTTTTGGACAGGAAAAAGTCACAAAGACAGTTTAAGACTTAAGAGTGCAAATTAAATCATTTCAGTCATATGCACAGCTAAAGAAAACAGTTTTAAGCTTGGATTTGAACATTGCCAGCAAAATATATTTAATATTATACATATTAGATAAATCACAATCTTAAGCAAGGTTTCCTGGGTTCTCCCTCAAGACATTTTTAATGAAAGTACGGTAATATAGACTCCCCCATCACCACCGTAGACTCCTTCCGGTTCCTCTGCACCACCATCACCCAGGATCTCAAGTGGGAGCCCACCAACAGCTCCCTCATCAAGAAGGCCCAGCAGAGGATGTACTTGCTGTGGCAGCTGAGGAAAGCCAAGCTGATGGTGCAGTTTTACACGGCCATCATTGAGTCCATCCTCACCTCCTCCATCACCGTGTGGTACGCTGGAGCCACAGCCAGGGACAAACAGAGACTACAGCGCATTGTGTGTTCTGCTGAGAAGGTGATCGGCTGCAGACGTCCATCTCTGCAGGACCTGTACGTCTCCAGAGCTCTGGGACGTGCAGCTCGGATCACAGTCGACACTTCTCACCCTGGACACGGATTTTTTGAGCCACTCCCCTCAGGCAGGAGGCTATAGTCCATCCGGACCAGAACTTCCCGCCACGAGAACAGTTTCTTTCCCTCTGCCCATCTGGACTCATGAACACTTAACACCTGCCACTTTAAATACTGGTATTTTGTTTTCATAATTTGCACTGTTCTGCACTACATCTCTAAATTGAACTGTACATTTGTCATGGAATTAGACATACACCAATGCTATTCCTTAACACATTGAGAACACAATTCAACTTAGAATATGAAACGACACAGAAACATCAGACATTTGTATGGCATGCATGGGAGAAAACGCGGGGACTGTGTCAGCCAGGCCGTTGTAAGGAGCCTGGCTGACCCTCCTGCGTCTCACCCCCGCGTCTCACACCGTTTTTTCCCATGCTGGTTGGTTTTATTAGATATTCTGGAATAGGCGGGTCACATTTCTCATTGGTCAGCCTCACATCAAGGCACTTGGTATTTTTCCGTAGAGATCAAGCTTTGGGTAAACATTACCCAGACTCCTCTGGGTTATCACCCCCCCTAGGGTAAACATCCTTTGGCCCATCTTTACGACCCCTTCACAAATGCAGTTTGTCACACACCCGTTCTTCTCTTAGACTAATGATGCAGATAAAATATCACTATTATGCAGATAAAATACATCACAGAAATATAATCATATATTCACATTTTATCACAACATTTTGTGTACATATGTAGCAGTGTGCCCATCACACCGGCAGATGGCGAACATCTGTACTATAAAAACTTCCTCGTAGCCCTTTTGTTCCTTGTCTGCCACTTCTACCTTCCGGTTTGTCACGAGGGTTGTCTCGTAAGGGCCAGGTAAATGTCTTTTTCAATGTCTCGCAAATATGTCTGTAAATGTCTGGCCTTTATAATTAGCGATTATGTATTTTAGTCGCCACCCTCCATTGCGCCTCCTTTCCAGTGTGGTCCGGCTGACAGTATCGGGGTCCTCCGTGTAGCCGGCTGCAAGGTTGTCATGTCCCCAGTTCGAGTCCTCGGTGTAGCTGGTAATGGGCGGGTCGGGCAGGAACGTAATGGCTCGTTGTGGGGGGCCTAACGGAATGCGTCTTGGGCTGTGGAGATCCAACGGCACTGGCCCTTATTAAACACCGTTTTCTGTTTACTGTTTTCTGTGTACCGTCTTTGTTTTCTTCTGCTTTTATATTTGGAACATTTATATATTTTGAACATATGGACTGATGTAACGTGAATGAAGATGACAAAAGACTGTGAAACGACTTGTTAAACCTCTGCAAACCTTAAATAAATTATGTAACTTATCCCTGTCAGCATTGCCTCCTTCAATGAAATTACCTGTGTGTCCTTTTAGTTGAATTATTTTTCTGGTGTTGTTGTTTTTTCTTAATTTAATCAAAACAATATTAAAACACTCGCTTGCCACACATATTCTATTTTACTGTACGATAGGGACACGCGCTGGAATAGTTTTTTAATTCAACTGTTTTTGACTTTTTTCGGCTGGATTTGAGCGTTTTTCGTTGCGTTCGTTGTGTTGTTGTGACGTGAGCTAGCTCCGAGCGAGCCCACCAGCCCCCTCCCCCCCCTCCCCGCGCCCTCCGGCCGCGCTAAAGTACGGCGTGTCGTCGGTACACGTTTATATACACGTTTATATACACGTTTATATACACGTTTATATGAAAGAGGAACTTCACGAACGATCCGGACACGCACTGGAATCGCTTTAAATTAACTTGTTTTGACTTTATTCGGCTGGATTGAGTGTTTTCGTCGTGTCGTTGCGATGTGTCTTGGCTCTGAGTCCCCCGGCTACGGCCCCGCCCCCCGGCTCCGGCCCCGCCCCCCGGTCGGCGCCGTACCGCGTTTCCACAAAGGAGGAACTCATGAAACTGCGGAGAACTGTCGTCTTACCCGGAGATCGTCACGTTATCCCGTCGCAATACTGACCTAACCTAATACTGATGTGCAATTCTGTCATATGTGCAATTGCTGTTGGAATTCATGTGCAATTCATGTGCAATTACTGTGAAATTCATGTGCAATCTATGTGCTGTCGTGACACATATTCATGTGCAATTACTGTCGTGATCACATGCAATGGTATTTATTTATTTATTTGTCTATTGGGAGTTTTTATTTATTTATAGGAGATCTTCTACTGAAAGTGTTTTTCAGACTTCCTATAAGTGATCTGTTCTTCTGGATCTACCTCTGTATCTACCTGCGTTGCACCAATGAAATTTCCCCATGTGGGACAATAAAGGAATATCTTATCTTATCTTATCTTATAGTAAGCCTATTTTTTTTAATCCAATAGCAGATTTAAATGATTTCTCTTCAATGCGTGCCCTTTTTGATTTTTTAAATATGTTTTTTTCTGATTGTTCATTGTTTTATGTTGCACCGAATCACCAAAGCAAGTATTCTGATGCATTTTAGATGTAATATTGTTAGCACCTCATTACTCTCTTTACTGTGAGTGCTCCCACAGTCCCTATGTATCCCTGATCAGCCCCTGCTATAGCGATTATACGCAACTCTTCTCCCTGCTCTTCTGCAGGACAGAAGCAACAGAAAACATTACATGCTGCAAACTATTGACACATTCTTTTAAATGTATTAAAACATGTTTAGACATTTGTAAGAACCACTTTAAATTTGCTCATGCCACAGTGTCGGCTCCATGGTTCAATGCAAGAGTTCACGCGTCATCAACTATTATGGAATACCTATGCGGAGTCAAACTGCTCCCAACTGTGCCCCTGATCTGTTTGCCTCTGTATTTAAACTTGTCCAGTGGTTCTGCCCATGTGCATTTGAGAAACTGCCTGGTCAGGCTGGTGCCCCTCTGATTACTGCGTATTATGTACTTAATGGGAGCAGCGGCACTGCATAGTTGGATAGGGGACAAAATATTATAAGTGATACTTCTAATCCTGCAGCTTCTCTCAGTGCTAAAGCGCTTGGGACATGCTGGATTTGAGATTATCTGATGGTGTTAAAGGTTCGAGGTTTTTGGTGGAGGGCCCCTCACCTGCTCTCATGAAATTGTCCACAGTAGTATAAACGTATGTCTTTAATTGATTCAATAAGTTATTTTTTTTTTGCCAAAAAAAACTTTCTTTAGAGCATTTAGAGGAGTCATCTACACATTTCATAAAGAGAACCTTTTCACCGTGCTGCACAGACACAACACAATTTGACCGTAGTAGTGATCCTAAAACTATAAAACCAGTTAAATCGATTCCACGTAAAAACAAAACAAAAGTAATCAATAAGTAGCATTCTTTCAAACAACAGATTAAAAGACATTGCATTTGTTTAGAGAAATTTAACAGTTCGTTCACATTTGTTGGATACTTAAAACTCAACTAAAACATTTTTAATATGTTCTGTTGGATTGACAAGCAATCCTAAACAGGACAAAATCAGGGAAAAAATCTGGGACAAATTCAGGATTTAAGTATGACTAAAACAGAGACTAAAGCATGAATTTGAGATATTCATTTCTATGAATATTGCCCAGCCCTATGTCTCATCTCACGAGCTAGAGCTGGCCTTTGCACCTCAAAATGCAGAACGTTTTTATTAAAATCCTTTCCGAATTTGCTTATTCTTTTTCTATCGGGCAAATGTCCATCTTCCTCTCCATGTTTGGGAACATAAGGTCAAAGGTTTTGACCCGCAAAGAAGTCATTCTGATACAAACAGCTCATTGTCATGACGAGTCTGGTGGTGATATGTAACTTGTGAGTGTAAAGACGATATGTAAATGAGACTGAGTGATATGGAAGAAAGTTGTAAATAAGGCCATCTGACTTTGTGTTTATTAATTTTTTCAACAACGAATATTAATATGCAAGTTTTCTGTTTTATTCTGAACAATTTTATGTATATAAAAGTTAATTTGTTAATTTTTGTTTTTTTTAGATAGAATATTTACAAATACATTTGAAATAAATAATCTTGTTACATCAATGGAAAATATTGATTGTTAGTCATTTTTGTGTTTTGCTATGCAACTTATCGAATTGCAATACAAATTTGAAAAAATAACGGTTTGTTTAGCAGCGCTGCTATACATGAGAAAATCCTTAATCTGAGCCCTGTATTGTGGAAGTAGTGAGCACCTGCCGGGTCCCAGATGTGATGTGGTGTGTTTTTGCAGTGTTCTGGCGGCTCGCTCCCTCAGGGACAGAACCTACAGCTGTGACAGAGAAGAGAGACGAGAAGTGTTCCCATCTCCTCTCCCCAACTGCGCCACTGCTTCACATACACCAGGGCTATTCAATTATATTTTCCATAGGAGCCAGATTTTGTCTGGGGGCTGAACTACAAAACTGCATCACAATTTTGTTATTTATAGCAATAGCTACAAACAACTGTAAATGGTAGTAATCAACAGAAATCATTTCCCTTGAAATAAAAATAATAATACTATTGCTCTGACTATGCAAAGACCAACCTAGTGTCAATCAAGAACCAGTCTTGAACTAGAGCTGATCATAGCAGTGGATCTAGAACTAGACCTTGTCCTGGACCAAGACTAAACATAATGTAGGTCACAATTTAGTAACAGGCAGACTTGACCTCAGAATCTCTCAGAACATACAGTGGGGTGCTGCGTAACAGAGCTAATATAGTGCATTAAGGACAAACACAGCTTACCAAGAAATATGGTCCACTTAGTAGGCTGGATTTGGCCAGCAGGCTACAAACTGAAAAGCCCTGTACATACAGAATGTCCAAACCAGTGCCCAGTACTGGTATTTTAAACTTAGTCAGGTTCAGTGATGGCTCGATATGATAAATAATGTCTTCTTTTATTGATTTAAGATGTCACTAAAGATTTGCTCTAAAAGTAGCCTATATTTTCTTCAAAACACCATTGGTTTCTCTGTTGGCTTCTGCAGTGTAGTATAGACGTAGGAGGAAACTTAATGTGAGGTGCAGTTTAAATAAAAAGGCCACAAGATCCACGTAACGAGAATTAAGCACTGGTGTCAAACGCAGTGGTGAGGTGAAACTCTACAGAAAGAAAGTCTGACTAATCTCACCCAGCGCTCCACTCTACACCCACAACAAGCCTTGCTGATGATGCTATTTGTAAAATGTTTTATAAAACTGCTGGTCGGCTTGGTTTACAACTAACAAATCTGTGATTGCTCTCATAAATATCCTAATTGGGAACACCAAAGGGCACGTGATTGGAAAATTGCTCTGAGGCAAAACAGTGATCTTGGGGTCTAATAAATATAGGAAAACTGATGCAATCTGGTGCAATTATTCACAATCTGATACGCTGTTTTTCTATTACAATACTCCCATGTGATATAACGGTAACAAGTAAATTAGACCACCTTAATCTGACTCATTTAAATATAAATTTTTCATAGTTTACAATACAAATCATTATTCCTAAACCTAAATGCAACATAAAACAAAAAGTAATTGTTTAAGTGAAAGCAAACTTAAATTGATCATTATTTTACAATTTGGGACATTACTCACTGCTTTCTAAAATAATGAAGGATGATTTGTCTTCACAAATTAGCTAAATTGACCACTTTTCATAATTTCTCAATTCAGTTTTTTAAAAAATCCTTGATTAACTAATATGTTTGATTTAAAACAAGTTATAAACTTGGCTTGGTTTGTACGCTACTGTGTCCTAAAAGCTAAAAGTAGAACAGTTTGTGTGAAGAACAAAAACAGGCTGATTGTATTGTGAGCCTCTTGTGTTTTTCCCATTTATAAGAAACTTTAGGAACTTGACTTTTCAAATGCTTGACTATAGATAAACTTTTTGGGGTGAAAGGGGTGAAACTCAAACATTTAAAGTACACAGTAGATAGCGGGAGAACCATAAGGATGTACATACATGAATTGTTCTTTCATAAACATTCTTCTTTATTATGTGCCTCCTTCTGCTGCTATGCAAGTCAAAATTGTAATCTTGTATTTTTTTTTATTGCATTCGTGTTTTCTCATAAACACAGACAGAAAGGGAATCAGGAAACCTTTCAGAAAACACATTTGTGTGTGACCTGGAAGTGACCTAAGATGTCTGAAGAACCCTCAAATTGCACAACAATAACAAACACAAGCAGCGTGTCCGATCATAAAGCACTTACTTCCTCTGCAGCCTATATCCAGTTACAAGGAAGTGGAGGCACATACACAACCTGCCACATGAAGTCGAATGGTCCCGACACCTTGAAACAACCAACCAACTGCTGTCATTTGTCGAGGATCTTGCCAGCAGCGACCCAGAGGCTCAGCTTGTGTAAAACAGACATTTGCCCGCAGGCTTTTTTCCATCGTTTTCCTTTTCTCCCCCTTTCTTCTATCTCTTTGTGATATTTCAGGAACATTTTATCTCCTTGAATCTTCTGGCGCCGTCACACCTGGTATCGTGCTACATAATCTGAAGGCATCTGCGTGTGTGAGGAGAAACCAGGCCAAAGACGAGCACAATGAAAGATGACCTCAAATAAAAGTGCGATGTGGAGAACTGTGTTTGTGCCAACTCTTTTCATGTTCTAAGCATTTTGGCAGAAAAATGCAAGAGCGCAGAAGAACAATCTATATAAAAACGTAAAAGATAAAGTGGTCTTCATATAGTAAATATATATGGGCTTAAGGCCTTAGTTTTATAACTTGGTTTACGGATCCGCCGCACTTAGATTATTGATTTCTGCAATATAAATAAAATTAATTATTATATATATTTTTTAATAAAGTACCGCCATCAACGCAAAATCGCGTTAAATGAAATATAAAAAGCGGTATTAAGTCAAAAGATAAGCAAAAGATAATTTCCCCATGTGTAGACATTAAAGGCTATCTTATCTTATCTTAAAATCCTGCGTGAGTCTGGGACGGACCCTGCGTATATTGTATTTCAGTCAGGAATACGTTGGGAAAAAATTCTGCCATTCTCACTTTTATTATCCATTAGACAAATACAGTAAAGCCACGTAATAAGCAAAGAAGTAGTGGGCTCAACATGTCGGGTGAAATGTTTTGACTAAGGACACATGAACATTGTCCATAGCTGGCTGGGACAGAACCATAAACCTACTTACTCACTGGAGGTACAATCTGCCCCAGAAACACTGGTTCATTCATGTAACTCTCAATTCCACTCAATTCCAAAATGGCGCCGCAGATTCCCTGTAGTTTCGGTTTGCTTTGTTTTGTCAGTGAGCTCTCACACCCGTGAAGAGCTCTTAAACATCAAAATAACCACTCCTATGGATCTAGTCCCCGTTTATTTTTACCATTATTACTATGCATTGTGTGTTGCACCTTAATTCTGAGGTGGAACACACAATGCATTTTTGATTCTGGTAAAGTTGGCCATGAATGAGGATGAACATTGTAGGACGAAGGACCACACCAAATTCTTTTTCTTGTTTTTAAAACCAAAATCGGAAAATAAGTAATTTAATTTCTCACTGTGAAAAGATCAGAGGCTCCGGGGGCAGCGCTGAGGCAAAGCTGATGAGAGGTGCTCTAGCCCTGTTTACCCGGGACTGAACAGTCAGAGGCAGAGTATATATAGACTGTCTACTAAAGTCTGAGAATGACACAAAACTCTGCCATTTGTCTTTATTGACAATTATTTGTATTCATTTATTTCTAAGGTTCTGTTCAACTGTCTGCATTTATTGCTCTCGATATAACGAGCACAAACAAATGGCTGTTTTGATTTTATGTGAATCAACAAACTGCAGAACATTTGTTAGAAACTAAGTTGTATGCCTTGTATAACCAGAGTTCTGAATTAAACCTTGACAAGTTCACACTTCTATTTCAATACAAAAATAAGAACAGGAGCAGGAATAATAGAATATATAAGCTTCAGATTACCTTGGATTTAACCCTTATGTGCAAATATGTGTCATCACTATGCAAGTTCATACATTTTTCTTGTAAAACTTAACTACAATATGTTTTGTCAGTTCAAGTCTAAGGTAATGTAAGCTATTACACAAGATTATTCTTGATTGCTTACATGACCTTAAAGTTAACTTTTCACTTGCAAATTAAATTGACATCTATCAGACAGTAGCCTCAGAAAACATGGGGAATACAATCATGGGATCCAGTTATTCTTTTAATGCCTGGGATGAAATGTCAATGGGCATTAGCTAATTTCATCAGCGATGCTTTTTATTAAATTCTTTTAAAAGCCATTCCAGTTCCCCTGCCAAACATTTCATATTAATTTAAGGCTGGAGACCTTGAGAGAAGGATAACCCAGTTTGTACATTAATATGGTAACTCAACTACATTTTCAGGGAATAAAAAGCACACACAGCAGCCCACTTCTCAAGGATATACACGCAACATTTGCCAAGCAGAACCAACTGTTATCATTAGGCAAGTGAATTACAGACATAAAAAAGAACCTAAGAATGGACTGCTATTCACCTGAACTAAAGGATACGTGTATCTGGCAATAAATAACAAAATATTTTCCCATTTAGATAAACTGTTGAAAAGAAAAGTCGCCACACGGATTGAACTAGCCAAATAGGTCCTCTCCTCCTGGATAACTGATGCAGTATGATCTTTCAGCTGCAACACAGTATTTAAACCCGACTGACGCAGTGAGTGGCTTCTCATTTCTGAGGAAAGACAGATCCCTTGGTCATGGAAAAGATGTCAGTGTGTTTGAGAAGGGTCAAATCATTGGCATCAAGCAGAGAAAACATCTAAGAAGAAGCATCTACTACAGATCTGAACCCCAGTGAGAGTGTTTGGAGCTGGAGAAGGCTAGTGCAGTGGTCACTCTCTCACATCATCAACACAAGATCAGTGTGAAAAATAATGCCATTGCAGAAACTTATTTAAACTATGCCACAGTGAATGTGTGCTGTAATCAAAGCTAAAGGTGCTCCTACCAAATATTAATATCAAGTAGTGTGACCCCATTTTTTAAACAGCTGCCTATTTTGACCTGTGCGGTTGGACATACTTCATTGTGTGCTTATGCTATTCACTGTACATGCTGTTTATCTTGTTGTCACCAACTCTGTAAAATTACAGATCTCTAGGAAAAGGCATTTTGGTGCTGTTGACTCTATGATAATAAAAAAAATACATTTTGATTTTTTGGAGACTACAAATATAAATGTTGTCAAAATGTGTAAACCATGTGTAACCATGAATTTCCACGACCCGGCCCCGGATAAGTGGAAGAAGATGGATGGATGGAGGTGAATTATTATTATTATCTTTTTTCATTTATATATATTTTTTTGGTTTGATAATACACATAGCTAACGAAACGCGTGTCCAAAAGGCTAAAAACTGCTGATTTACTGCTTTTCATATTTGAATGGTCAGCTCCCCATCTGGGTTATTCCTAAAACCCACCCACCGTTCGAAAGCTTGGTTCATTGACTAGAATAATATGACAATCAAAAAGTACTACGTCACTTCTTAAGCACGCTAGCACAGGTAAAAGTCCAACTGTGCAGATGTCAGAAGGGGACGCTTGGTTTAACTAAAGGGCTATGCCAGACGAACGCCTCTCTTTCTTTAGCTGAAAGTGTGGGGAAAACAAACATACCCAGCAACACATTGCATCTGGAGTCGTTTTTTTTTTTTTTTAGAGAGAGAGAGAAATATCAGACAAGCTTTATTGGTGATTTTTTTTCACCAAATAAAATGCTGTTTACTGGACTATTTCTCCAAATGGGATTAAAGTTGATTTTTATCACAAACTATTGGTAATTGCTTATTGGGGCATATTATTCAATGCAAATCAATGATATATTTGTTTTGTTGAGAAAATCCTTAAAATAATGCATAGCTTGCCGATATTGACATATACACTTGTTGACATGTTGCACACAATGCTAAATTATAGTAGAAAAAGCTTCAGTTGTAGTCATCTGGACTCAGTTTGAAAAAATAGACGTTTCGACTCTCATCCAAGAGTCATTGTCAATAAAAGAATTTAGATCGAGAACTCCGATATTAATACTGTTCTGTGGTAAGACCCGCCCATTGGGAGGAGCCTTCCTGAAGTAGAAAGAGTTGTTTGTTTCAACAGAAACTCCCCCCTTGTATCTACCGAGCTAGCCTATTCAGAATTTTAATGGGCTATTAGAATACTCTTTGTCTTTGTGAGACCCTGGCTCAACCACCCTGAGTACCTGATTAGCATCTAAATGTCCTGGTCCTGGTCCTCTACCTTTCCAGGGGTTCAGTATTCCATTATAGATACCAGGGAGATTGAATCTGAGCCCTCCATTTCTGTTTAAAGAAGGTCTTTCTTTTTTAACAAAAATAGCTTCCTTGACTCCTCTTTCAAACCATCTTTTCTCCCTGCTTAAAACCTTCACCTCACCGTCTTCAAACGAGTGATTAGAGGCTTCAAGATGGAGATGCACGGCACTCTGTGGTCCTGAACTTGTATTTCTTCTGTGCTGATAAAGCCTCTTGTGTAGAGGCTGTTTGGTCTCACCTATGTAACGTTCTTTACAGCTTTCTTCACTGCATTGGATCGAATAAACTACATTGCTCTGTTTTTGAGTGGGCAACTTGTCCTTAGGGTGAACCAGTTTATGTCTTAAAGTGTTACCTGGTTTAAAATAAACAGGGACTTCGTGTTGTCTAAAAATTCTCTGCAGTTTTTTCCGACAGGCCAGAGACATAAGGGATAAAAACACCCTTCCTTCTCTGTTCAGTTTCACTTTTCAGGATTTCAGGATTTTCAGGACAAAAGTGAAACTGAACAGAGAAGGAAGGGTGTTTCTATCCCTTATGTGTCTGGCCTGTCGGAAAAACTGCAGAGAATTTTTAGACAACACGAAGTCCCTGTTTATTTTAAACACCGACACAATGCTAAATTACACTAGAAATGACATATATATAAAAACAAACAGATATGGTGAAACTGAACTAAAAGGTTTTGTCTGGATATACAAAAATCCCATGATAGTTATGAAACAAGATAACTGCATCTTCTGTCTGTCTTCTGACGTAAAGAGCCTTTGGGTATCTGTAAAAGCGCTAAACAAGTTATGTATTATTATCATTGTTGTTATTATCATTATGAGGCTATATTATTACAGTTTATTTATGAATAATATAAGATAAGATAAGATAAGATATTCCTTTATTGTCCCACATGGGGAAATTTCATATTGCAGTGTCTGTGATTTTCTGCTCTTGTGAATTGTTGTTTCTTTTCCCTTTGCTGCAGAAAAAGAACCTCCTGCAATACAGTTTTAAAGCCAGAGGTTTTTTTAGTTTGTTTTGTCCCATTTTAAAACAGTCACATGAATTACTTTTCCAATCGTGATGGACAAAACTGTTCCCACCACTTCTCCATGGTAAATGCCTGCGTTGGGTCACCATGGTAACACATGTATGGCAATCCTCTCTCATTCTGAAGTTGCATATGTGAAATGAACTGCAGCAGGTTTTTTAATGTAATTGACACACTGATATTTTCAATGATTTTTCTCTATTTACTGACATTTCACAAATCACAAGAGCGTTTTAAGTTGATCAAAGGGCCTTTCTACAGACAAAGGATAAATACATTTTTCTCACCCTTTCATTATGTTTTTATAGTGTCCCTGGCTGAACAATTAAGACTAAGAAAGCTCAATCAGTATACAAGTAATCTCAATCAGACCACACTACAGCGAGCGAAGAATGATCTGAATATGCCATTAAAAGGGTGGAAAAAACTATGCCATTAGCTGGTAGCCTGCTGTGCTACTGGCACGCTCCCATTCTACACCACAAACAAAAAAGGAAAATTAAGGTTCCAAAAAATGAAAAACAAGACATTGCTCAGTTTTCACCCAAATCCAAGCATGTGGTGACAGTGCAAACAGTAACAATAAAACACAACTAGGAAAAGGCATGAACAGCGGTGTGCGCTTTGCCAGGTTTAAGGATAAGCGTTGGTCTCACATCCAGAGCGCAACAGTCTAATTAACACACAGTGATATTGGCAAACAATTGGTTGCATTTAATCTCGCCGCTGTCTGGCAGGGAAGTACGTAGTGCATCTTCACTTAAAAATAGTTAATGACTTTTGTGCCACAAGGCAAAAACAATTGCTTGACAGCCAGATTGTGACTTTTAATTTAACAGAGCTGCTAGTAAACAGAGAAGGCTGCTGCTATATAGTGAAATTACAGTCTGTGCTGCAGGGAGGAGCTGGGGAGAGTCAAAAATTAAAAGACAAGTAGAAAGAAGCACCTACTCATTTACTCCAGTTTGTTAAATTAAACCAAGATGGTAAGAGCAAACAAGAATACTCGGAGATTCTGAGCAAATCATCAATTTCCTTGGAGCATAGTGTAACTTGGAATAAACATGCTCATTTATATATACAAGGAGTAGTGAACAACTGTAAACATAATGGAATATTTAATCAAGAGTTATGGTAAAGGTAACATAATGCAAAATCAGCTTTAAAGCGCGTTTAACCATAATTATTTTCCCTTATATTTAACCCACTCAAAGTTGTGTTTTGAGTGATTCGTGTATGTTTGAATACTCTATATAGACGCCATTGTTCTAAAATCCCTGTTTCCCCTACAACCAATACACGACCACTGCTATGTACTTACTTACCTTACCTGTTTATTTTCCTTTACAAAATGGTGATAAAACCAAACAAACAAAAAAACACATTGTACATTCTGACATCAATTGTTGTAGGAAGAATAATAGCTTTTGTACGAGGAATTCTTCCAATAGCTATAATAATAATTGTGAAATTAAATATCTCTATAATAGCAGAAAGACTGACATTAACAGTAGTAATGTCTGCAGTAACAGCTGTGACACTTTATATTGGTGTAGAATTAGCAGTGGTAAGTATTCTTGATAAAAAGTAGTATAAGTTGGAGTACTCAAATTACTGTTTTTAAAGTAACAACAAATGTAACACGTTGGTTTGTACACCCATTTAATCTAGTATTAGTTTCTTTTAATAATCAGTAACACATTCGTTTTTTTGTGTTTTTTTTATTTAAATAAACCGCAGTGCTTAAACAAGGCTGTTCTATTGTTGCGTTGGTGCTCTTGTCAATCCACTCATTTTGTTTTAGCCATGTTTTTCATTGCTTGAGGACAGGACTACACATGCTTATTGTATTGTATTGAGGTACACTGTCAGTACAAAAGATAAATAAAGCTCAGTCAAATGCATTTACTTGTTTATTTGATATTCTACTGACTATTTTACTGTGTTCAGCAACGCAAAGGGATTGTCTGAAAACAATATAGGTTGTATAATAGTGTTACTTATTGGTAACCCAAGAGTGACCTAACACATTATAGTCTAACACAGTGGCACAGTAACGTAACACATTTTTACAGGGTAGTACCAAGGTAAACGTGACAAGTTACTTTTAAAAGCAATGCTACCCACCACTGCTGTTTAGTAAGAATGCAGTCAAATAAGTCGTATTTTGAGAGTACTGTTATCAAGAAGATATTAATGCCTGTACATAACATTGTTCATGTTGTTCATTTTAATGGATGCAGTGTTGTTTCAAAGTTGAAACTCTGAGCTGAAGTTGCAAGTTGAAGGACTTTGATGGATTCTGCCTCCTCACACCTGGATATTGCCTAAAAGTCACGCGCAGAATGCTTAATGACCTCATTTAGCCGAGGGGCGGTGAAGGTGCTCTTAGCCTGCCACATTTTCATAATTGTTTTTTAATTACACCTCACACTATCATCTGCAGTCAAACTGAGGCAGCTGGTCAGTTTCCTCATAAAAGATAAACGCAGCAAGAACTGTGATCAAATTCAGTGATTTTAATCATTTACAGTAGTTGACCATGATATCTGTAGATTGCTGGATACTTTCAAAATTAGAACCCCATGGCTCAAAGGTAACAACCCTGGTCTGTGTGTCTCACCACAAGCCAAGTGCAGCTGATGTCCTGCTGTCTCTCCAGGTGTCTTCTGAAGATGTTGACCTTCAAGATGCAAAAACACATGATACCACTTTAAGGTGAATTAGGTTTTGAAATGGGTAGGATGCCACCTGATATGTTTGAGTTCAATAAACATTGACACCAAGTTTAAAAGTTCCTTGGACTCACGTATAATGTGTGCAAAAAAACAAAAAAACATATGTGATTCCCACATGGTTTTTGATGGATAAAAAGGCAAACTTTCAGATATAAGCCGGAAGAGGGAGATTCTCACGTCAGTTAACAAGTATGAGGGAGTTTTTGTTTCGTCCGATTATACACTCAGTCAAAAAGCCACGTTAAGACCAGGTAAATATATCAACATTGAAAATACATGCCAATATGTACCACGCAATAATACATGCAGATTTGATATTTACATTTAATTTTAACGCCCAAAATCACAACAACAGTTCCCTCAAAGGGCGACAGTAGAGAAGCAGATTAAACAGTGTACACGGGAAATTAGTGATTTATGTCCCAGCATCCCACGTCCTTAGACCTTCCTTCTCTGCAAGAAAAGAAAATACAAAACCCTGTGGGAAAAAGGTCGGTGTAATCCCTCATTCGTCCAGGCGTGTTCCATAGTAGAAAAAGCTTCAGTTGTAGTCATCTGGACTCGGTTGAAAAAATAGACGTTTCGACTCTCATCCAAGAGTCATTGTCAATAAAAGAATTTAGATCGAGAACTCCGATATTAATACTGTTCTGTGGTAAGACCCGCCCATTGGGAGGAGCCTTCCTGAAGTAGAAAGAGTTGTTTGTTTCAACAGAAACTCCCCCCTTGTATCTACCGAGCTAGCCTATTCAGAATCTTAATGGACTATTAGAATCCTCTTTGTCTTTGTGAGACCCTGGCTCAACCACCCTGAGTACCTGATTAGCATCTAAATGTCCTGGTCCTTGTCCTCTACCTTTCCAGGGGTTCAGTATACCATTATAAATAACAGGAAGATTAAACCTTAGCCCTCCATTTCTGTTTAGAGAAGGTCTTTCTTTTTTAACAAAAATAGCTTCCTTGACTCCTCTTTCAAACCATCTTTTCTCCCTGCTTAAAACCTTCACCTCACCGTCTTCAAACAAGTGATTAGAGGCTTCAAGATGGAGATGCACGGCACTCTGAGGTCCTGAACTTGTATTTCTTCTGTGCTGATAAAGCCTCTTGTGTAGAGGCTGTTTTGTCTCACCTATGTAACGTTCTTTACAGCTTTCTTCACTGCATTGGATCGAATAAACTACATTGCTCTGTTTTTGAGTCGGCAACTTGTCCTTAGGGTGAACCAGTTTTTGTCTTAAAGTGTTTCCTGGTTTAAAATAAACAGGGACTTCGTGTTGTCTAAAAATTCTCTGCAGTTTTTCCGACAGGCCAGACACATAAGGGATAGAAACACCCTTCCTTCTCTGTTCAGTTTCCCTTTTGTCCTGCTTCTTGGTTCTCTTCACTCTGTTGAGAGCCCACGCGGGGTAACTACAGGCTGAGAGAGCATTTCGGACATGTTTTTCCTCTTTCTTCTTGGCCTCTGAGCTGGTGGGCACACCTTGAGCTCTGTGTTGTAAGGTTCTGATCACCCCCAGCTTGTGCTGTAGTGGGTGGTTGGAACCAAAGAGCAGATACTGGTCCGTGTGTGTAGGTTTCCTATATACTTCTATTTGGAGTTTCCCGTCCTCTCCTCTGATCGTGGAACAATCAAGAAAGGCCAAGCGATTCTCCTTAGCGTCTTCTCTTGTAAACCTGATATGTGGGTCCACAGCATTGATGTGATCAGAGAAGGTTTCCAGCTCTTGTTTCTTAATTGTTACAAAAGTATCATCGACATAGCGGAGCCACAGTTTTGGGGCTATGCCTGAGAATGAGGACAGTGCCTTCTTCTCAAAGTGCTCCATGTACAGGTTGGCCACTATGGGAGAGACGGGCGAGCCCATGGCACAGCCATGAATCTGTCTGTAAAATTGTCCCCGGAATTGAAAGTATTATGTTTATTTTAAACCAGGAAACACTTTAAGACAAAAACTGGTTCACCCTAAGGACAAGTTGCCGACTCAAAAACAGAGCAATGTAGTTTATTCGATCCAATGCAGTGAAGAAAGCTGTAAAGAACGGTACATAGGTGAGACAAAACAGCCTCTACACAAGAGGCTTTATCAGCACAGAAGAAATACAAGTTCAGGACCTCAGAGTGCCGTGCATCTCCATCTTGAAGCCTCTAATCACTCGTTTGAAGACGATGAGGTGAAGGTTTTAAGCAGGGAGAAAAGATGGTTTGAAAGAGGAGTTAAGGAAGCTATTTTTGTTAAAAAAGAAAGACCTTCTTTAAACAGAAATGGAGGGCTAAGGTTTAATCTTCCTGTTATTTATAATGGGTTACTGAACCCCTGGAAAGGTAGAGGACCAGGACCAGGACATTTAGATGCTAATCAGGTACTCAGGGTGGTTGAGCCAGGGTCTCACAAAGACAAAGAGGATTCTAATAGTCCATTAAGATTCTGAATAGGCTAGCTCGGTAGATACAAGGGGGGAGTTTCTGTTGAAACAAACAACTCTTTCTACTTCAGGAAGGCTCCTCCCAATGGGCGGGTCTTACCACAGAACAGTATTAATATCGGAGTTCTCGATCTAAATTCTTTTATTGACAATGACTCTTGGATGAGAGTCGAAACGTCTATTTTTTCAACCGAGTCCAGATGACTACAACTGAAGCTTTTTCTACTCCTGTGGGAAAAAGCCGAAACCTCAGGGAGAACCACAGTGAAGGGGAGATCCTACTCTGAGTTCTACAACAAAATACCTCCTCCAATGTCATCAAAAAGCGCCATTCCATCAAAAATGCAGAACAAATTGCACTTACAGCTTTTTATGAAATTTCATGGTGAAGTTGTGTTAGACAAACTTCAATTTCTGGGTCACTAAAGCAAACTATGCCTCAGTCATGGTATTATATATTGGTTGGCTGTGTTTTATTGATTTGTTCATATTCATTGACACAGCTGAGGCTCTATTTCCATCTATGGTGTTAGCAGGCTTGGGACTAACACAAAAAATACACTGATATTTTATTTATAACACATTTTCCAGTGGGATTTAATCTTTTGTATCTCCAGTCCACAGAATATGGTAGAATACAAACATGTCCCTTCACCCTACATAAAATCTAAAAAGTGTGAATTTGTTATTTCTTTCCTTATGTGTTCAGTGTCAGAAACACAATGTAGTACTGTTAGGTTTGGGCACTTTTCCTCCCTATTGGTTATAATAATGTTTTGTCTGTTCAGTTTTGTCTAATGATCTGTTTAGTTTTTTTATTAGATTGGCTCCCGGCCGCGGGTGCGCGCCCTGGAGCCTTTAAATGGAGACCGGATGGGCTCATCTCTCTCTCAGCTCGGCTCCGCCCATCCCGCTACGGTCCCGCTTCGTAGACGCACTCGGCTCGCCTGCTCCCAGCTGGCTCTCACTAGCAGTAGCATTAGCCTGTTTTGTTTGGCCTGGTAGTCCCATTTTTGCTTTTGTTTGGGGCTAGATAGGGGGTTTGGTGTGTCGTATTTTTGTGCTTTAGGTAGAGGTGTCGGCACCGGCTTCGACGGCCCTATACGGGGCTGGCCCGTTGTCGCTCCTATTTTATTTCTGTTTGGCTGGCCCACCAGGTCCACCTTTCTTTTTATAACTTTGGGGTGATTTTTAGGGCACGGGGGTTCGGAATTTAGCATTTATATTGGTGAAAACCTAATAATCTTGTTTAAAATTGTCTTCGTACATATACAACAGTTGTTAATGTCAGCTGCCCAGAGCATATATACTCTGTCCTCCCCATGTTCCTCCTTCCTGCTGTGCTTTCATTATATGTCAATCTAGACTGACTCCAGTGAAGTGGAAGCAGTCAATACCAGCCTTCTCTGGCTAGACTCTGATCACGGAGTGCATCAGGTGCATTGGGCCTATAAGGGACGGCTCATCTTGTGAGTAAAACAACCTGAGCCGAGAGAAGAGGAACACTGATTGCCTAAACATTCTCTTTACTTGCTTCAGAGTAATAGAGTTTCCTCTTTTCCGTCATCAATTTCTTATTTTCCAAACCATCTGTTTCCTACTCTAAGTTGTTTGGAGTGTAATAAAACAATGTATTCTCAGATGGTTATTTGCTGATCAGTAAAACCAGTTAATATAGTTTAAAGTAGCTGCCTAATTGCACTGTGAGTGTTTGATTCTATTGGTTTTATTGAAAGGCTGACAAAAAATGTTCAGTGATAGCAGCAGTAAGACGTAGTGTGTGCCCATTAGCGTACTGTGTAGAATGTAATATCCAAATGATAGTTGGGGCTGGTGGTAATGGTGCCTTAAGGTTATAGCTGTCAGTGATCATCTGTAAGAGCATTAGGAGCTGTGCCCGGAGCAGCTCCTCCCCCTCACAGAGGCCACCGTGTGCCTTTGTTCAGCCAATCAAGATCTGCACGGACATTAGTCTCCAAGCCAAATGGTGTCGTTCAACCCTGACCCGACTTCAGCGCAGAATGAATCGAGTGGAATTATTCTCCCCCAGTTAGGCTCCTTCACTGCATCATCATGAAGACTCTAATTTTCTTTGACAAAGGCTTCTAAGGTCCTCATACTAATGTGTTGATTTGTCTCTATTCAAGCTACTTAAAATGAACATAGCAATAGTCATCCATGCACACACACCATTATGCTAATGAGAAAATACATGCCAATATGTACCACGCAATAATAAATGCAGATTTGATGATTACATTTCAACGCCCAAAATCACTACAACAGTTCCCTCAAAGGGCGACAGTAGAGAAGCAGATTAGATTAAACAGTGTACACGGGAAATTAGCAAGTGAATAATGTCCCAGCATCCCACGTCCTTAGACCTTCCTTCTCTGCAAGAAAAAAAAATACAAAATCCTGTGGGAAAAAGCCGAAACCTCAGGGAGAACCACAGTGAAGGGGAGATCCTACTCTGAGTTCTATAGCAAAATACCTCCTCCAATGTCATCAAAAAGCGCCATTCCATCAAAAATGCAGAAAGAATTGCACTTACAGCTTTTTATGAAAGTTCAAACTATCATTTAACAAAACAAAGGTGTAATTATTTGTTGAATTATAATTATTGTGTGAGTAAATATGGATTTTGGCCCTTGTTTACATTTTGATTTCTAAGTAACAGTTGTGGAATTACCTCATATTTGCTGGTCATGTCTAACCAGATAATGAAAAAAATCTAAAATTGTAAAAAAACACCAAAATGTTTGGTAAAAGCTTAAATATACCATCATATTCACTTTGTTTTACTGAAAAGTGTAGTCTAATGTGCCATATGGACTTTAAACTGAAGACAAGTTAGAATTCTACAGTGGAATTTGCTGTTTGAATGTTTTAAATCTAAATAAAAAGATTGCAGATTTGTTGGTCTGGTTTATGGTTCAGGGCCTATCCACATGAGATCCCACACATGCATTTTCAATTATACGTCTGTTTCCGTTCCCTTCAAATCAGTGGGAACAAATACATGAGAGGATTAAAGTAATTGGAATCCACACACTCAATGTCCTGAGGTCCCAGGTGTACGCTGACTTTCTACATATTAACTATGCAACTGAAACTTAAGGGAAAAAAAGTCATAATTGTATTTTCTTACATTTACATACGTTTAAATGTTGATTTCACATGATGGTTAAAGGCATTTAAACACACATTATTGAAAGTGCACTAACTATGTAATCATTTCCAAAGCAATAACAGAAGAAGAAACAACAATAACCCTCCACCAAAAGATAGAGAATAAAGTGCATCTTCAAAAAAAAGTTTAAGTCTAAAAGGTGATCTCGTCATCTTCATTTTCATACAAATATTAGAACGCAATTATATGTATATATTGATGATTCCTACGCATCTCATTCCAAATGTAAAGAAAATAAAAGAAACAAGCTCTGAAACACACTTGAAAACTACAATAACACATCTCTTTATTTTGAGCATCAGTCAGCCATAGATGCTCTGTGTTCTGCCTTTTTCTTCAGGAGTTGATTGTGAATAGATTTCAGTTTAGTATGCACAATGGTCCTTTGTTCCCAAGCCTCTGCCGCTTCAAAGTGTGAACAATACCTACCAGCAAAATCACGTGAATTAAAACAGACTTACATGTTCACGTTTTATGTTCAGGGATGGTGAATAATTAATTAATTCACTGTGGGACTGTGGATTGTACATTAAAAGCAGGTTGTTCACAGAAATGTACTGTGTAGTAGTCAAATGTAGGGGAGAAAGCTTGTTGCATGCTTTGTTTTATTATGTGGCATGCAACAAAACAAAAAGCTCCTGCAGTATTCAGAAAAGCAAGCACGTTTTTTTCCCTTTTGGCCTTTTCCGTTTTCATGGTCACACAATAATTTGCCTTTTATTAGTTGTGCATTGATTTTTAAAATTATAAAGGATTATGAGACAGCTTGGAATAATAAGAAATAAGGAAAGTCTTAAATATAACATTTTATAGTGGTAACAAAATGTGTGTTTCTGATGTGCTGTCTGAAATAGTTCCATAATTAATGGATTGTGATTACTGGATGTACTTACTAAACAGTTGGAGTAAATGTATTCTCCAAAGTGTGTAACAAATAACAAAATAAGAAAATAATACCTGAGTCAAATGCAGTGAATTTGTAGCCATTCTCTGATCTGTTTTTAATTGTGGGTGTGTGAACTGGATCTCTCTTTTGTCTGGGTTGATGCTGCTAACATTATTAGGACTGAACCAAGGAAAAGGATTTGGGTAAGTCTTTTGCTGGGAGATCTTGGTGCTGATGCTATAACAAGATTAGAGTTTCTGATAATCCACAATACTACAGGGGCTATTGTCTGACATGGAGAAAACATTAAACTGATTGGTACACAAAAGAAGACATACACAGACTTAAATTGGGTCTGGTCAACATTGTCAATAGTCCACTAAAGTGTTGATCTAAATGAGCTGGGGTCTCATTTCTAAAGTGTGCGTACGTACAAAATAGGGTTCAAACGTGATGTTCCACGTTAAGTTTGGGATTTGTAAAAAGACAACTTGACGTCGGATTCTGCGGTTTGTGTCCACAATCTCTGCACCCGGTGTACGGAGCTTTCAGGGATGAGGCAGAAGGTGATCGCGCTTAGAGAGAAGGAACAAGTTTGAGGAAGTGCACAATGCATACATATCCATTTACTGTATATTTGCAAGAAATATAAGACAATAACCTATTACTCATTTAATCACTATTATTTGGTAAATTAAACTTTATTTTTTATTGAGAGCTTTCAAGATGTAAAACAAGCTCCAAAACAAACTGCCGGTACAAGACTCTGAACTGTCCCAGGCTCTGCTGTGGCTCACGAGGCGATCCCTTTGATTCAACACAGCTCGGCCGAGATGAACCATTTTCTGAACCACATCAGCCAAATGGCATTCCATTAAGCTCCAATGACGTCACTCGCTGGAAATGACACAAGCTCCTGATACACGCTTCACGATCCATTAAGAAAAGCTTGATGATCAGAATCAGAAAAATGTTTTACTGCCATTGTCAGTGAATGAGAAATTACAGTGCAGAAGGTAATGTGGTGCAACATACAACAACGTAAGTAAAATATAATGATTTGCAATAGTACCTACTTGGTTCTTTATTTCCATGTGGTGCTACCTCCTCGGACCTGGTACTTTTTTATTACCCTCTTCCTCCTTAGGCAAAGTTGAGCCAAGCGAGGGCTAAGTGTGACGTCCACTGAGCGACAGACACTCATTGGGTAAAAGAGGAGTGTTTCTGCAGCAGGAGACAGAACACCTCTGTGTCCTCCATAAACAAGCTGCCCCGCACGACTTTACACAAGTCTTCACGATATATAAACGTGAGACATAAAATGCAGACAGTGTGTTCCAACATCGATATGACCCCCGGGAGCAAAGACAAAACTATCCTGGTGAAAAAGACGCACATTTTACTACAATAATAAACAAAAGTTGTGCTAAAGCTAGCATCAGCTCGCATCAGCTGTTTCCTGGTATATATAGTATAGCCAATCCAGACAACAAAGAAGACGAGCGGACGACTGCACTTCTACTTTAAATGCAGGTCCAAACTGTATTATTATCATTTTTGAAATACAGTGCAGTAGGGCAGATAAAAGCTTTTAATACACAGAAAGTTGACGATAAACCGCACAGGAAGTGAGTTTACTGTGTAATTGGTTACCCCCCACGAGTCCGAAGGTTCACAAGTCCGAAGGTTTTAAAGGTTCTCTAGTCGGAAGGTTCGCTAGTCCGAAGGATCACAAGTCCGAAGGTTCACCGGTCCGAAGGTTCACCGGTCCGAAGGTTCACCGGTCCGAAGGTTCACCAGTCCGAAGGGTCGCTAGTCCAAAAGTTCCTCATAGGCTAAAGCTAAAGTGAAGGTGCATTGACGGCATCGGGATGCCGTCAAATACACGTGATCCGATCACCGTAGGATTGGTAGTCAAAAAGGAAATTCAGCTCGCCAAGACGGGAGTGTCTACAGAGCGCGGCTACTGGAAAACAGTTAATCCCGGAGTTAATTAATTCATTAATGATACGATAAGGAGCTCAGGCTATGCACAGAAACAACTCGGTTATGGAAAATACGTGAGTTTAATCATACAAAGTGCATCAACACTAGAAAAGTCTTAAAAGCCAGAGTGTAGGGCAAAGGGAGGCGAGGAGAGCCGCGAGTAGAGCCCGCTGCGCGGTCTCACACCTTCGGACCCGTGAACCTTCGGACCCGTGAACCTTCGGACCCGTGAACCTTCGGACCCGTGAACCTTCGGACCCGTGAACCTTCGGACACGTGAACCTTCGGACCCGTGAACCTTCGGACCCGTGAACCTTCGGACCCGTGAACCTTCGGACACGTGAACCTTCGGACTCGTGGGCAGCCACCGTGTAATCTGCTGCAGCTTCATCGACTCTTCCAGCGTGGATTATAAAAAAATCACGTGAAGATCACATTTTTTTTCAATGTTTAATTTTTGAGAGCATAGCTTCTTTGATAGTGAAGCTTCCTAGTGACTGGGCGCCACTAGGGAGGAAAATACAACAAGGACATGGATGAGAACACTGTGGATTCACTTTACATACAATACAGTTTTGTCCTGTTCACTATTCTCCGTGTTTGTATCCTTCCTCTGTGTCCGTAATTCTATCTGCTTCACCCTGCTTTACCAGTGGTTACTTTGGCAGTTTTGCTGATGTTTAATAGTTACTGTATTGCAGTGCAGCATTGGTCATGTGTTCTAGTGTTTATCTGTAGAGCAGACATCCTTTCCACTGAAATCATTTGTACTGTTTCCACGCCCAGTTTTACACAGCACCACTGAGCACCAGCTGTAATGGAAATGCTACAAGGGCAGAGCCGAGCCGAATAGAGCCGAGATGAGTGGATGCTAATGGGAAAGGGGCATTAGAGAATACATCTGAGCTTCTAACATTTTCAAGTGTGTGAGGGCAAACTGAACAGACCGAGATGAGTATGGTAATTGATTGATCCCTAGATGGCACATTTAAAGGCCTTTTCTAGTGTGACTTTGGGTTTCTGTTGAGACTTTATTATTTGATATGTCTTTTGATAAATTGCTGACTGCATGTAAGGTCACACTGTAATTTATATATTAATTCACATGCTGCAGTAAAATGTAGCAACATATGAGTTTATCATGGACATACATAGCATGACCAAAAAGAAGGGCACACGCTGTAATATTTCATGGGACCGCCTGGAGTTTCGATTATAGAACTCATTTGCTGTGGCATAGTTATTTTTTTTATTGTTCAGGAAAAGCACAATTCAAATGTACAAACAAAGACATAAAGAGAAACACACACGCACACACGCGCTCATGTTTGTTTAATGTATATGTTTGCATGGTTTGCATTGTTTCAATAAGATTCTGCAATATTAAAAGATTTAAAACTATCCAGCGTTCCATTATTTTCACCAATTTATCTTGTATTGATGATGGGAGGAAGTGACCACTGCACAAAGCCTTCTCTTCTTTTGGACAGGCAGTGTACACTGATCTGTGTTTTATGTAATGGGACAAATGTTAGACAGTCCAAGAAGTCTCTTCTGATTGATAAACATATTTTCTCCATAAACACAGAGATTAAGAGATTAATCACAGGAACGTTTAAAATTATTGTAATTTACAAGAGCTGAAAATCATAGTTTGTATAAGACAAAATATTTGGGTGAGATTTGACTCACGTTTGAATGGTTTATCCTTAGTGCGTGCTCTTTTTAGTATAATTATGTGCGTAATTTGCATAGCGTTCCGTGCATAGCATCAGCCTTAACAGTAAGTCTTGGTTGCTGGGCGACGGAGCGGCTCCGTGGGCAAGAACTGTCGCATTTTGACTTGGCCTTTGTGGTCCATGGAGGCTATATGGAAAAGCAGCCTCTGTTGGCTGGGTCCTTAGAAGAATGCAGCCGTTGAATTGGGACACAAATACACACCTTGTGTCTTCCTGATGCGCTCAAACTTCTGTGTGCATGTACAGTGCACATGTGAAATAAAACATAGGCTGTGGTTTAGAGAGCATTAAGCCATGCTTAAGCTTGGATAAATATAGGCTAAAGGTCTTTGCACTACTTTACTGTTTTGTTCAAATATTCAATGACATGGTAATTTTTCCAGAAAGGTTTTTATTAAAGTTCCATCTGATCTGTCTCAATATTGGCTCATTCATAACTCAGTTTGAATTGTCCTTACATGGTGAGTTGACGAGGCGTGATCATGAGCGCAGATTTCTGCTCCAGGTGTGATCCTTGAGGAGGAAATGACCTGGAACTTTGGGTTTTGTCCCCATGTAGGCTTTTAGTCAAAGTTCCACGCATTGTTTTATGAATGCAAGGCTCATTTTGTCCTGAATCTGTCAGTGCTCTGTGAATAATGAAAAGAAGAACTTGGGAGAACTTTGTCCAAATTTGATCACCAATGATGTATTTTTCTGGATCTTATGGTCCATCCTTCCACATGGGGCCAGTGGCATCGACAAGACTTTTTAGTTGGCCATAATAAAGCACTGCCACGTTGTAGATTCTTGAACAGTAAAATCCTGTCCAAGACATACTGTGAATCCAAATAGTTTTTGGTTGGACCTGCTGACTAGACCGTTGGAGAAGTGAAAGTGGCGAGGTTTAAGGTACTTCCTATGTGTGATAAGGCCTGCCCCAGTTTTGTTCAGAACTTTTTTCATCAAACTAAAAGTCACACTGTATACATATTATAAGGCTTTGTTCGTTTCAAAAGTTGTCAAACTGTATCTCAGTAAAGTTGTATTCAGGCCATGCACTGGATTTGGAAAATCTAATGTAGTGGACAGGTGAGATTGTTTGTTCTCCTGCAGACAACACAACATTCTCCTCCAGGATGTGGATGGAGGCCAAGGCTTGAATCACTTCCCCAACCTCAGATTCAGCAGATCCCCAAAGCAGTGCCTCACTTCTAATTGGCTCTTGCGATTGGCCTGTTAGATAGCAGAGGTTGTATCCTGAAGAATTCCTCCTCTAATGAAATCGAGGTTTGTCCGCTGACGGTGAGCCACTAAACCATAACAAGATGTCCAGTGCCACAGAGAGCCCTGTGATGCTCCAGAGGGCAATCAGCACACACACTCACCTTCTGTGTGCAGCCTCACCTACAGGCTCTCCCCGAGGTCAGCACAGTGGAGTAGGGATCAACAACTGTGTCACCTCCTCACTCTGTCTGGGGGACAAGTTCATCTGTCAGTCCACCTCCAGGACACTAATTAAACTCCAGCCCCACTGAGTCACTTCAAGAATAATTACTCTAAACATGTACAGTGTGTTTTACAACTAGAATCTGTATCAACACATGTCCAAAGTGCAGTCAAGGGGTTAAGCCTTGTAACAGCGTGAGATGTCCTATGGCCTCAGTTTTCTAAGCTAAAGTTTTCTTTTTATTGCCTCTGATATCGACCAAAATTTTCTTGTACATCTGTGCATTTTATTTGTTTGTCTGAAATGCATTTGTGTTTAGAATATTGTTATTATTGTGTTATTATTATGTTATTATCATCAGAATCAGGGAAATAAAGCAAAGTGCAAAAAATTTAAAATGGGATTACATCTACAAAATACATTTAAATTAAAGTTGGAAAATAAACACAAAATCTGATAAAAGTCCAAAACATATAGGTTAGAATTCAGCACATCTCTAAGATTGCTATTCCTATTATTTTTATTGACATAATGGCATCCTATCTGGCTTCATATCACAGTTACCTTTGTATTGACTGTTTTTATAGACTTTCTAAAAATTGTAATATTATGAGGTATTGCAGAATAACAAACTGCTTGACTTTTAATAACATAAAATTGATTCAGGATGATGCAGATCAATCCAAAACCTTATCAGGTAATTCATTCATACAGACAGATAAGTCAAATTTGGTAGCTGGTTTGAAAGAGCTGTTTGAGAGGTTGTAGAAATGTGTCATCTTCTTTGAATCCCACAGTTTGCAGTATTGCTTCATAACTTTGCAATTTTCCACTTACCTTAGTATGATTAAATGACCTTGACATACATGAACATGGTTGTAAATAATGACTTCAGGGGTGGAGGTAAAATAATACATAAATTTGATGATTTCTTTCTGAATTGATTGATTTGCTCATTTATTTCTTAACAGACACATTCAGTGAGGGGAAGAATAGTTTGGAAATGTATACCTGACTTAAAATGTGTTTTGTTACATACCGTATTTTCCAGACTATAAGTTGCACCAGCCAAAAAAATGCATAATAGAGAAGAAAAAAACATATAAGTCGTGCTGGAGTATAAGTCGCATTTTTGGGGGAAATGTATCAATAAATCACTAAATCCATTGAATTTTTCTTCCTCTGTGTCACTTCTAAACAAGTGCAGATTCTTCTTCTTCATCGCTTAGAGCCTAGAGCGCCCTCTTGCTGTTGCCAGTGTGAAAATAACAAATAATATCACATAAGAGTCGCTCTGGAGTATAAGTTGCACCCCGGCCAAAACGATGAAAAAAGATGCGACTTATGGTCCGGAAAATACGGTACATTTGATACAAAACCCCAGGAAGTACATCCTCTGCTGGGCCTTCATGATGTGGGAGCTGAGGGTGGGCTCACACTTGAGGTCCTGGGTGATGGTGGTGCAGAGGAATCAGAAGGAGTCTACGGTGGTGATGGGGGAGTCTGTGATAGTGAGGGGGGGCTGGGGCAGTGTGTTTTCCTGAAGTCCACGATCATCTCCACTCATCCCAAATGAGCCCAATCAGGGTGGTGTTGCAAACTGGATCAGTTTTACTGAGTCATGGCTGGAGTTGCAGCAGTTTGTGTACAGGGAGAAGAGCAGAGAAGAAAGTACACAGCCCTGTGGAGCTCCTGTTCTGTTAGTCCGAGTGTCTAAGACATTCTTTCCCAGCTGCACACACTGCCCCCAATCCGTCAGGAAGTCAGTGATCCACCTGCAGGAGGAGTCAGGCACGTTGAGCTGGGAGAGTTTGTCCTGGAGCAGAGCAGGGAGGATGGAGTTGAATGCAGAGCTGAAGTCCACAAACAGGATCCTGGCATAGGGTCCCAGGGTGTCCAGATGCTGCAGGGTGAAGTGGAGTGCCAGGTTGATTGCGTCATCCACAGACCTTTTGGCTCTGTAGGCGAACTGCAGGGGGTCCAGCAGGGGGGAGGTGAAGGACTTGAGGTGGGGGAGAACCAGGCACTCAAATGACTTCATAACTACAGACGTCAGTGCCACAGGTCTGTAGTCATTAAGTCCAGTTATCCGGGGCTTCTTGAAGACAAGGACAATGATGGACAACTTGAAGCAGGTTCTCCAGTGTCTTAAGGTTGTGGGAGTGACATTGTCTGGTCCAGCAGATTTTTGGGGGTTGGATTTCTGAAATACATTGTTTACATCCTGTTCATGAACTGAGAGAGTGGTGGAGGAAGTGGGGGGACCGGGTTTGGGTTGGCAGAGGTGGCCACAGTAGGGGAAGTGGGGGTGGTCACATCAAACCTTGAGTAGAAGGTTATTATTGTACTGAGATCAAGCTCTTGACACCTCCCTGCTAAATCCATACTTCACATCTTTGTAGTGCTCTCTGTCACCAGCCCTTTGCGCTGCCTCCTTCTACTACAGCATTCTCATCCAAGTATTGAGGTCAGCCCTATATTCCCTGGTACCGGTGTTCTTCAGTACCGATGTTCCCCAGGGCCACTATTCCCCAGGAAAATTGTGAAAGGTACTGATGTTCCCCCTGTGTAGCCTGTTCAAAAAGACAATGTGATAACGCGCAGGTGATGTGGATCTAGGTGCGCTATCCCTGTGCCAACACCGCAACAACTTGATAACGCAAAAATATGACGGAAAAATATAATCTGGCCCTTTTGCCTTGTGACATTGTGAACGCTTCGGTACCTTGACTCCCCGGGAGACCTCTGTTGGCATAGAACAAATGTTTGCATGTCTGGGACACCCTGGATGCACAGGATGCCCCAGGCCTGGCCCAGTTTCAGTTTCACACCGAGCCACTGTTTTTCAAAGAACAGCAAGAAATGCGAATTGAATTAATGCAAATGTAATCAACTGTCTCTTTCCTGGAGCCTTTGTATCCTTTGTTTCCATTTGCCTTTCTGCCTGTAAGACCTGCCTATAAAGAATTGTAAATGTTTCTATTGAAGTGGGACATGTGACCACCTGGCTGACCTGTAAACTATAAAGACAGAAGACGAGAGAGACAAACCAGAGCAATGTAGGAGCAGACAGACGTGTGGACGGATTGGCCCTCCATGAGAGTGCCCGATGAATCCACACGAGGCAGTTTATTTCTGATTGAACCACAGGATTAAACACTCCCTTTTGAGACAACACAACTCCACTCTATTGTTTTTATTGAGAGGTTTTTTTTCTATAGCAGTTCTTAAACGTGTAAGTTGTAAAAAAAAAAAATTGTGTAAGTTGTAAAGAAAAATTCCAAAAGAATCCCATACAGCGATTGTCCACAAATTATGTTGATCAGTCCCACTAAACATGATGAGGCAGCACTAAAACCCACTCTAAGACACAAAGTCAGACACACAAGCTGCTTGGATTTTGGTATTAGAATTGTTTTTAAGTCAGGGGCTGCAAACGATCAAAATCTCTTAGTTTCTGACATTCTCTCTTCTGGAATTTGGAGTGAGAGAGAGCGAGAGAGAGAGATGCCAAGATGGCGCCTGTGTTCCTGTTCTGCCGCTTATTTGTGATGATCGTTACATCGTATGCAGTTTTATCAGCCCAGACATTAGTCTGTTGTGTGTCTGCTGTGCGGGTTTATTACCGTGGCGCACTTTTCCGCATCAAAGCGTCGATGGAGTCACTTTTCGACGCTTGGGACAGGTACAAACAAGCCTTTCCGCCACCCCTTGTTTGTCCACCCAACTCACCTGACGTTTTGATGCTGTCCCGAGGCCCGGGGAAGAGGAGGAAGCAGAGGAGACGAGGCACAAGGTCTGGTGTGCAAGTCAAGTGCAGACGAGCCTTGTGTTCGGAGCACACAAGCCTGGGCTTTGGGAGACGTGCTCGGTGCTTGCGCCTGGTCCCGCTCCTCGATGTTTGCGGCTGTTCGCCGTCGCTGTCTTCGCCGCCTGCCCGGGTCAGCGCGGCTGTTTTCCCGGAGCCTGCCCAGGTCGTCGCGGCTGCACTGGTCCTGGAGCCTGCCCGTGTCATCACGGCTGCACCGGTCCTGGAGCCTGCTCGTGTGATGCGGGATGTGGCGGGTGTTTTCCTGGAGCCTGCGCGCCGCTGGAATTATGAGCGCTGGAGTCCACCGCCACCGTCCGCTTCCTTGTTTTGTCGGCTTACCGGCGAAACACATGTTTCACAAACACAATCACGTGGCCGTAACGCGTGCCTTCGACAGGTCCCGCTGCGCTCAGCTGAACCGATGGACGTGACGTCATCCACGGTCCGGCTCGGCTTGTTGAATGCACGTTCAATTGCCAACAAAACGTTTTCTTTGAATAAACTTTTTACAAGACAAAACCTTGATTTCATGTGTCTTACGGAGAGATGGCAGAGAGAGGGTGATTTTATTCATCTAAATGAACTCTGCCCACCTGGCTGCTCCGTTTCTGCGATGCCTCGCTCTGGTCGACGTGGAGGAGGTCTGGCAGTTGTGTCCCAGGACCGTCACATGTGTAAAGTCATCGACTCACAAACTTTCACTTCCTTTGAATCACAGATGATTAAGGTTGGTTCTTCAAGTCCTTTTTACTGTCTTTTAGTCTACCTGCCCCCTGGTCCTGCTGCTGTCTTTTTAAAGGACTTTAGTGACTTTTATCTTCTATTATAAAGCTGGAAAATGTTTTAATTCTTGAGGATTTTAACATTTGGGTCGATGGCTCATCATGCCCTGCGAAGGATCTTTTAACCTTGACCGAAACCTTTAACTTTGAGCAGCATGTTTCAGGTCCCACTCACCAAAAGGGACACACTTTAGACCTGGTGTTTTCACTTGGCCTGAGTGTTGCTAACCTCTGTGTGGAGGATGTTCATATGAGCGATCATAGCCGTGTTTTATTTGAATTGAACTTTTCTCCTGAGCCTGTGCCCTCAAACATCAGGTCTCAGAGGCGCATTATCACTGCAAATACAGCCGTCCAATTTTCTGCTGTATCTGATCCTCATTTGTTTATGAATTGTCTTGATGTGGACAGTTTAATTAATTCCTTTAGCAGCCAATGTTTATCCATTTTAGATCAGGTGGCACCCGTAAAATCCACTGTGTCATCACAGAAAAAAGCTTGTCCTTGGATAAATGAAGATATCCTAAACCTAAAGAGACTATGTCGGAAAACTGAGCGTCCGTGGAAAACCTCCAGTCTCGAGGTCCATGGGTCACACCTCAGAGAGCTTGTATCATCCTACAATGAAATGATGGAAAGTTCCAGAGCTGATTACTTCCGCCAGCTAATTACTTCCAACAAAAAAAATCCCAAGGTGTTGTTTGACACTATAAATTCTATTGTTTGTCCTTCAGCTGCAGTGACTCCTGTTTCCTGCAAAGCTGACAGCAATGAATTCCTCAGGTTCTTTATCGATAAGGTCAAGATGATCAAAGACCAAATACCACTCCCTTTTGTCTGATAAACCTGTTTCTGTGGAGCCTGTTTCCCAAAACTGGTCTTCTTTTAAGCCTGTCACTCTAGAAGACATCTCAGCTCTGGTGACCAAGATGAAACCCTCCTCTTGTACATCAGATGCCCTTCCCTGCAGGCTCTTCCTCAAAGTGTTTGATGTTATTGGCCCCTGGGTTACCAAAATGGTAAATCTTTCTTTCTACTGGTGTGTTTCCTGGTCCATTTAAACATGCCATAGTTGAGCCTTTACTGAAAAAAAAAAAAAACTTGGACCCGACAGACCCCAAAAGTTTCAGACCCATATCAATGCTCCCGTTCATGTCCAAAATCCTTGAGAAGGTGGTCTCTGAACAATTGTCAGATTTCCTTGATCAGTCTAACATTCACGACTCTTTTCAATCTGGTTTCCGCAAACATCATTCTACGGAAACCGCATTGTTGAAAGTGTCCAGTGACATTATGATGTCTGCTGATTCTGGGAAATGCACGGTTTTAGTTCTGTTGGATCTGTCTGCTGCCTTTGACACTGTCGACCATCATATCCTGTTAAACAGATTGAGGGACCTGATTGGACTATCGGGGTCAGTTCTTCATTGGTTTTCCTCATATTTATCCGGTCGGAGCTTTAGTGTTGCTGCAAACCAAATAATGTCTGATTCTCAGGGCTCCGTTTTGGGTCCCGTCCTATTTCTGCTTTATATAATTCCCCTGGGAATGATCATTAAAGAGTTTAGTGATGTGTCCTATCACCTGTTCGCTGACGATATTCAGCTATATTGCTCTTTTAAACCTTCTGAGATCCAGAAGCTGAACTCCTTGGTCAGTTTTTTAGTGCAAATAAAATAATGGCTGAGCAAAAACTCCTTGCAGCTAAATGCAGACAAAACAGAAACTCTGATTATTGCCCCTGATGCCAGGGATAAACCAGTACTTGGGTGTCTTAGGCCAGACTGCAAAAACCTAATCTTTTGTGTTGTCTTTGACAAAGACATGTCTTTAGAGCACCACTCCAAGCTGTTGACGAGGAACTGTTTCTTTCAGTTGAGGAAAATCTCTAAGCTCAGGAAAATGGTGTCTCAAAAATACCTGGAAGTTATAATTCATGTCTTTGTGTCTTCACGTTTAGACTATTATGACAGTTTGTTTTCCTGTCTTAATAAGAAGGAACTCTCTCGTCTGCAGCTGGTCCAGAACTCTGCAGCGAGGATCTTGACCCGCACAAATAGAACGGCCCACATTTCACCCATTCTCAAAGCCCTTCACTGGCTGCCGGTCTCCTACCAGATACAGTTTAAAATTCTTGTTTTAACTTTTAGAGCTTTAAATGGTCAGGTCCCTCTGTACATCAGCGATCTGATCATACCGTTTGTTGAATTTGTTTTCGTGGCGTTGGCACCCACAGGGCACATGGAGAAGACGGGATGCGTTTGAACCACATAAACATTGGAATGAATTTGGAAAAAGAAAAGTCCTATAAATTACTCAACCTGTGCCTGGTTTAGAATCAGAATAGGTGTATTGCCATTGCCAAAGAACAGAATTCACAAACATAGGAACTTGCTTTGGTCATATTGTACATAATAATGAAGGACTGTAACCACTGCTTTTGTTGTTTTTGTAAATATTGGACCAAGTAAGCCAAAAATATTTAGCCTTGCAAAACAACTTTTTTACTAGGCATAAAATATCCTAATATTTCAGAATATATATAGCCGCATGAAAAAGCAGGACTGTAAATGCGCACATACCTATGGTTCTACCGCTGTTCCCCAATTCTTGGGCGTGGGGAATAGCATCACAAAGGAATACTGTAAACATTTTAAATATGTTGTTCCCCGGTACCGTAGTTCCCCCTTCCATAGAAAATTGGGAACATAGGTACCGGGAAATATAGGTAAGCACCCCCATGTCTTATATTTAATTTAATGAAGCACCGTCATCTAAACATCACAAAAATCTAACATTAAGTGAGTGTAAATCCACACTGGACAAGCCTGTGAAGCTGCTTTAGATTATAGTTCCAGTAAACTCACTTGTGCAGTTTATCGTCAACTTTCTGTCCATTATTATCTGCCCTAATGCACAGCATTTCAAAAATGTATAATAATACAGTTATAATTACATGCATCTAAGCCAGAAGTGCAGTGCTCTGTCTGGATTGGCTTTACTCTGGCCAGGAAACAGTTGATGCTAGCTGATGCTAGCTTTAGCACAACTTTTGTTTATTATTGGAGTAAAGTGTGCGTCTTTTTCACCAGGATATTTTAGTCTTTGCTCCCAGGGGGGTAAAACCGATGTTTTATTACTCTGTTGATGTCTGTAGCATGTATTTTATGTATTATGTTTATAAATGGTTTAAAGCCTCTAAAGTCGTGCGGGCAGCTTGTTTACGGAGGACACAGCGGTGTTCTGTCCCCTGCTGCAGAAACACTCCTCTTTTACCCAATTTTTACCTGCTGCTTGGCTCGACTTGGCCCAAGCAGGAAGAGGGTACACTAAAAAAGTACCTGGTCTGAGGAGGTAGCGCCAAATGAAAATGCGCTAGAGCCAGGCTGAGTCACGCCGAATCATGTAGAGCCAAGTAGGAAAAGACCTATTATTAGAGTCCAGACTCTTTTTTTCCACAGGATAGCCACATCTCCTGCTATTCTTCTGCTCTCTTAATTTCTAGTCAGACTTCCCCGCCTCAAGGAATCTATCATTGTGCAATGTTATGTCTGATCTCTTTAATACAAGTTTGCCGACAACCACAAAACTGTGCAATGTTTGCGTGTAATGTTTTGGAAAATTGTCCCTTGTTCATAGCAATTGCAATTTATGTTGTTTTTGTGTGGGAAAACGCTTTCTGGGGTAATTGCCTCAAATAGCCAGTTGTTCCAGAAAAAGAAAAATAAAGATGACAAGTGAGATATGACTATAGCCTGATCAATTATGAAGTCTGGCTGGTTTCACTGCCACTTATTATGTATTTGAAAAGCTGCAAAAGAAAGTTACAAAATGTGATTAGGAGGATGAGAATTTATTTTAATATTCGTGGTAATTGCATGCACCAGACACAAATAAATAAATTAATCCTGAGACAAATTTATTTTTACTATTCCCTGGTTGGCTGCTCCAGCTGTGAGTTTTAGGAGGGGTGCTAGATCATTAGCACGTACCCCACATTGAGGCGCAGCTGGCTCTGGTCCCTGCTCTGTCATTGGCTTGTGTACCCATCTTGTGTTTTTTAAATTATAGGAAGCAAAATGAATGGCGCTAGAGCAGGCCTTGTTTGTTAACGACACAGCACCCTCATGACTTGATGTTGGCAGAGTGCCTAACCACCAGGACTGCTATAGAAATCTAAAAAGTCAACCCGCACTCATATTTAAACATGCATATTTATTTTGTCGTTTAGCCAGCAGTCATTAGAGCTATGAGCCGCATTCATGAGATCTACTTTGAGTAATTATATCAAACTTTCTCTGTGGGTTTGAATGTGTTTACAAGTGTTGCAGTGGTTTAAGAGATTCTGCCACTTAGTTCTCTGACACTAAACAGATAAAGCAATGTTACTTGTTTTTCTTCTGTAGTTTTTTATGTTGGTGGTTGTGAAATTTTCCATCCCCTGCACAAGGACACCTTCAGGTAAATCATTGTTGACATTTCTATGTGTGAGTATTTGTCCTTTTACTTCACAATATCAGTGTCCTTGGTCAACTTGTCTTACAGATATGCACTTCTCAATACACCTCAACCATCTGGACCATCGTTTGGAAAATCTATTTTTTTCCTTAACAGTGGTCTCATCAGGCATTTGAACTAACTTCTTTTAGCGTTAAATTTGGTCTATTGAGCGCACCATAATATTAGACGCACCAACTAAATTTACAAAACGTTTTTTTGTTTTAACATATATAGGCCACACTGGTCTATAAGCTGCAGGTTTCCATGTTGTAACATAATATATTTACACAGAAAGATTGGTGGATTGCCATTGATATGGCAGTGATGCGCGGATTGTCTTTTGACCTGCAGGTAACCCGGGTCATTTTATTGTGAGGCAGATTGGGACGTGTTATAAAATACTGACTATCACATGTCCGTGCTCTTAGTCTTTCTTTGCGTCTTGGACGTGTCTAAATTAAGTTCCTCATTTGACTAATTTCTCAATGAATATGAATTGGATTGTGTGCAGCATTTTGAAGCTTTACATACAGAGAACACGTCTGTGTGAGCTGATTTACCTGTGTAATGTATCGGCCATTCTGATCTTCTTCAGTGTGTCAAACTCTTGCTCTTCCTGCTAATGCACCTTTAGAGATCGAAAGAGATTTCAGTCGAGTAAAAGGGTTGTCAGTTAAAATATGTGGGAAGTAGTACAGCAGACGTTATAGTAATAGCCGTGGTACCAAAATAACTCAACAACTAGTAGAACATCTACTTGATTGGAGAACATTTTTTATTATCACTCTACTTATTATCCAAACAGCAGATTTGAAGCATTTTCCCTCGTGCTACCCCAAACCAGTAGACAAACAGAGCAGGTGAACTGAAGACTCAAATGCATCAGGAAGAATGCACTTTTAAATTTGTATGGCCCACGTTCACTCTGCGGACTGTTGGATAAAACAACCTGCTCTCAATTTACAGCAAATTGAAGTGAAAAAACAGCAAGACGCTCTCACATAACCTCTCCACACCTGGATATAAAAGATACACAGTCCCGTTGCCTGTTGGAGTGCCTGCCGTGCTCTATATCAGATTGGTTCAATATTTTATACATGCGATGGACACTATAAAAAAGTGAGGAGTGAAGGGTGAGATAGGTCGCTTTTTCAAATGCCTAAATAATCAATGATAGCTCTTAAGGTGGTCACTCAGGCACTTAAAAATATTTAATAAAAGGTACCGTGATTTCAGCTTTATATATTAGTAATTGCATCTTGTTCTGAAGCCATTTCCAATTCGCCAAGGCTTTTAGACAGATTTAGACCCAAGTGGTAATGTCCTGTTGAGCGACTAGACCTTTTGCAAATAGAAAAGCGAGATTTATGAAACCTTTTGGGCAAAAATCAATATCACAGGTGAACGAAGGTATTAAACAAATACTAACCTATAAGTGTTTTGGCTCAAGTAGAAGTAACTTGACAGAGAAATAAAATACATTACATTGGTGGAAATCTATATATTGTCTGTAATACACTACATTTTCTACAGCAAATAGTGCTTTGGCTACTACGATGGGCACTAACTATTTTCTAACATTAATCACTACAACCAGGGGTCTCGATACGTACATACAGGTATGGCGTCCACTAGATAAATCAAAATGGCCCGCCATCCAATTTGACATGGGGGCAAAGTAAACCACCCCTAAAACCCAACTTCATCCCATATTTTAGGTAGCGCCATCATTAAAATACTACTTCAAAAGCACATTAAAGCGTCCAGTTTACATTCAAAGTCTATGTGGACGCATGTTTTGGGCATCCAGCGTTTTTGCTGCGCGTGTTGAGTATTTTTGCGGCACGAATCCTCCATTTGTGCGTCTAACGCGCCAGGGACGTTCGAGCATAAACGTTGGAAAAGCTGAACTTTTTGGAGGCAGACGCGGCGCAGCAACCAATCAGAGATTACGCTCTAGTGACGTGCCTACGCACTAAGTGGAAGAAGGCCCAAAACTAACCCTGCAACGATAAAATAATCCTCAAGACGCAGCTCTTTGAGCAAATAAAGATATTCATTAAATATGATATTAATATATTATTATATAATATTAATATAATATATTCAAATTTCTTGATGGTGAATAGGCGTATACACCATGTAATAGTATGTTTAGGGAGCATACTTCTGGAAAACCCCATATGAGGCATATTTACCATCCCTTTAAAAGATTCTGGTGAGAGCACTGACAACTATAGACAAACAGTACATTGTTAACAATTGTTACTATCAGCAGTTTTCTAACCACCAGTGGCGTTTTCAGCACGGAGAGGTGAATTTTGTTTTCTACCTGAGGAATCAAGTGTGGCAATTCTTGCTCGACTTGATCCTCTTACTTGTTTTTTCTGGTGTCGCGATGGAGTTGCTGTGCTGTAGAGCTTGCATGGCTCCTCTCCAATCAGACGATGGCCATGATTGATGTCCCATGTGTTTAGGAGTGGAGCACCTTAAATGCAGTTTAACTGAGACCTCGCGCATGAACTGCAGTGTTATGCCTAGGTCCCTGCGTGTTGAACACTTGGCCATGTTGGAGGGGCCTGAACTCTCATCTGATTCACGGTGGTCAGATCAACTACTAACAGAAAAGAGAGTGGTTCGAAAGCGCTCCTTTAAAGGGTAATATTTCCTCTGTTCCTCGTAACAGAGTGGAGCGCTCTTCTAGAGGCCTTCTCCGCGGAATCAGGTGGCGGACTACTTTTACCGACTGACTCTCTTGCCTGGGGAGTGGAGGCTTCACCCAGAGGCGGTCTCCAGCATTTGGAAAATCTTTGGCCTCGCCCAAATTAACCTTTTTGCCTCACAGGAGTCGGCCCATTGTCCTCTTTGGTACTCTCTAATGGACAATATCAGCCCGTTGGGTCTAGATGCTCTGGCTCAAGACTCCTATGATCTCCTCTAGGCATTTCCTCCATTTCCGCTGATTTATCCAACCCTCCTGAGAGTTCTACGGGACAGCCAAAGACTCCTCCTGGTGGCCCCAGTCTGGCCAGCGAGGATTTAGTTCCCACTGCTATACAGGCTCTGTTGCAGCTTGCCGATGTGCCTCCCCTCCAGGACAGACATCTTGTCCCAGCTAGGGGGGCGGATTGTGCATCCCCATCTCGATCGCCTCCAGCTCTGGGTTTGACCAATGCAGGGCCCAAGGCCACATTCTCTGAGTATGGTGGGAAAATAGGCCAATGCACGAGCACCATTGACGCGGCGGATGTACACTAATCGGTGGAAGTTATTTGGTGACTGGTGTCGCTATCAACTCTTAAGGTATATGTGGCTGCAATCTCTTGCTGGCATAGTAGTGTCAATGTCTTACTGTGGGCACTGACAAGAATGTTTCACTTTTTATGACTGGTCCCATGCGGCTCTGTCCACCTGCACGGCCAGTGGCCCCGTCATGGGACCTGTCAATGGTTCTGGAGAATATGCAGACGTTTGAGTCTATTGACCAGGTGGAACTCAAATTGCTGTTGTTCAAAACTGCATATCTCTTGGCTATGGCTTCAGGTAAGCGTGTGGGGGAATTCCAGGCTCTATCCATCTCTGTAGAGGGCACGCTGACGGTTCGGGTGCAGCCTTGTAAGGGTTGAGCTTTATCTACACATTGCCTCACCCAGTGGGTTGTCGAGGCCATCAAATGTGCTTACACCTCACAGGGTGACCACTGCCTGCTGGTGTCAGGTGTCATTCGACAAGAGGACTGTCTACCTCCTGGGATGCCATGAATGGGGTTCCTCTGGATGCTGCAGCCTCCTGGACATCACCTTCTACCTTTGCCAGGTTCTATAAGGTGAACGTGGCGGTTTCCATCCCCTCGATGGGTCCTACGCCAGCACCATTCATCATCTTATTGAGGTGGGTGTTTTTTAATTCCTCGTGACTTTGTTGTTACAAGTCAGCCAGTGCTTGAAACGCCACTAGCGGTCAGTAGGGATGGAATAGAATTGTTTCAAACGTAACTACGGTTCTATGAATCCCTCGAGAGGATTCAAGGCATTGAGCTTCCAGTGCCACGTGACTAAATAGGTTCACTGGGGTCACCGGAAGGTAACTATGTGAGTTTGTTGTTATTCATTATTGACTCCCGCATGCACAAAGAGTGATAATTCAGTAATTTAAGCGCCACCTCTGGGGATCATCCGGGATTCATAGAACTGTAGTTACGTTTATAACTATAATTTTAACCCGACAAAATGAAAATAGTAGCAAAAATAGTACCTCTTTACAAACGGGATGATAAGCATAATTTCTTAAATTATGGACCAGTCACATTGCTTTCACTGTTTTTGAAAATTAGAGGAGGTGTTAGCAACAAGGCTGGACAAATTCTTCCAAAAGGAAAACATCTTGAATTGTAGTCAGTGTGGTTTTAGAATAGGACATTCAACAGCAATGGCAATGATGGAACTAAATGAAAATATAGCAACCAACATTGATAATACAAAATATAGTCAATCATCTACAAAATGCAGGGTTCAGAATAAGCGGTATCGCATCGTAAAATGCGACGCAATTTCTCTCAAATGCGATGCGTTCGTCAGAAAAAAGTGCTTTTGTATCGCAGTTTTTTGCAATACAAAAATGTGTGTTGAATTGTATAACCAAAGCGCCTAAAAGTACTGATCACTCGTCAATGGATCGTCAATAACAGCATGACACACTTGACGGGTCCCGCTGCTGTCACAGATCGCGCGTGTGAAAACTGCTGAGCTGGAGGAGCCACCGGGAGCGCGCGGAGGCGACGAGGCGATTTACGAGCACCGCGTCTCGCTGATCTCACATAGTTATGTGTAACATGTAGTTATTGTGTAACATGTAGTTATTGTCGTGAGATCAGTGAGACGCGGCGCTCGTAAAACCCCTCGTCGCCTCCGCGTGCGCTCCCGTTTTCACCCCGAGGATGTGGAATTCAAAGGGTCAAATTCACTCATGTCCAGGACTAAACCAAAACGTGTTGTGTGTGTAAGAGAAGTCATTCTGATACAAACAGCTCATCGTCATGACGACTCTGGTGGTGATATGTAACTTGTGAGTGTAAAGACAATATGTAAATGAGACTCATGCAAATAGTCATCTGATGATGAAGATATGGAAGAAAGTTGTAAATAAGGCCATCTGACTTGGTGTTAATTAATTTGTTCAACAAATATTTTTATTTGCAAGTTTTCTATTTTATTTAGAAATAGAATATTTACATTTATTTGAAATAAATAATATTGTTACATCAATGGAAAATATTGATTGTTAGTCACTTTTGTGTTTTGCTATGCAATTATATTGCTATACAAATTTGAAAAAAATTATGGATTGTGTAGCAGCACCGCTATACAAGTGAAAATCCTTACTCTGAACCCTGAAATGTGTTATATTAAAAATATATCACATAAAATTGGAAATTGATGGAGAAGAAATTCTAAATTTCTAGTCATAACTGATGCAGATCTGAGTTGGAGATCTCACACAAATTACACAAAAGGAAAAATATCTGAATCTATTGCAATGTTGCATTAAGTAAAGTTTTCACTAAATAGCACAGCATTATTAACACAATACAACATATTTGACCTACGGTGTAGAAATTTGGGGGTCCACTTGTTCAACATATTTATAAACAATATTCATTTTACAGAAAAGGGCCATGAGAATTGTCACTGGCAGATCCATTAAACCCATTATTTGTTCAACTTAAAATATAAAAAAAAATCATGATATTGCTGACCTAAGTATTTTCAAAATAATGTACAAATAAATTTGAAAAAATACCCGTAAACATTTAAGTCACCATATCTAAAAGGAACAGACATTTTCAAAAAGCCCAGATTCAGAACCAAAGTAAGGGAACAATGTGTTTCTGTGAAAGAGTGAATTTATGGACCGGAGATTAATTTGCAGTAAAATTTTGTAAGCTAATTTTATAGCAAATGTTTATTGTAATCCGTTTTAAATATCAGTGCCAAGTACAAGTTGAAAAGGGCGCAGATAATATAAGCTTGCTCTTCTTTCTGCTCCTTTTCATTCATACTTTGTGTAACTGTATGTTGATGAACAAATCATTCATGAATTTTTAAAAAGCGCAGAAGATCTCAGAGTTCTGCAATTCTTTGGCAATTCAGAATGGAGAGGGTTTTTTTCGGAGTAGAGAGACTTTCAAAACAGGATTCATCAAACTAGCATGAATGAAGTTGATTGCAACTCCAGGTATGTTTTTGATGGCGGGGTGATGTTAAAAAATGGCTAAAAACTCAAAAAAGTAAATTTTGAGTCAATCACTTTAAAGTAATCATGCTATCATTCAATGTTCACCAATAGAGGAGTGTCAGAAACATTCTAATATTCGTTGTAAAGATTTTTCATAGGCATGAAGTTAGATCAAGTTTAAGGCTAAACTCGTGCAATTACCAATATACTGCTTTGACTATGGGTTTTCATGTTTATACATGGGTTTAGCGCTGGGGCTGTGGGTTGTCAGGAGCCTTTGAGGATGAATAAATATGATGAAGGGCCTTAATTATGTGATTGCTGGCTTGGAAACCATATGACTGAAAATAGACAAGAGCTCTGTGGGGAGGGCGCACTCCCACACCCTCCACACAGGGAGAGTGACAGGTACGTTCTGCACTGCCTTTCAATGGAGCTCTGGCACATTTTCTTCGCTTTGCACCTGTGAAAAAATCTTTCATCTGTTGCATACCAAACAAAGGTATTTTCACACACTAAAATTAACTAAACAAAGGACCAATTCGACACCACTGGTGAGTAAAGTGGACAGAATATCAGCATCTACGTAGTTAACGTTGTTGGTTATTGTTATTCTTTTACTTTGTTTCTTTGTTTGATTAGATTTTCAGAATCATGGGTAGAGTCAACAAAATATCCTTGCAGCAATTCATTATTACCACAGGGAAGGGAAAGACAATATATTGCTCTAAGAAAATGTCTCTGCAGAAATCCCCTTTTGAGAAGATGAGATTCTTGGCTAATGTCTATAGAGTGAATCGTTTTTTTTATGGAAACTGTGGCCTGTTATTATTAAAGACACATTTAATTAACTGACATGGGTCTTGACTCTGCTCTGTGGTTGACTGTATGCAAATAAACATACATTATTTTCACTCAGTTGATAAAATATATTCCCATTTCTTTTTGTTTCAAACACCATCCATCTATCTTCTTACTCTTATCCGGGGCCAGGTCGTGGGGGCAGAAGTCTAAAGCTATGTTCACACCGCTGCGTCCAAGATGCCAGAGTTGGACATTTGAAGGTGTGTAGCTGTGCAGAACAGGTGGAAAAAGTGGCTTTGGTGTATTCACTTTACAAAGTCCAAAAACGAAGGCGATGGGCTCCGGGGCTTGTCTGGGACCCTCAGATACTTCAGAAGTGAGCAGAGTTTAGTCAATATATTATTTGCTCCAAGAGCTACGTCTTGAAGATTTTTTTTTTTATTGTTGCGGGTTTGTTTTGGGTCTTCTTCCGGGTAGTGCGTTGGCACATCACTGGAGCGTAATCTCTGATTGGTTGCCGCAAAAAAGTTGAGCTTTGTTCAACTTTTCTGTGTTGGCCGCTTTGGACACTTTGGCCGCTCTGGACTCGCGTCCGACGCTCAAACTCCCCCGACGAATGTTTCTCCTTGTCTACTCTAGTCTTTATTGGACTGCTTTGTGACCTACAGCAGGAATACGACTACACACAGACTTCTCTAGAGGGTCTTCTCTTTGAGGGTCAAATCAAGACACCTTAATTGTAGTTTCTGGTGTAACAGGTGCAACAGGCCAGATGGATTCTTGTCCGGAATAGACTCCAACTCCAACAAGACTACAACCTTGTTTTCATTATGTACTCTCTATTAATTTATTCTTGTTTATTTTTAGTTTATTTGATCTGGGACAGTGCACAGCAATCATCATGTCTGTAAATGTGCCAGTATTAGCTGTAGTTTAGCTAGTTTCCCACTGTAGTCCCAGACAAGCCGTAAAATGCCAACAATTATAGGTCGACTGCAAAGGTATTACAAAATCATGTTATGTAATATTATACATTCCCAGTTATACATTTCCTAAACAGATGGAATTTCTTACAATAATGTTGGCAACTAATGAGATAATGGCTGGTAGACACTCAAGGGCCCATTATCATGCAGAAACAAATATGCAATTTCTAAAGTATGTTCATTCGGAGTTGACTTAACACTAAGCTCCCCATTGATTCCCTTTTCCCCTGTAGCTCTTTCACAGTCTAATCAGACTAACAAAACATGGGGACAGGTGCTCCTTGAAGATACTGGCAGCCCCATTAAGTATTTAGCAACAATTGTGCACCACAGAGGATGTATTCCCATTCTAGGGTAACCTACTTATCACCACAGTATAAATGCAAATGTTGAAGATTGTTACAGTGTGCAGCCATGTTTAAAACATCAGATGAAAATAACAAGTCTGTTCCAAGCACATATGCCACTGTTAAGGATGGGCTCAGAAAATAAAACATGAAAAAATTATATAAAATTACTAAATTTTTAACAGGGTTTGTGCCGGCTGTCTTCGTGTTTCATGTGGTAATCGTAAGTCTGTTCCTGTGTTGGACTTAAAAAGCCAAAGCTATGCAAACAGTGGGAATATGTATTTGCCATATTTCGACATGTTTATTTCATGAAGACGTGGTTTCAAATCTTTCCATCTTGAAGAACTAAAAACATAAAAGAAATGCAGAGTTGATGTATGCTGCTGTTGATGCAACGGTGACAGACTATTGTGGAAAGTTTTGTGAGATGTGAAACATTGAGAAATTAAAGTACTTTAATGAAGTACTTTTGTTTTTGTGGTGACTATATCAGCTCAGTAAAGCAATAATGACACTTATACCACCGTTTGGAGATGCAGTAAGCCACAAGCGTGTGTTGTGCGTCGGATTGAAACAAACTCTGGTGTGTTCCCAGATAAATAAAGACTAACATAGAAAATAAAAATTCAAAAAAGAAATAAAAGAGTTGACAAAGTTTAGAGAAAATATATGTAAATGATCCACGGGGAGCAATATTTTTTCAGGACATACACAGATAAAAAACAACAATAGTTTCTAAAATGTTTTCTGTGAACATGGAACCATTTCTGTTAATGTGTGCATCCGCACTTGTGGATACAAGACACCTGAAAATGTTGTAATATGTTTGCCAGGTTCCTAGTTGACAATGCGCATGTGCAAAAAACTGAACAGTGGTGGTACACAAACAAACGGTCGATGAAGTAGAACGTCTACTGCAGGTGACATTGGAGTACAAGATGACAAAACACCCAGAAAACATTGACAGGGGAAGTTCAGTCCAAACATGCCAACATAACTGCCCTCTTTCAGGACCAATATCCGGAAGAATCAACAGATAGGGACTTTCCGTAAGAGGCCCAGTTGACTGCGGGAATTAAAAGTATAAGAGAGAAATACACACAGGGTGACGCAGTGGGCCAGGGCTTGTGGTGCTCCTTTTCTACTAACTGTGTGAGGAAATCTGGGGTAGTTTGCCCGCTTCACCTGAATCTGGCATCGAAACTACGGACCTGGATGACACTTCCTCCACACAGAGCACTTTGCCGGCCACTTTGGAGCATACTTCTCTATCGTCTTTCGGCAGTTGTAAGGCATGGGGGACATGCTGCAGGTAGATTGTGCTTCTTCTGAGATGCATGACTGTAAATCCTGCTGCACTGTATTTGAACCATTGTAACTCCGATGGTGCATGTCTGATTCTTTGTTTTTTCCTTATTAACATACAAAATTAAGGTGTACAGTGTTCATTCAGCACAAAGACACAAACATGCAGCAAATGTGCACTTGCTCTTTACTTTATCCTGATTATGACCATTTGTGTATTCTAAGACTAAGCTGAACAGCCACAGAGGGGACTCGGCTGAAGAAAAAGGTTCCAGCAGACAAAGCACAAGCACACAAATTAAGAAGAGAATGCTTTTGGAGGACTCAAACAGACGCAGTGCAGAAAGCATGACAGCGCATCAATCACAATATTGCAAACATCACAAGCACAATACAAGAAGGATTCACAGTCACAGAAGGGAAATGCTTATTCAACCACATACTGCACAGCAACACAATAGGAGCAATCGTAGTTATGGGCACTACCAGGCTCAACCACCATCATACACGCACTTTACTACACACCCCACAACTTTGATATTCTTAATCAAAGTGGCACATCTAGCCATGCTGGGCTACTTGTAGTAGTAATACTTTTCATAAACCCAAGCACTGTTTGATCAAGACTGAGCTCATTAACCACAAGGTTGCACATGTTTTCAAAGTTTACATGACAAGTTACACTAATAATTTCACTAAAATATATTGACCTAACTGTATTGAAGCTGTAGCTTACAAATTTGCCTTGTTGGACAATGTCAGTGACAATTCAACTCCATAATGTGTGGACGTGGGCTGCAGATGTGACCAAGTAACCATTATGTAAAAAAGCTTTTGTAATTACCTACTACATAACAATAAGGTAATACCGTCCCAGGCATATGCGTTACTCATGCATATACTGTCTATGCATACGTTTGTGTATTGAGAAGAGAGATGAAGGACTTTCCTTTTCAAGTGTGTCTGTTTGAAGGTAATGTAGAATCTGAAGAAGCTGCAATCATCAAGAAATAAAATAAAGCAACAATATCATAACCCCTTTCTTTATTAAAGGCGGTATGGACGATTTTTTGGCGATTTGAGAACGCAGGTGGAAGTGCGCATGCGCACTCCCCCGTGCGGACCGATACAACACACACGTGCGTTTGTTTATTAGCGCAACGGAGCGCATCGCATCGCTCGTCTCCCGTAGATTTCTGTCCACTTCTGTGTCAGCTCGAACTGTCTTTCTCCGTCTTCATTTTGCCCCGTACACTGAGGGAACTATGATATGATGGATCCATGCGCTTAGGCACGCGGAAACGTGGGGACGAGCTTCACGCGGCTGCAGGTGAGCGATAGGAGCGTTTTATGATTGATGCATGGCAGGACAAATGATTTATCCACACCACGAGGAAATATGATAAAAAAAAATCTGAAAAAAATCGTCCATACCACCTTTAAGGCATATAAATCAGAACTTTCAAGGGAAATAATATCAGAAGTACATAAATGCATTAATGACCTAGACAAGTTATGATCTTTTTTATGGGCTAACAGGATTAGCTCACTGCAAGCTGAAACAAATTAAACAAGTGTTATAAGAAAAGGGCTTTAACAAAATGTTTATATCCAGCAAAAAATATATATATATCCTTTTAATTTAGCAGACTTTGATGAACAGCTCTTGCTATTTTTTTTGCTCTAGAAACCAACCAATCAAAGCTGAGGATTTCAAAGAAAGAATTCTATGCCAAACACAGCGGATAGTCAATTTGATAAACAGATCTACATCGACCAATGGGTTTAGAGTTTGACCTTGTTCAAATTGAGCAGAAAACTAGTTGAAAAAAGATGAAATGTCTGCAGTGTTTTTGCTTGAGACAAAGACAAGAAAATAAACATGGCAAAATTTGAGATTTGGTTAAGGCCAATGTGAGATCTCTGTCACATCTACGGTCTAAGATGAGCTTTTCATTGCCTTATTTCTCTGGAGAAGAAAATCTTAAACAGGAGCAATATGCCATATGCTCACACTGGTCTTATACAAAGCTAAAACTTGTCGAGGACAGTAACTGACTCTGAATTGAGTTCTTCACATGAATCAATCTCTCGCCAAAAGCCGTCGGGACATTAAAAAAACAACACATTGGTCTAAGCATCACAACAGCGGCAGAAGCAGAAAAATCTAAATTGTGTTCCATCCAGCGTTAAGAAAAGCACAGTCCTCTTTCTCATCCACAATTGTACAAAGTGCCATTGTTTGCATGTTTTCAAAAAAAACAAAACAGTCGTTATTTCTCCTAAAATATGCCGGAGTGCAGACCACAATGCTGCTCTGTGATTGGTTACAGTCCTGGGCCCTAAATGTCATGCGATTGGCACATGTACCACTGATGCGGACTGCAAATGATTCAGCAGGAGCCTAACAAGATGTATTCTCGAGTTGGAGGGTTGTGAAAATTGCGAGAATTCATCTTGCTGGCAAGGCTACTAGAACAAGACTTCTCAAACTTTCTCTGGTGCTCCCCCCTTAGGAGATAAATATGATATAAATACACATGCAACACATTATTTAGCTACAGTTTATATTGCCAAGTGAGCGGTCAGTTAGTAAAGTTTAGATTCGGAAAGGAGAGGGTGCCAGAAGCGTGGAGCAGCAGAGGTGGGGAGAAAAGTCAGTTGAGACAGAAAGAGCACATAGTGCAGGCTTTGGCCAAAGTCTTGATTCGTCCACCCGAGTGCACTCGGGGCCCTCGGAGCCAGACTGCTCCAATTCTCTGCTGCTCTCTTGTATTTAGAGATTAACCCTTTGTTTTCTCTAGACGTTTAAAAAACACGTCTGTCATGCATAAAATGTGCACATTTCCCCAAACGTCCAGTGCCCACCTTGGCACGCCTCTGGGCTCCTGAACAGGCCCCACTTTGAGATGCTCTGGTCTGGAGGAAAGACATGAGACTGAGGTCCTTTTTCATATTTTTTCTATCTTTAAATCTTGCATTTGTTTAACTTTTCTCTGTACAAAGAAGTGTTCAGTGTCTCATGTTACATTCTGGTCCAAACAAGCCTTGACAGAAGTATTCTCCTACTACTCAACCCTTTTGTCATTGTCACTACCAAACCTAACCACTTGGCTACATTTGAAGAGACTTCGTTGATCAACCTGTAATTTCTGTCAGTGTTTCTCAAAGTAAACTCAATTACTATTATTATTACACAATCATTTTCATGTTTTGTTTTTATTTTTATATATATTCCAAGGACCACTTTGTAATTATTGCATGAAGCCATGTATAAGCACAGGCCAAACTCCATCGCCTGCTCTACAGTATGTCCCGTCATCTCTGGCACACTGCACTGTCACAATGTGTCAGTGTGTGTCAAATTCACTTTCCATAAGAAATATGCTGACATAAGATTTACCATTTTCCTGCCTCATCATTTCTATCGGTAAGAGTATTTTAAGTCCTTGGAGATGGGACCATTCTTTTGTAACTGTGCACAAGTGTGCCAACCTGGCAAGACACATAATTAGAGTTAAAAATACCGTCTCTGATCAAGCATAGCATTACTGACATGTGATTACACTCAAGTGACAGACAAGTCATTGCTATGGAACTTCTTAGTTTTCTGATAAATCAGGCAAGTTAACGTTTACATTAAGTTCAAATGCAGAAGATGCAGACAATAGCATTCTCTGAAAGAGCTCAAATTAATGTAGCTAAAGTGGTGGCAGCCTTTCCAAAACTGTTCTTGTGGTTCCGTATCAAAAGTGCCATAGTGGACGTTTGTCATGTGATACGGTGGGTGTGGCTTGTTTAATTTGATCCAACAGAGATGCTACTGTAGCTCAAACCACTAATGAAAAAAAAAAAAAAACAGTGTCAGAGGACATTGCAATTTGTAATTCATATTACATTAGGCTGATGGCCCAACAAATACACATTTTAACCTACAATGAATACATGGACTCCTTTTACTTTTAATAAAACTAAATGTCCTTCATTAGTGAGTGAATGCTGAATGAGCATTACTTACCACTTGACACTTTTAATGAAATCCCCTTAACCACCATCTAGCTTAATCCCAACTGAAACCACTCCCCTGTCAGATTTGATATGCTGACATTAGAGGAACCTGAGTGAATTAATAAAAATGAAATATGCTAATGCCAGAGCTATATAAATGACTGATTAAAAATGGCAAAGGAAATTAATATTTGGTGTCAGAAGCTGATGGATGAGTATCTGAGGTACTAATAATGTATCTCAGATTATGTGTGCTGCGCTACAAAGAACAACCATTACAAGCTGCCTGTAATTATCTATTCTTTCAGTATGCAGTTTTACTCTTCACAAACAGGTCTTGCTGCATCCTTAATGTATGTCCAGTAAGGTGTCTAGTGTAATTAAACTGCAACCCAAAATCTTTCAGCAAAAAAGAAAAAACTTTACAAAACTGAGTATAATGTCTTTAGATTTGTGGCTCAATGCAGCAGCAAGGTGATTTATTGACATCGATGTGCTGACAGTGCACAGACAGTAATCCTTTGGTGTTAACAGACTAATCTTTCTATCTAAAAGCAAGGGATGGGTGGCACCATTGTTTCCCAGAGTTAAAATACAGCAGCTCAAGGCAAGAACCCACTGAGCTACTTGTAAATACAAGATCCAAAAGGCAGGCTTCACCTTGCTGCCGGTTCACGGGGGCAGTGATATAACTCATGCGAACAGCTGCAGGGTTTTTGACTGTTAAACTGTTCCTCTTTTTTATTCAGCCATCTATTGAAGACTTTTTCTTTGTAAATATATATTTTTTTTAGATAAAAGGACTGTATCTGTACCAAATGGGAATTGTTATTAACAACAATTAAAAAAAAAGATGTAGACATTCATAATAAGGTTACATCAAGCTTTTATTTGAAATAGATTCTTATCACGCAGAACAATTTGAAGGACTATTTGGATTTACCTCTAACATGTAAACTCTAGTTCATTGCAAATCAACATATAATACAATATTATTCTAAGATAGTGGAAACACAAAAATAAGTTGATAATCTATAGCAACAGAATAAATGAAGATGACTCCCACCCTCCTGAAAGTACCTATATAATAACTACACCAAGACAGGAGAAGATGAATTACAACAAAGTGGGCCAGCTATTCTTACAACATGTCATCTGCCATGAAGAAAGACACATCAACAGCGGCGCCGCAGGAGATGCTTAGCTCATAGGAATACAGCAAATCAGTAATATGTCACACTTTTAGTTCTTGTTTTCAGTGCAGCATCTAGTCTACTCTTTTAAATAGTTTCTGGAAATAAATGCAGCTCTATGAGCTTTGAAATAATAAACTGACAATTTTGGACCTTGTTATAGACATTTATATTGCATATTCTTGGAGCTAAAAGCCAAAATTATAAATGACGTAAGAAGATTAAATGAGTTCACAATAGAATTATGTATGTTACATTTTCAGTGCTTATATACAGAAATATTCAATTGTAACAAAGTCCAATGCTCTTGGAAGCTTTGAGGGCTTGTCCAGTCACAGAGGGCTTGTGGATGGGGAAGCTTAAATGTAAATGTCCACAAAAGTTTATTGTGGCAAGTGTTGTCAGTGACTCGGCCAGGCAGTTCTGCAAGAGTAAAATCCAAAACGTCTGTCTTCTTGAAGTATTGCATCTTAATTTTCAGTAAGCTATGCTTTTTCATAACTATCTAACTGCTGAGATGGGCTACAACATGCAGTGACATCCTCAAAATTGCAATTCTGATAATGGGGCTCTCAAAATAAGTCTTAACGTGATTATTTACATATCATGCATGTTGATTATGATGTCGGCCCACTCCTTAGTTGACAGTGTGATTCGTGTCTTCCATTTCTTTGTGATGCCTGGTCACATTCTTTCAACAAAATTCAAATGTGATTTTGTGGTCCTCCATTGTGAAGAATATACATTTTCCCATTCCTTGTCAGTCAATACAAAACTTCTCTTCCCCATTACTTTTAATATATTTAGTTGAGTGGCTGTCCAGATTAGTAATGCATTTATATAATGTAGATATTTTTTTCCCCTGAAGTATTTCAGTCAGAGGGTTGTAATGGGAGTTGCTTTGTCTGATGTCTTTTGATTTTCTTTTACAATATGGTGAAAAAAAAACTTGTGCCTTTTGTTATCCAGGTCATAATGCTCAGGTCGGTGCTGTTTGGCTTAAAACTCGGGTCATAAGCCAACCACCCTTAGAGTTTAACATATGTGTTTAATTTATATGTTTTAATTAGCTTTTTTCATGTCGTAAGCACAGATTTTGCCCAGGGGTTCTCTACTTCCTCCAGATGACTCGGCCGTTTGTGGTCTGCCAGTTGTTTTTGTATATGGTTCATTACGTGTAAAGATCGTCTTATGTTATCTTCTGAATTATGAATTAGAGTTGGGAGTATTTATATAATTGAGGTGTATATATCCACATTCAGAATTGAGAGCGGTCTATATGAGGCACAGTTATGGGAGTGATTGTGTCTGTGAGGCTACATTATCTCACTCATGGTCAAGCTGGTGCCCCTTAGAGCATTGATACCCTACACTACATTATGTGTGATATGGGAGCGGAGACACTGCCAAAAGCACAAACAGCAGCTCTTCTTTTATTTAGTCTTAACGTCATTTATAGGCTGCTTCACATCCAGTTTCAGTTGGCTGCCTATAAAAACAGGTTATTTAAATTCATAACTGCCACACATTTTTCAGTAGTAGAAACAAAAGAACTACTCAGCAACACTTTGCATATGTTACGGGTCCCGGGTGCGGCGACCACGTTAACAAAAAGAATAATCTGTAATACAGACGAAAAATAAGAGGAACAAAACACACGTGCACTCAGTGTCTTTTCCCAGATTACTTCTTATTTCAATACACAAATATAATTTTCATGCAGTGCATTTCAATGTCCTTTAAACAAAAATTAAAATAAAGTCAATGCTCCTCAATGTGCATCTTTCACTTTTTTTCAAAACTGTTACATTAAATGATATACATTTTGCCTTAGTGCAAAAATCAGGAATAAACTAAAAGTGCTTCAAGCTTACTAATGTGGACAATGCAGCTTTAAATGTACATTAAGGTGCTTACAATATAATCAATCACACTTAACATTTCTTATTACATTTTCTATTCTACATAAACAACACATATTGGGTCCTTTAAACTCTACTAAAGTCATGTCAGGAGGATGACCAAATTAACTGGTATAATATACAGGCTAGCGTGTAATCAACACTATCAACGGAGCTGACGACGAACTCTCGCGGGTACCGCGCGAGATCTCGGCGCAACGTGATTTGGTCTTAAACTGAGCCAAAGTCACATAAATACTCACAGTATTATGTTCTAACTGCTACAGCAGTGATGCAAAGCATAAAGCTACAATATATGGCGATTTCGACCACTTACTGACCTGTAATACAGACGAAAGATAAGAGGAACGAAACACACGTGCACTCAGGGTCTTTTCCCAGATTACTTCTGGAGGCAACAGGAAGTTGGTCCGTCATAGTTAACCAGAGGGAGCGCGACCACAGTGCCAAAGGTTCCGCTTGTTTCATTCTCCTCTTTCTCACCAATGTAAACACAGGACTACATATTTTAAATGTAAAATATTAATATTCTTAATTATTCAAATGTATTTGCACAAAATAAAGTGTCAATAAATAATTGTCTCAAAAATAATATACAATGTGTTCACACATATTTGGGTGTACCACACGCTCCCCAACAACAAAAAAAGTGGCTCCTGACACTTGACTTAAACCAAAACCCATAAAGTAATAAAGTCTCTTTTCAAACAGTTTCTGGAATGTCTTTCTTTCAGAGTTCCTAATCTTCTCAAGTAGTCTCTCTCTTGAGATATCTGTTCAGTTTAATAGCAAGGAATAGCATACGAAACAGGTTAGTAAGGGTTAGGGGTAAGGGGGGAGGGAGGAAGAGGTTGGGGGTAAAGGGGAGGGTAATACAGAAAAGCATACGGTGAAGGCTGGACGTTGATCGTGTTCACCGTGGGGCGAGTCTGGTAGGCTGGCAGGCCCAAGGAGGGATAGGTGAAGAACGTTTGGGGTTGCCTCTGTCTGGTGGATTGCCTCAGACGGGGTGGTGACTCTTGCTGGATGACAGGCTCTGGCTCAGGGTTGTGTGCCGGCTCGGGATTGGGGTGTGCTGCCGGGCCAGGAGTGGGCGTCCACTTCATTGTTAAGCTGTGGTAGGTTGGAGACTTGTCCACCTTCTGTAACAGTGTCTCTTCCTGGTTCAGGTTGCCTGTAAGATCTCTCTGCTGATCGGGTTTGATGTGGGCGAGGTCCGCTTTGGAACTCACTGCAAACTAGATTCACTGGACGTTGGTCCTGATGAAGACATCTGGGCACACGAAACCAATAGAGAGGCTCATCTTCTTCTGAGTCGCTTGCCTCTGGGCTGTGAGACTGTTCTGGTGCCTTAGGTCTTTCTGTCGACTTTTTGTTTCTCTTGTTTGGCTTGGTAGCTTGACTTTGAACGATGTCGACAGGCAAGTCGTTCACTTCACCAGGTTCCTGTGCAGAGTACGGATGGGACGCCCTCCTGTCTCTGGACTAACTTTGTAGACAGGGTTGTCGCCCACTTGCTCTCTCACGATATAGATTGTTTGTTCCCAGTAGGGTCTGAGTTTGCCAGGACCACCTCTTTCATTTAGGTTCCGCACAAGTACTCTGTCTCCGGTTTGTAGTGTTACTCCTTTGCACCTTTTGTCATAGTTTGCTTTACCTTTGGAGCTTGATTGTTGGCTGTTAGCATTTGCTATGTGATATGCTTCTGTCATTTTCTGTCTCCATTTCTCAGCACATCCTTGTGGTGTTTCAGCATTGTTTCCTGTCATGAGACCAAAGAGAAGGTCCACTGGGAGGCGAGGATGTTTACCATACAACAGGTAGTACGGGGAAAAAACAGTGGCCTCATGCTTGGTGCAGTTGTAAGCATGGATGACATGGGGAAGGTGTTCTTTCCAGTTTTGTTTCTCTTCTTCTCCCAATGTATGTAGCATTTGCAACAGGGTGCGGTTCAGTCTTTCAGCCAGATTGCCTTGAGGGTGATAGGGAGAAGTTCTTGAGTGACCTACACCTGCAAGTTCTCTGAGTGACCTGAACAGTTTGTTCTCAAATTCGCGACCCTGGTCGTGATGGAGCTTGGAAGGGTACCAAAACTTAGGAATAAAGTCATTGAAAAGACGGTCCGCTGCTGTCTTTGCTGCCTTATTTTTGGTGGGATATGCTTGTGCGAACCTGGTGAAATGGTCCACTACTACAAGAATGTATTCGAATCTACCTTTGCAAGTCTCGAGGTGCAGGAAGTCGATGCAAACAAGATCAAGTGGAGAGCTGGATGTTATACTGCCCATTGGTGCTCTCTCATGTGTAGCTGGCTTCTTTTGCTTTATGCATAGACACTTCCTTGTGACATACTCGATCTCTCTCTTCATGAAAGGCCAATAGAATCGCTCACGGGCCAGGTTCAGGACTTTCTCAACACCGAGATGGCCCATGTTGTTGTGGAGGTGTGTGAGAGCGATCTGTCTATAAACAGCAGGCAGAACCAGTTGCTTACGTTCAGTAGTCCTCCTGTAGAGATGGTCATTCTCGACGTGTAGCCGACTCCACTCTCTTAACAGTCTTTTGGTATTTGTGTCAACTTTGTCGTCTTCTGTTGGTGACATGTTTTTCTCTTTCATCTCAATAACTTTCCCAATGGCTGAATCTGCTCTTTGTTCTTTTACAAGTTCGTCATGACTGATTGACTGCAGAGGTCCTTTGAGAATCTGGCTTAGTGTGGCGAGGTTGAGAGCTGCAATCCATGCTACATCATCTTGCTTGGCTCTCCTGCTCCCTTCCCATACTGCGCCTACAGCTTCCTCTGACAGTTTCTCTGAGCACTCTTCCATGAAGTTGTTAATGTCCAGTGGACGACGGGACAACACATCTTCATTCTCCTCTTTCTCACCAATGTAAACACAGGACTACATATTTTAAATGTAAAATATTAATATTCTTAATTATTCAAATGTATTTGCACAAAATAAAGTGTCAATAAATAATTGTCTCAAAAATAATATACAATGTGTTCACACATATTTGGGTGTACCACACATACACAGTTAATACATGAAAGTGAGACAGGTGCAGGTAGGTATTTGACCGACTGTTTTATGTCCTCAGTTTAAACATAGCACAAATGAAGCCTTTACTGTCTTTTGTTGGACGGTGAGGTTACATAGCCAAGAGAGTTCAGGTGAAAAGTCAGAACAAAAAGGGACATGCTTTGGACATGTTTTGGACATCTTGAACATACGCCATTTAAAAAGGGGCCACAGGTGTGTGATAAAATGTGAATATATGATTATATTTCTGTGATGTATTTTATCTGCATAATAGTGATATTTTATCTGCATAATTAGTCTAAGAGAAGAACGGGTGTGTGACAAACTGCATTTGTGAAGGGGTCGTAACGATGGGCCAAAGAATGTTTACCCGAGGGGGGTGACAGCCCAGAGGAGTTTGGGTAAACATTACCCAAGACTTGATCTCTAGGAAAAATACCAGCTGTAAAACAAGTGCCTTGATGTGAGGCTGACCAATGAGAAATGTGGCCCGCCTATTCCAGAATATCTAATAAAACCAACCAGCATGCGAAAAAACGAGGTGAGACGCAGGAGGGTCAGCCAGGCTGCTTACAACAGCTTGGCTGACAGAGCCCAGCGTTTTCTCCCAAGCTTCCCATACAAATGTCTGATATTTCTGTGTCGTTTCATATTCTAAGTTGAATTGTGTTCTCGATGTGTTACGGAATAGCATCGGTGTGTCGTCTCATTTCTTGACAAGGTGTCCCAGATAAACATGAGACAACAAAACAACACAATTACAGTGTTGAATACAAGTAGGCCTATCTGTTCCGGATTAATCACACTGAGTAACAAAAGAGTTCTCACTTAACAATAAAGATCCATTTAGTTATTGTTTTGACCGCTGTAAGTGATGTTTTCACCTGTGAAAACGAGCTGCAGAGAGCCTCAGCTCAGCACCATCTCTGTATGATTCAAGACACTCCCCCCACACTCAGAGGTTGTGTTGAGTTCTATTTATTTTTTGTTTGTCTTTTTTATAGCAGCTGTAAGACTAGCTAATAATAAACAATGACCATTTTAGGTTCATATTTGGTATATCATTTAGCAAAAGTAACCCTTGTGTGGGGTACAAGCCTTCCAAGCCTTCCTGTGGTGTTTGACAAAATATTTTCGGACCGTATTCCAAAAAAGGAACTAACCATATGAAGGTCTAAGATATGGTTGGACAAATAATCCAGTTCGACTCAGAAGATCTGTTTTCGACAGCTGCTCAATCACAATATTTGAAGTATTAAGCCAAAATTGAACCATTTCCTCTTATCATCCCCATATGAAATGAAACATAATAGAAACATTCTCATATGAGAAAATAGAATATATAGCATGAATAAACTTTTACCATGCATTATTTAGTCCAGGATCACCTTGGCAGCTAGCTCTGTGAGATTAAAAGAATAATTTCAAAGCTGTAAATAATCCGTGCAGGCACACATCACATCCTCTGAAGGGCAGTGAATTATTTATTGTAATCTGGCAATGCAAGGTTGTTTATCACATATTAATGTGATACATCAGGGGAGTCATTCTCCTCTGGCGCACCACGAGCGTTTGGTTCAGTCGGCGACGGCTGCTGCGCACTATGAGAGGATTCATGGGGCTGTAATCTGAACAGAGCTAATCTACACCTGCAGCACACTGTCAGACACTAGCATTGATTATTTACACTGCCTTGTATTGCTGCATGCTGCTAAATCACTGATGTTACCCATACATACTTGGTTCACATTCGACATTATGCATTATATTGCTACGAACAGTGACACACATTACTTTCACTGCCAATGGAGGCATCGGGCGAGTTGTGCCACGTATGGATGTTCTAATGTAATGACCACACCATCTCCTGTCTAACATCACACCATCCTCACACAGTACCTCCCCTTTTAGATGTGCCAAAGATCACCATTGACCCTTTTGTAAACCGTATATGACGACCTGATGTTCTCATTTGAACGAGCTCCTATGACAAAATAAAACAAAATAAAAGTCAACGTGCTGGTACCATAGCCCAAGTTTCCAATATTCATTCAATAAACAAATGACAGATTCAGACAAATATATTCATCCTCCCAGGGACAATTCATTTAAGCAGCTTCAGACAATACATGAGGTTAACAGTGACAGGAACATGTTTGTGTAATCCCTCATTGGTCCAGGAGTGTTCCATTGTACAAAAAGGTTCAGTTGTAGTCAGTACTCAGAGTAGGATAAATATCTGAGTTCCCGGTCTTGATTTGAAGATTGGGTATGACGAATGAGTGTCGAAACAGAGTCCAGTGACAGGAAGACAACGTAGTCACTACAATTGTTTAACCTAAAACTCAAAACATTGTTCTAGACACATGTAGAAAACAAACAAATTCAAATGAAAAAACACATCAAATAGCCACATGTTCAAACTCAATACACAAAAGGAGCAGGTGGCTCTTTTTATGTTAACTACTTTAGCAAGATGACCATTGTAGACTTTTACATTACACATCCATTGCCATCTGTCAGAAATCAATTTATCCTGCCAAGTGTGGCAATGCTAGCATTTTAGCTGAAAATAATAATAAAATAAATAATAATAATAAAATAAAAAAGTCGCCATCTGGGAAAGGCCCAGGACCTTAACTAAAACGAATGAGGAGCACAGGTTAACTTGACAGACTAAGGCAAAATATATAAAAAAAAAAGTATATTATTCATTTACTTTGGCTTCAGATTAATCAGTTTGCCTTTCATAGTCCAAACCCTGTTCCACAACAGGCTCATAGCGGAAACAACAGTAGGCCAAGAAGTAGTAGAAGTGTTAGTCATCAAAAAGGCCCGTCCAGTTTTACGGTGCTGTCGGTCTGGCATCAGCATTAAGATATTAGCATTTATCCTCAACATAGCATCTGAGGCAAGGATCTCAGTAGTGAACATAATTGTTGACTCTGCCCGACGACACAGGCTTGACGCTCCAAAAAACACATTTTTCCAATTCAATAACTTCAGTTATGCAGGTCCGAGCACTGCACAGCAGATGTGACGACTGACATGGGGAGAGGTCAGGCAAGGTGACGGACCCCTCTTTTTTATAGAGCCACCTACACCTGAATGGTCAATCTGAAAAGTGCTTGAAGCCGACACACAACAATGGCGTGCATTTCCGGCAATATTCTTTTGGATACAGTTAAATTGTTGAAATACTATAAAAGTGTCTATACGAGACAGTGAATGCCATTATGAAAGCTATTTCAATTTGGCAAGAAATTACAAAGTTATTCACAGCTCCTTATGTTGCTATAAAGACTTGGGGAGATGTATTTTCTGTCTCCATATGCTGAGGCAGCAACATGTTGTTTACCATTACACTGCTTTGACAACCTATTGCAATAAAACAGAGATTTGCATGCAGACAGATTCAAAACAAGAAGAGACATTGCTAGTACATCGAGCCTAACCGCCTGGCAAAATCGAAACGTTACTTCCTTGAAAGATGTAAAAGATCTACTGAACAGTCATGTAATCAGAAAATGGTCCAATTACAGCAAACGGCTGAGATTTTAGTGGTCGGGCAAAGTCTTTTACACACTTCATTGATTCAGGAGAAAAATGTTTGCAAACAGGTTGTAGGGCTGAGTGTGAGTTTGTGTGATGCTGGTCGTGGCTCTGTGGGCAGATGATACGTCACCAGTCGTAGAGACGTGTCTGTGAATGGCTCAATGAGAGATTGCCTTTAGGCTCATTAGGAACAACAGCTGGTTGGGTAATGAAGAGGAAACAGCATGTCAAGAGGTTCCCCAAACTTCCCCAGAGATGCATTTCCAGAGTATGCCATTGAAGGAAAAGATTAATGTTGATGCATCATCACTTTACTGCACTTAAATGACTCCCAAACTATGTTATTTTGTCTCAAACTGGTACAGTTATGTTAATATGTGGCAACAGCTACTACAGAGGTAAATGTTTATTTGATTGGAGAAATTGGGAAACCGTCTCCATAAATGATGATAGTTCACCAGGAAGTGCTTCTCCAGCAGATGTTTTCTGAAAAAATAATCTAGTCTATAGCAAATACACTACGTTCATTTTTTTTTATTTTGGAACAGTGTGTATCCACAAGTAGATGCAGCTTTAGTGACTATAGAAATGGAGATGAATGCCTCTGGATTTTCCCTATTGAAGTCTCTACTGTTTTAGAATGTACACAAAGTATAAAACCCTGGACTCACAAGCTTCAAAGAGTTTGGTGAAAGCTTAAACATAATAATGAAAATAATAATTATTATAATTATATATAATATATATGCAATAAGTCAGTTTTCTCATTGAGTTGGTTAGCTTTTTATTATTTGCACATTAGTCTAGGAAATAAGAATAGCATCCTGGTAGTGGGGAAACCAGCCAATGTTGACTTCTGTGCTTCCACAGGAGCTGCACGTTGACAGGAGTTAGTTTTGTGCTCCAAATGTTCAATCCCATTCAACAGCTGCTCAGTTGGGCTGAAGTTTGAGACTGGACAGACTGTGCCATCTCAAAGAGGCTCACGTGTATATTGTGGGGTATTATTTATATGAACGGAGGAAAATACAGGCAGTGCATCCGTGCAGTTCTGGATGCCTCTGGTCGTGCAGTGATGAACGGCAGGAAAAGTTCCAAAGAAAGTCATCTAGATAGGTTTTGAAATCGAGATCTGGAAGTTATTTTCAATCTTTTGGCGCTGAGCTAGAAGTTATCTATTCCTCTATGTTGCCAAAAGAAAGACATTATGAATGGAATCAACACAATATTATCAATCTTACTTTACGATTAAAGAAGATAAATGTGATGAACCCTGGATACTACTTTTCAAGGTGCATTGTGGGAATATTAGTGCACTAGTTTTCCACCTGCCGGACATTTGGACAGCACTAAAAATTGCCCTATGTTGGGAATTGTAAGGACATTCAGACACCAAACCATTGTTTAGTGGTCCAACAAGGTTTCATTTCAGAAAAATCTCAAAGTCTCTATAGAATTAAAAAAACAAAACTTTGGGATGAGTGTTACAATATTTCTTTTTGTGATATGTTTAATGACTTTGTTCATTGTTGCCTATTTTACAATTTGATATGATTAAGGGCATGTTTATGCTGATTGAAGAGAACACTGGTGCTCTTCCAGCTAAGTGCGCTTCGTTTGTGGAGATGTGAACGCTTTATTAAACCAGATTCGCACCAAGCAAGTGCACATCTGGTCCATTTGAAGTCTCAGTGCAGTACACTTCCAGCCCCCGCAGTTCTCCTGGACACCTTACATAGGAAATAGTATAAAAACACAAATATCGAACCAAATAGACACATAATAAAAGTGTGTGCTAATATGGTGCTAATATCAAACAAATTACCTGCCACTTTGAAGTGAATTTACAATTTTAATTTCTAGAGTCCTTCTTTGTATTCCATCAAGTCACTGCTCCAAACTTCACATTCCATTAAATGTATAAAATCTGTCAATTAAATTAATGTGAAATGTATTATTTAGTAGTACTGCATATTGCAATAGAAGTTATCAGAATAATTTGGTATCAAAGCCTAATATGATTTGTTAAAAGAGGTTAATGACACATTTGAAAATACTCTTACTTACTCCATCTAATTTCAATCACCTTTAAGTTGTTGTAAATCAGGAGACTTCATCAGTGCCAGATTAAGCTTTTAAAGCTATCATAGAAATGTTTAGTTTTTTGTGTAGAACAGCCTCAGCTTTCTCTTATCGAGTCAGTGAAACACATTACTACATTACTAACAGAAATTATCACATGCATTAGTTGCAAAACATTTGCGTGCCTTCCAAAAAATGGCTTTTGGAAAAGCAAGTTTGTACCAATGTGTGATGAGTGAGAGAGATGAATGAATGTGTATAAACAGCCTCAAAAGAAGAGCTGAAATGAATTGAAGGTTCTGTGTGTAACTGGAGAAGTGGTTTTTGGGGTGGGTGAGGTTAGCAATGACCCAGAGCAGCATTGGTTAAGGGGCAGCAGAAGGATGGCCCGCAGCCTGGTTTTGAGGACCCCTGGCCTATAGTGTATTATGGGCCCTGTCTCAGCTACTCTCCACCGGAGCGACCCAAGGCAGAGCTGACACGCAGGAGTGGGAGAGCGGGAGCCGTGAATGTGCCATGCCACTTGTGCGTAAACTGCTGCTGCTTAATCAACCTGGTTGACCTAAGAAGACTAAAAACTTGGAGCCATGGAGGCGCCCAGGGTGTAATTCAACCAAGAACCGACGCTGAGTGGAGGATGGGTCTAAATTATTTTATAAATGACTGCTCCAAATAAGGGAAATGTGTGAAGTGAATTGTTTGTTCATTAAGAGTGATATGGTGATGTGGTCATGTAGCTATATACTTTTAAATTATGTAAATTGTTCATCAACCTGCCCAGGGACTACAGGTGGAAATAAGCATTGCTACAACCTCTCAATGTTTGTTGTACATTGTCTGTGTTTAAATTAATACCATACCAAGTTCCTGTCTTCTTAATATTAAATTGGCTGAGGCAGATTTTCCACCATTGGTCCTGTCAGGTTTAAGTCATAGATAAGAAAAAGGCTGTGAAGGTTGAAGGGTGGATGTTGAGGGTTTTATGAAATGTACAGCTACCTTTATACTGTCCAATAAGTGTCACTTCCTCTTGATAAAATGTGGTGCTTTTATAGGATTGTTTACACTTTGGTAGGATCTGATGATCAGTACTAGTTCAAGGAGAGGCTTCAGGGGAGACCAAGGGCACATGAATGCGCACTACAGAGGACATGCTATACTTTTTCTCACTAAAGGGTACATTGCCTCCTTTAAAATGTCCTATAATGTGGATTAAATCACTCACTTAATGCATAATTTCCACTTTGGAGATTGCTGTACAGTAGATGGTGCATTGATAAGGACAAGTATTTGACACAGCCAGAATATATGTAGTAGTTCTCAGAGTACAAATAGTTCTAAAGAGTCTATTTCCGTGTCATCATGAGCTGAACAAAAACTGAGGAATTATGGACATAATTTTTTATATTGGAATACTGCATGCAGTCTAGCATAAAAGGTAATGTGATGATGGCTCCACTATCAATAACCCTTTTGCATGTTGCTTGACAGATAAAATGTCTTGGGTCTGTTTGGCGTATAATCTTATGAAAAAGTATAATACAAAAACGGTATATTCAGAATAGAACATTTGGTCTTCATGTTTTATTAGGTGATAACATATAATACATTCCTTCTTAATGATTGCAGCTATGTATAGTATGTGGTATATGTAGGTTTGCAACAATTACTCAAGTAAATTGAGTTATTTGATTAGTTGATTATTATTATTTTATTGCCTGGATGATTTGTTTAATTTACATATTTGATTAAAAATATGTGAATTGGTGGAACGACTTGTAGCGCTTGTGTTTCACACAAGGTCGTGGCTGCAGAGCCGCGGCGCAGTCAAATGGCCCAGCAGTTTCAGGAACCGTGGCACTGCCATATTATAGCCTCATGGCTAACCCTAACCCTAACCTTAACCTTAACCCTAACCCTAACCTTAATGACCCAGCAGTTTCAGGAACCGCGGCACTGCCATATAGCCTCATGGCTAACCATAACCTTAACCTTAACCTTAACCTTAACCTTAACCCTAACCCTAACCCTAACCCTAACCCTAACCCTAACCCTAACCTTAACCTTAACCCTAACCTTAACCCTAACCCTGACTCTGACCCTGACCCTAACCTTAACCTTAACCGTAACCTTAACCTTAATGACCCAGCAGTTTCAGGAACCGCGGCACTGCCATATAGCCTCATGGCTAACCATAACCTTAACCTTAACCTTAACCTTAACCCTAACCCTAACCCTAACCCTAACCCTAACCCTAACCCTAACCTTAACCTTAACCTTAACCTTAACCCTAACCCTAACCCTAACCCTAACCCTAACCCTAACCTTAACCTTAACCCTAACCTTAACCCTAACCCTGACTCTGACCCTGACCCTAACCTTAACCGTAACCTTAACCTTAACCCTAACCTTAACCTTAACCTTAACCTTAACCTTAACCTTAACCCTAACCCTAACCTTAACCTTAACCTTAACCCTAACCCTAACCTTAATGACCCAGCAGTTTCAGGAACCGCGGCACTGCCATATAGCCTCATGGCTAACCATAACCTTAACCTTAACCTTAACCTTAACCTTAACCCTAACCCTAACCCTAACCCTAACCCTAACCCTAACCTTAACCTTAACCCTAACCTTAACCCTAACCCTGACTCTGACCCTGACCCTAACCTTAACCTTAACCGTAACCTTAACCTTAACCCTAACCTTAACCTTAACCTTAACCTTAACCCTAACCCTAACCTTAACCTTAACCTTAACCCTAACCCTAACCCTAACCTTAACCTTAACCCTAACCCTGACCCTGACCTTAACCTTAACCCTAACCCTAACCCTAACCCTGACCCTGACCCTAACCTTGACCCTAACCTTAACCCGGCGCGGTCTAAAACGGCGCGGTCAAATAGCGCAGCAGTTTCAGGAGCCACGGCACAAAATAACATGGCAGTTTCGGCCGCGCTCCGCGGCTCTGTAGACACTCCCTTCACACAGAGCCTTTTCCGCTCAGATTTGCAGGAGCTAAAGCACAACAGAGGAGAGTGCTGCGTGTTTTAAACTCACAAGTGCAACTGGGAAGAGTTTTGCTGTGTGAAAGAGCACCGTGTCCCGAGCTGCCACTCTAACCACCGCAACTAGCTCCGCGCACCGCCCACCCCAGCCCCCGCGTCCTCGCCCTGCCACCGCGGACCCCCCACCCCACACTCGCAGTCCCCCGTGCTCCCCCACACAACAACTCTGCTTCCCAGTCACACTTGCACGTTTTAAGCACGCCACTCTCTCCTCTGTTATGCTTTGAAACAGCAAATACATCCATGGAAACAGCACGTAGGACCGCAACATGTCATAATCATCTGTTGTGAAACAGACAGTCCGTGACAACACAGAGCCAACGCCGCAGAACGGCAAAATGCTAAATCCAGCCACCGCTAAATGGTTTACAGAATATACAAAAAATTTGCCGATTACTCGATCAATCGAAGAAAGAATCCATAGATAACTCAATTACTAAAATAATCGATAGAGCAAGTATTTGACACAGCCTGAATATGAAGTACTTTTCGTAGCACAAATGGATTTAAAGGGTCTATTTCCTTGTCGACATAGGAGGAGTTATGGACTGTGTATGCAACTAGATTCTGAAGTCGTGACTCTCTCCAGTATTAAATGTGATAAAAGTATGATAAAAAATGTGTTAATGGTGGCTCTGTCAGGGGTAAATTATGTGCTCATGTATGGTGGCCTGGCAGGTACAAATGTCTGTGCTAACCTTTCAATGTTACTCTGGCCAGTGGATCCACTATTGAATTTATAATTAACTTGTAGGGAAATGTGGGCATTTTTCTATTATAAGAGACATCTTGTCAATTACAATTCTGGCGAAGATATTCAGTGAACTTCCTGTTGGAGGAAAGGTCAATAGCTGTGTGTAATGAGTAATTGACTCAAGGCAGAGAGGAGCTCTGACCAAAGCTGCGCTTGTGATCAAGTAGAGAAATGTGATTTATTTCCATATCATTTTTGCTCTCAATTTCCAACCTGTTATAAAAATCAGGCCTGATTGAAGTGCTACTGTTGGGGCCAATTCATCACCAAAAATGACTTTGGAGAATGGAGCTTAAATGGTCTGAGTGATGAAAAGAACATGGATTTTTGAATGTGAACAATAGCGCAGACAAGGAGACCTGCTCTACCCACTATCAGACTTAAACAATATGCTAATGTTAGTGATTCACCGATGCCAAAGCGCACAACCATCAAGCAAACATGTCAGAATGCTGTTTAATGAGTATGCCTGCTGTGGGAATCATTTATATAGACCTGTAACACACATGAATGTCGCATCTTTATCTGCAGTGTGCTCCTTTTCTGCCAGCCTCTATCACAAGGTCAATGTTGAACATTTTGTCTCTTCTCTTCTGTGCTCGTGATTTCTGTGAGGCGTGTGTACTGCAGAGATCAAAACAATTTCAATGTCTCTTTTGAAGTATGTGCAATAGATTTTTTGCGTTTCTAAACATGGTAGAAATTGCACAAATGGGACACAATTTATTTCTAAAGAAATAACACATACCTGTAATAATATACATTGTAATAATACAATTAGTATTAACTTTAAACAACACATTATTTCATTATTTTGTTTGTTTCTGTTTTTACGTTTACCATTAGGGGAATTACCGTACATTTCAGACTTCAAGCCTCTGCTCCCCCCCCCCCACGCCTTTTTACAATGGTGCATCTAATTTATAGATCTTTACTGGCTAATGGCCACCGGGGGCAGGAAGAGCAAGGGTTACACACTGTAAAAGAAGATGTCAGTGGACAGTGTTCTCTATATTTTAAGCTTCAAAACACTGTGTTTTATTATAATCAGACTCATATTCATGGAGAAATTTGTCTAGTGAGGAAGTGAATCTAGATCATGCTATACTTTCTATACTAACGGAAAACCCCTGCATCCCTACCGTGGAACAATCGTTCTGTGTAAAGATCTCATGTAACAACGTAACACTCACTTCCTAAACACAAACTCAGGAGCAGATGAACCAGATGTGAAGACACAAACACAGGTAAATCAGCTCAAGTGTTGCTCTTGAGTAATCAAGGACAAAGGGGACAGTACGGACAGCTGCGATGCATTTTCTGTTTGTTAAGCTTCAAAATGCAGTGTGTTTTTATTACAATCCAACTCATTTTCACTGAGAAATTAGTCTAATTAGCTCCGCTGCGCAGCAAGACCCCGGTTCAAATAACAACTGGTGCATCAATATCTCAAGTCAAAATGTGACTTGCTTTATTGACAGGTGCTGCCCGAATAAGTTTTTTTTTTTTTTTAATATACATTACGCTTTTATTCAGGAGCGCTGTATAGCCCGAAAAGTATGGTTATTTGTGACTCTAATTGAGTTGAAGTAAATGTTTATCACCCAGTACTTTGAACTCCCCTTGGAAAAACAGGATACAGTCCAGGGTGTAACTATGGATCTGATATCACCTGGATAAGACACAGCCCTTTGTCATTCACGACTTTGATTTGAGGCCGTGTTTTTGTCATGTGTAAAATCAAACTGCTGTGCTGGGCTAACACATACAGCTTTTACAAACATGTAGGGTTTTTTTCAATTTTTTTTTAAGTCGCAAAGATCCTAGATCCCAATATTAGCCAAGCCTCGTTCTCAACCCACACTTGCTCCTCTGTAGCCGCCATCACGCTGATCGGTCAGAATCGATCAGGCAATCCACATTTCTGAGGCGTTTGCACGTAATGAGGAAGAAAATGCAGAATTGTATAGTGCGCTTTGAATCTTTGATTCATCTTCCAAATCGTCTTATGCTTTCGTGGGTGTACCCCGCACATGGCCCAAAGCTACTAGTAGTGTCACCCACTAGAGCACCTCTTGCTATATTCAGTTATTTGTAAAATTGTACATGACCATATAAATATGTAAATATGTTGTGAGGGGATATTTTTATTAACCAAGTTAAAATGTTTATGTCATTGTTCATACTGGGGGGGATTTGTTGTATTTATTTACTCAGTTTCTTAATTCTTATTTTATTCTACTGGTCGTTTGCATGTCTGTAACAAAGAAATTATGAATATATATTTATAGCTATATATATATATCACCTCGCCCGCGGGTGGTCTCTATTTCTTCCCCTTCAAGCTCGGGTCCTCTACCAGAGGCCCCTGGGAGCTTGAGGGTTCGGCACAGTATCTTCGCTGTTCCTGCACTGCACTTTTAAGGACCGAGATGTCTGATGTTTTTCCTGGGATCTGCTGTAGTCACTCCTCCAGTTTGGGGGTCACTGCCCCAAGTGCTCCGATCACTACAGGCACCACCAATACTTTCACGCTCCAGGCCTTCTCCAGCTCCTCTCTGAGGCCTTGGTATTTCTCTAGTTTCTCATGTTCCTTTTTCTGGATGTTACCATCCCATGGTACTGCAATGTCCACCACCATGGCTTATAAAAAGACCCAGGACACACTGCAGGGACTATGTCTCTCAGCTGATCTGGGTACGCCTCGGGATCCCCCCAGAGGAGTTGGAGGAAGTGTCTGGACAGAGGGAAGTCTGGGAGTCCCTGCTTAGACTGCTGCCCCCGTGACCCGGCCCCGGATAAGCGGAAGAAGATGGATGGATGGATATATATAAATATATATATTTAAGTATGCCTTCAGAAATTGGGTTCACAGAAATACACTGAAAGATCAGATACTAATTTGTGTACAATAAAATAACTATAAATCTTGCTGTATAAACTGTAACTTCATCATCACATAAATTTCAGTAATATTTTTTACGGTACCAAAGTTTTCCAATATATTAGACAAAATGGCCTTGTAGTCGAACAGGAAAACAAATTCATAAGAGGCAATGGAATAAATAATGTACGACTGTTGAGATTGTTTTTTTGAAAACTTGGAGTTGGGTTGCTCGTCAAGCTGATTGAATATTTATAGAAATGTATGACTAATGACACAGACAGTACAGTCTCCACAAAGAGTTTGATGATGGCTTTTGGGCATAATAGTCAGAAGAGATTTGTGTTTACAGCACACAATAGCCCGTACACACCCGCATGCACATTCATAGCCACAGCGTTTTTATAGACTTTAAAACAAGGGTATAAATTAGCTTGTCAAGAAGCAAGTTTCTTAGGTGTTGAATACTAGCCTTGAGGCAGGAGCATTCTTTTTCAGCCACAAGTCCCCCAAAAATGAAAAAACAGTCCAGTCTTACATGTCTTGAGGAAAATGAAACAGTTTGCAGTTTTTCATCCGCATGACTGAAGTAGTTCCCATGGTGCTGAGCAAAATCACACAAAGACACACACGCACTGCAGGGGTGTCACTTAGATGTTCCTGCGTGGGCACAGATGTAAACATATTTGGGAGTGTTAATCTTGTCAACTATTTAACATGGATGTATTAGGGCTGTATGATGTTGAGGGCAAGGCTGTTTGAAATCCAATGTTTAATTCTGTGTGAAGTGCAAACTGGGGAAGTGCTTTTGACACAACCCAGCAGGTACAGCTTTGAGGGTATTGATTTTTAGTGCTATTGCGTAAAAGTGGATGTGACAGATTTTCATCCTAAAACAAATGACTAGGGAACATGTTTTTTCTAACAACTTTTGGAAGAAAAGCTATAACAAAGTGGTGTACAGTATGTGCTGTGATACTACGTGTGTATTTAGGAAAGGCTGTGATTATGTATTATATATATCTTACAGTATCAGTTCTCCAATCTTCACTTTTTTCTAAGCCTCTCCTGAAGTGAAAAACGATCCCATTCATTAAATGACTTTGTGTCAGCTTTGCAAATTATATCTTGGCTGCTAAGCTTCAAAACTCAGTCAATAAAAGGACAAATGATATGTTTAAAGTTATATTATTTAAGTTAGTTTCAGGACACTATAGCTGTCAAATATTAAATGTTCTGTCCCGTACAAAAGTTACTGGATAAAAAACACAAGGAAAATATGACAGATTTGTAAAAGTGAAAGATATACCTCTTGTAATACATCTTAAAAAAATGTGTAAAGAAGTTTAATTCTGAATTTGGCATTCTTATTAAGGTGCTAAATAAATATAAATACTTATCTTCTTTACAACCACGCAGGGCGAGGGTCATGGCTCACAATACGTAAGAGACATACCTTTTCTACAGTTGAGTGGCTTATAATTGGAGAAAAGGTACAGCAGTGAAGGGATAAGATGTGGAATGTATCCGCTGTTCCTCAGTGTTTTAATGTTGCCTACAGTCTGACACTCGAGCCACAATCCAACTGGAGAAAGAGGATTTTTGCAACATTAACTTCAAACAATTACAAATACTTTGGTAAATGCAGTGTATAGATTCAATGCCTGATAACAGATATTTTATCTACAAATATTTTCTGCATTTCCCTGTGGAGCATCACTATAAAATCTTGTTTACTGTGGTGTAGCAGCTACTTCAAAGCAACAGGCATCAAAGCGTTTGAAATCCAAAGTCAGAAAGGTCACCTACACGAGTACGTTCAACACTCAAATCTCATTAAAATCATTTTTATTTATGTATAGTTTTCCCTGACCTGATAATAATAGTATTATCAATAGTAACAATAGTAAGCAGCTAAACAGAGGAATATCTACTGGTGTTTTAAAAATCCAAACTATTTATTTTGAAATAATACTGTTGAGTTACTCAAAAAGTCTCAAACTTAAAAACACCAATATTTAAAATCCCAGTGTAAATACTAGTAATAATAATCTAAACATTGCAATGTTCTAACCAACTGGCCTTACTAAATGGAATAGGGTGGTATAAATGTGCATCGAATGGATTATTTCGATTCTTCCCCACTCAAATCTAAAAGTTTGTCTTATATTCTACTAGCTTCCTGCAAATACTGCATCTACCGGAAGACTTCCACAGCAGTCCTTTTTGCAAGATTTTAATTGAGCATAAGAGAATCATTCGGAGCGTGCGTTTGTCCATTGACTGCTGAGTGTCCCACGATGTCCAAGCGCAGGTGTAAAATGCAAATGCTTATGCAGCAGCAGGAGCACAATGGACTCTTTTTGTATCCAGCCACTCTGTTTGACACTATAAATGTTTTCTGCATTCATAATACTATCAAGTCAGCAACTGCCCAAAATACAATTGCTTTGTTTTTCCTCACTTGACAAATTTGAACTAGGAAAGCTTCATACGTCCAATACAACAAAAAAGCAATACTCAATGACAGAAACGCAGAGATATTGATTTGATTTGTTATTTGTTTCCAATAGGTCACTTAGAAGGAAGGGCATCACAACAATCTTCATGTCAAACTCACATATTCAGGTTTTACGGCCATATATTATTCTATATTGCATTAGCCTAAGCATAAGGACAAGGTCAATGCAATTTTTCTAATGAGTTTTTAATTTCAGCAGTCAACACATTTCCAATATGCTGTGCTCTTATTTTATCCTTGTCTGAATCAATATTGCAGAGAGGCAATTATAGATATTATTTCAAGACATCCTGCAAGTGGACAGCAAATCCATGGGTCAGTTGTCACAACAGAGTAAAGAATTACTTCCTTTGGAGGTAACACAGGTGAAGTCTTAAAGGCTTAAAATAGAAATGGCGGGTTATTTATTTTGTGCTGTTAAGGTGCCCTTCCTTCCTTGTCCTGTTTGTTGTATCCGTTTTATTTCTATCTGTCTTTCGATCTGAGTGCTGAGTTGGCTAAAGGGGAGTTAACGAGGATAAGTGGACCACACATGGGCAAAATAGTTCAATAAAGAAAGCGCCGGCTGATGTTAATCATTATGGATTTACAAGGATGGGGAGGAATACAAAATCACACCTTGTGCTACAACTTCACTCCTTTTCTCTTGTCAAATTAAAATATATGATGCTTTTTCAGTTTGATTTTCAATTCACAGTCACTGGTAATGTCTTGAGTGACATTAACTTACTCATGGATTTCAGAGTTATGATACATGTGCCATGTTGCCATAGCAATTAACAATTTAAAACAAAATGTGACATTTTCAATGGTAAAAAGTATGGACCAGGGACCGGCAAACCTAGGCACACGTGTCACAGAGGGCACACAGAATATGTTTTAGGGGCATGCACAGCAACATGGTAAAAAATAAAATAAAATTGTGTCCAGCTGAGCTCATTGTGCATCATAACAGCAGATGGGCAGAGCAGAGTGTGTTGACAGCTGCTTCTAGAGCGACTCATTCAGCCTCTCCCCTCTGTGCACACTTCTTTGGGGTCTTTCCCCCTGTTTGCGTGTCACGCTGGAAAAGAAGCAAATGTTTTGGAGCGATCGTGTTTGAGTGCTGCTGTTTGCAGCGACACTATAGGTTTTTCCTTTCTCATCAGAATAAGAATCTGATTGCCATTGTCATTGAACATGCGTTAACATGTAATATAATACAATGCATAATAATGATAATGATAATAATAGCAAAGTCTAAAGAATCAAATACGGCATACATAAATTAAGAATTAACTAATAAAATAAGGTAAAAAATAAACTTGGTCTCGGTATGTACACAGATATTTACATAAAAATGGGGGGTTTTCCTGAAGTCCACGATTATCTCCCCTGTTTTCTGGGATCCAAGGTTGTTACCGCTGCACCAGGACACCTGCCAGACCACCTCCCTTCTGTAGACAGACTCATCCCCGTCCGAGATGAGCCCGATGAGGGTGGTGTCGTCCGCAACCTTGATCATTCTTACGTCGTGGCTGGAGGTGGAGCAGTTTGTGTAAAGGCAGAAGAGCAGGGGAGAAAGTACACAGCCCTATGGAGATCCTGTTCTGATAGTCCGAGTGTCTGAGACATTCTTCCCCAGCCGCACGTACTGCCTCTGATCCCTCACGAAGTCAGTGCTCCACCTGCAGGTGGAGTCAGGCACGTTGAGCTGGGAGAACTTGTCCTGGAGCAGAGAAGGGAGTCAATGGTGTTGAATGCAGAGCTGAAGTCCACAACTAAAATCCGGGCATAGGTTCCCGGGGAGTTCAGATGCTGCAAGATGAAGTGCCTCTGTAGTCACTCCACTTCATCTCTGTAGGCGAACTGCAGGGGTCCATCAGGGGGAGGACCAGGCGCCACAAGCCCCATATCCAGTGATACAGGGCTTCTTGGGGACAGGCACGATGATGGGCGATTTGAAGCAGGCTGGGACATGGCATGACTCCAGGGAGGTGTTAAAAATGTCTGTGAAGGCGGGGGTCAGTTATTGATGAGAGTGTCTCAGGGTGAGGGGAGAGGCACCGTCTGGTCCAGCAGCTTTTCGGGATTTCCGCTGCTCACATCCTGCCGTTGAACTAAGAGAGAGTGGTGGGGGAGGTGGGGAACCCTGGGTTGGGTGGGCAGAGGTGTCCACAGTGGAGGAGGGGGGTGGTCTCGAACCTGGAGTAGAAGGTGTTAAACTTCTCACCGGTTGGTGAGAAGCCGGAGCCCTCTGACAACAACCCCGGGTGGGGTTGTTGTCAGAGAACTGCTGCTTCAGACGTGCAGTGATCAGGTAAACCATGGCGTGATCTGAAGAACCCACAGCGGCTCGGGTCACGGCGCCAAAGGCCTTGCTGAGGATTGTGTAACAATGATCTAGTGTGTTTTGCTCTCTGGTCAGGACGTTACTAAACTGTCTGTACTTTGGTAGTTCATGGAGTCCGGAAAAGTCCGCTCCACACTCAAAACCTGGTCCCTCCTGCACATTCGCACTCGGTGGAATGTAAAGAGCGGCCATAATGAATGAGGCGAAGTCACGTGGAGCGTAGAAGGGTTTGCAGTTATGAAAAGAAATTACAGAGCAGGAGAGCAGTGCTTGGAGATCACAGTCACATCTGAAGACCAGGCGTTGTTAATGTACAAACAGCCCTCCAGCTGGAATGGCGCAGTCCGGGACCGACTCGCTGAGTCACTTCTCCGTGAAGCTCAGAACAGGAGATGAAGAAAAGTCTCTGTTTCGTCTCATCAGCAGCGCCAGTTCATCCAGTTTGTTGGAAAGTGAGTTCACGATAGAAAAGAAAATCCCAGGTAAGGGCGTATGTGCGCCTCACTTCCTAAGGCGTACAAGGGCCCCTGCTTGCAAGGGCCCCTGTCTGCGGCGTCTCACCAAAAAAATAACTAATTCTACAACATTCCTTGTTTGGTTATACGTTGAAAATAGAGTGTACTCTCTATCCCGGTTCAGCTTATACTGTGCAGGCTATACCATACACCTATGGCTAAAGTACTTTTAGCCAGTACTTTAGCCATAGGCCACTAAAGTACTATGGCTAAAGTGCCTTAAGGATTTTAAATGATGTTAAAGCACTCGTCAAGGACTACCTGCAGTGACCTTGTTTTATAGAAATCGATCTCATATTGTGTGTGTAAATGTGTTTTATGTATTGCTTAATTTTAGTGAATGTTTTTGCATTACAGTATCCTGTATTTGTTGTTTATTTTGTATTGTGTTTTAACAGAGTACCCATGAAAAAGACAACTTTTCTCATTGGGTTTTCCCTGTATAAATACATTAAAGAAATTAATGAATGTCAAAAGGCCACATTATTTTTGCTATGCTGTTCAACTGTGCGGCTTAAGGTGGGGGTAAACTACAGGTCTATGCCCATAAAAACACCTCACAAGAACTGGGGCTATGTTAAGTAACCTTGAGATTTTTACAGTTGCGCAGCGATGCAATAAGCCTTACTTCATGGGTTAACAACGCTTCTAATGACGGCAATTACAAACCTATGATTGGATATTGTTGAACGAGACCTCGGACAATACTAGGTCAATTCACTTCTGTAAAGTTAGAAGCAGTGGATTAATTGACGTCTTACCTTTTTCACGTCCATCATTTCTGGGTGAATGTTGTCCATAAAAGTTATTGAGTGAAAAATAAACTTCTAATCAATAGTCTTGATTTCTTCACTCACACGTGTAGTAGTTTTAATCCATCCAAAGATGTGCACATTTCCCCCATTCCCGCCTGAAGTTCTGCATTTGTGAAACTGAAAGTATGAAACATTATATAGTTCTTCAGAAATATAATTAGCCTATAAAAAGTGCAAGTCCTAAGTTAAGTACATTAATCAAGTGAGTCTCAAGTCGTGAAAATTGTGACTCGATTCTGACTCGGGTCAAGTCATGTGACTCCCACAGTTATGACTTCATCTATCACTCTTCTACACTGCGCACGTGCTGGACGCCTCGGATGCACGTCTGCTGGTGAGTTTATTTAGTGTCTGACTTTAAATGTACATGCGTCCAACTCAGATGTCTGACGCAAATTAGTATGAAGCGGTTTGAACGCAGTTTTACACAGCGAACACAAACTGCTCCTCTTATAAACAAAGTCCCATTATAAGTAAAAAAAAATGTTCATCTTTCTTAATGTTTTTCTCATAAGTGAAAAAAAATGTATATTACTAGATCCACAAGATAATCAAGCAAGATCATCAAACTTTCAATACAAACACGGTTGTGCGCCCTCTAAAGGCCCCTCCAGGTAGTGCAGAGTCCTTGCAGTCTTCGAGAAGTTGTGGGCGGGACTAGCCACTGTGCTCAAGCCAATTGTAGTCTGTCACTATAAAGGGAGAATCTGATTGGTCAGTGGTAACAACACAGGTACTTCTGCTTTGTGTCTGAAGCAAATGAGCGGCCAGTTCTCATGGAAATATAATAAGATTCATGCCAGTTCTGAACTTGTGACCTCCAGAACAGCACTGAGCTCCTGCTACTCAAGCATGTGTGTTTGAGAACGTATTAGCATTTTCTAAGTTATGATATATTGATAGAGAAATCAATAAATGATAATATGGGAACTGCTTTAAACCATAAAGCACGGTAATCCCTGAAAACTCTTCTCTAAATGTACAATATCATTAATAATAAATAATAAATAATAGAATGAAACACTTTGATAGTTTGTAAGTATTTGTAATGTTTGGAGTTTTCACCCTCTACAGCTCAAATTGTACCTTTCTACCACAAAAAACCCACCAGTGCAAAGAGGGTACATAAATCTGTCATATATTGAATGATAAATTGACATAGTAATTATCTTGACACGCCTGATTGTATTAGCCCTAATGCATATATGTCAAATGAGAAAAAAAGTACATTTTCTGTCTGACTATATTTGGTGACTTTCTGCTTCTGTCTCATTTCTAACACATTAAGGAACACTATCAGTTCCACAACCTTGGCTCATATTAATTTTTCCCATGGTTGGTTTTATAACCTTTTCTTCGTTCACCCCTAACTCTTAACTCGCTCACATTAGACTGCAAACCAATCATTCCTCCTTTTAACACCCGGTCGAGATTAGCAGGTACAATATTTTGGAAGACATCTACAGTGGGCCAAATTTGCATGTAATATAACAATGGCACCTATTATGAGGCCAAGACATGTACATCTTGTGGCACATTATGTCATCATTGTGAAACATTAGAACCCTGTTAAGTATGTATTTGCATATCATCGCCGGCGCTAAATTCAGAGCGTTGAATACATAACATATGAACATGAACATAAATAACACAAGGCCATTGGTGATGTCAGACCGGCAAAGTTTGTCCATGTAAGGACGATGCTCAGGAATCAGAGGCGGCAACCTTTTCCACAGTTGAGCTGCTCATTAAGTAACAAAACAGGTCATTGATTTTACAGCTTTGTCCAGAGATTTTATGGGACATAAGTGACTCTCATAAGAATTCACTATGCATCATTAAATCAGGGATGTAGATGGTCCCCCAAACATTTCCCCTCTGTAATGAGAATGAGCCCTTAACACCAAGAGGTACACAGCATAAAGGATAAGTCAAGGTCAGATGCTATTTTCTCCCTGCGGTGCGTGGATTATAACATGCGGACGAGGCAAACAGGAGATGATGAATATCTAAATGGTTCCATGAAAAAGGTAGTTCTTCAGCTCAACCCAAGACACCCCAGTTCTTTCCCTTTTCTAAAATTAATTTCATAATACATGAAAAAGCTTTTAAAGCAGTGCATAACTTAATGGGTGACCTTCGTGCAGCGAAGTGCAAAATTGTTGGGAACAGACATGCAAATGGAGCCATCTGTCCACTTTATATTTAATGTCCTAATATGGGAATAAAATTAGACTGTACATGCCAATAAGATGGTGCTACATTTGTACATTATTCAGTGTTATATCGTGCGATTATATCGGGCTGTTTTTTGTCATAACGTTAAACTGTCAAACATGTGGATACATCATGTGGATTTCTTGGATGCACAGAGGTCAGTGCTCCTGTGGCGAGTCAGCAAAGGTCAAGGTCATGAATTCAATTTGAGTTCATTTCTCAGCGTGTCATTGTAGCTTCAATAGCTTTTTTTCTCCACAATAGAAGATGGTAACAAAAAGAAAAAAAGTGGGACAAATTTTCCAAACCGCGATAAATGTCTATTTTTGGAGTCCAGACACACTTTTGGAAATGGGGCAGATGAAGTTACCACAGGCTTTTAGACGGAGGGATTAATCTAAACCTATTTTTTTCCAGTGTGTACCAAAAGACAGGTATGGGATCATTGTTTTTTTTCTGGAGGACGTTTACAGTAATGAGGTGAAATGTTGCATGTTAGCCACGTGGACGGCACAGAGAGAAAGTGAATCACCTCCACCCCGGTGATCTCTGCAGTCGCGCGAGTCGGAAACATGAATATCTCTTTCAAGGGTAAATTATTTGCTGTCCGGGCCTCTTTGGTTTCTCAATAGAAGACACTGTCCGCCATTTTATATATAGAACATGCTGCAATTAGATGCAGACAGTCCACCACGGTCTAGGTTTATACACTATAACACACTAATCGGGGGAAACATATATTTTTTTATAATTTAAAAAAATGAAGTCAGGTATTCCATCTTAAAATATGAAATATTAAAACATCATCCAAGCTGATTTATACAGTATTTACAATAGTGAGAATTACAAGGTCATGGATGTAAGTAAGCACCACAACTGGCTTCATAGCTCGGCCTATTAATTAGGTGCAAACGGCTCTTTTTAGATGCATACCTCGAGAAAAGGCTGAGTGCAGTAAAAGTTAATGACAGTAACCTATAACCACCTTTTATTGTGCGCTCATGTCTTTACTGCCCGCTGCATGAATATTAACCGTAACACAAGTCCCCCATTTCAAGTGATTTTACGCATCTAATTCCTCGGCTTCCTCTGCTGGGAGGACGCTGGTATTATGGACACACAGATTGTGTTGCTGATCCAATTCAAATCAAGCCAAGTTTACACACACATTCCACGTGACTGAATTACTCATTTCCAGAGAAATGTCTGAACTGGCTTCATGTCTTTCGCGGCTACATTTATTCTAGCGTCATATGTGGGCTCTTTCACGGACACAGAGACAACCTTGTAAAGAAAGAGAATTGGAAGAAATCAATCATATTATTTCTAGAATTGGAACATACTGTGAGTCAATGTTTTATTGTTTTATTGCACATAATACTACTACTGTGAGACAAAACACTAAAAACCGTTAAGTACTAAATTATTGTATTATTATATATGTATTTACTTCACAAGTGCCCCTCAGTTCCATCAATAATCAATATTTACCTCCATAACTCAGATCTCGAATGTGCACTTGAAGCTAAAATGAATTTGATGTATTATTAGTGGAGTTTATATCACAAATACTAGTGCGGATGGTTCTTCTTTCTCTTTCCTAATGACTTTATTTGCCACAATGTCACACAGTCAGGTCCGTTTCTGAGATTGTTTGAGATTGTTGTTTGAGATCAACGTCTCCCCCGGTATTGACTAAAAAAAAGGTAATGCCCTTTAGTGACCTCATTAAATTTGTGTTGGGGTGACATGTACACCGGGACAATAGTGAAAATGGATATGAAAATTATCAAGGAGGATGCATTGTGTCAAATTATTGTTGCGGCAGGAGGAATAAAATGCATCTGTAAATAGCTGAGAATGTGATGAAGTCCTCGCCTGGAAACTGAGTGTGACCCAGAGGGGACATAAACCAGATACAGAAATATTCTTCAGCTGTTAAACCAGAAAGAACGAAGACCAAAACAGCCTTTGTGTCGTGTTCTGATACTGTGTTAGTATTTATGTGACCTGTATGAGGTCAGATTCAAAGGTTAAATGCAGTTGGCTAACAGCCCATTAAATGAGTCCTGACCTGGATCTTTGCTCAAGATCTGGAGATGAGTCGATTAAACAAAAATTACACGCGCCATTATCTTTGTAGTTCTTTACTGAGCTCTTTGATACTAAGAATACGCATTTAATTGAAACATTGACTTTGCTTTAAGTAAATGTCTTTATAGAGCACAAATAAACAGAAACTATAACTATCCAGCAATGATACCGTATCGCTTCCTAACTTAAATATGCTAAATTTTAAAATCAGAACACTTATTTTAATAAACTACAAATAGACCAAAGTAAAAAACCCACCGAGGATTTGACTGGTCGCGCTCTCCTCCAGCTCCCTCTTTATTATCCGGTGCCTTTTGTCAATTACTGTGATTTGGGTCCGCGCTTGATGAGGTGCTCTCTTGTCTGAGGGGATTACATGTCTGGCTGGTGTTGCCACTGGCTACACTGGTGCGTTAGAGCAGTCAGAGCAGTCCACTACTTCACCGCTAACTGTGAGATACTATCTAAATGTTTGTCAGAACCTTTGGGCCGCTGTTTAGAAACTGCAATTACTTTTATTCTGTCAGGATTGTCACTTGGGATGGGGCAGTGCATCAGCTCATGTTGTCCCCTCCAGCGGTACAGGGCACTTTGCACTTCCCACTGCAGCAGCCAGGCCTGTAGCTGCGCTCTCTGGATTGTGTTACTGTGGAATGGAGCTGCTCAGATCACGATTTATGATATGTGACGCTGTCAGTTTGAGACTTTGTTTTGGTTGTATTCACTTTATTAACTACGCAGTGTTCGTTATTAGTAAGATTTGGACAGTTCAGTCACACGAGGACACTTAGGGAGCGTTTAGTACCCATACCCACAACCTAAAGATTATTTGTAGAGCACATTTCATACACAAGGCAATTCAAAGTGCTTCACACAGCAGGAAAAATGCATTAAAATCACAAAGAAATGACAGAAACAGAAATACAATAACATTAACTAAATAAAAATAAAAAAAACATCTAGCCAAATCCAAATTTATCGGACGACATTGGCAGACACTCCAGACACTCCTTCCCATATCTAAATAGTAGTTTTAGAATTGTAGAGAATTTCTCTAAAGAAAGACCTTTTAATTTGAATACATTTACATTTGCTATTTTTAAACTAAAATTTAAAGGTGTAGGGTACTACCTCAAAATAGTCCCAGATACATTTTTTAATATTTAAAATGTCAAAAATAAATAAATAACAAATAATAAAGACAATACAAAATAAAAAAAGGGTAACGTGTAAATAATTGAAGACATAAAAGAGAAGAGTGCAAAGCTGTGGCCTTTAAAGATCGGGAACACGTCGTATATGAAAAATTCTTGCAAAAAAAGCAAAACGTCATTATGTTTACCGGATAAGTGACTCAGTCCAATTTAAATAATAATGAGTGATTTTTTTCAACCAAATTACTCGATGAATCATTTCAGTTCCACACGCGTTGTTTTGTTTTGATGAGCTGTGTTAGATTTCAAGTAAAAACGCTGTGGAGAGCAAATAACTTAACGTGATAATGTACTTTCTAGCATGTCTGAAAATAAAATGCTCAACATAAATGAGATGCTGCTTATAAGTGTGTGTATATAAGCCTATGTATGATTGCCATTTTCACTTGCAATTACAGCACCAGACTTAAATCTAATGCTAAATTATTTGAGGACCCTGAATGTCTTGCATCATTCGTTTAACTGCATGTAAACGATATAACATCATGTGACCGTTTATATGATTCACTCTGGCAAACTCCAAAAGGCCAAGCGAAGACTGGAAAAGACCATGATGTGAGATAGAGTGAATGAGAAAATAAATCAAGTTTTCTTCCAAGAAATCCACCGTTTCTTCATTCATGTGCACCAGCTCCATCTGCTAATGAACTACTTGTTTACAATGATGATGGTGTTGTGCCAGCACTTACACCATCCATGTCTGAACCAATGTCCTCATCATTTATGCATGTTCATTAGCTTGTCAATCTTTATCCGTGCACTGTATGTATAAAATAAAGGTCTGACTGCCATCTAGTGTCATCAAGGACAAGAGCCCTCCCACAATGTGCTCATCAGCTCCTCTTGCCTCTTCATACAAATACGACAGGTGCCACGAACACTCCAGCACCCGAGGGTTCAGTCCACTATAGTGACTTATGAAGCTGTCTTAGTCCTCTACACCACCTCCATACCGCTCTCCAGAGTATTATCTGACATAACCCACACAAGCAGTTTTAATCAAAATGCAGTGTTTTTACTGCCAAACCAATGCAAGATCAAATGGAGTTTGATTTAATTTGCATTTCTTGGTTAAATGCGGCTGAAATTAGTTGATAGATATAATGAATGAGACTAATAAAGATATATGACTGTAAATAAAACTCCCGGTCATTGTATTTCAGTGGAGAAGGCAAGGACACAGAAATATCTAATGGTAAATAAGTGGACTTTAATATCCATGTAGCAACACGAGTAATAAACATAACAGGCCCATATCATATCGAGCCCATGAAGCAGTAAGCAATTGTTTGAGGTCTCAGGACAGTTTTATCTTACAATCCCAACGTGTCAACACAGAGACAGGAAAAAAGGCTCTCAATAACTTTGCTCCCTCCGTGGAACAAAACACAGAGACTTTAAATTAAATCACTTTAATGATTTTAAAGCACTGGTCAAGAACTACCCACACTTGTTTTATATAATCGTATCTCATATTGAATGTTTTATTTGTGTGTGTGTGTGTGTGTGTGTGTGTGTGTGTGTGTGTGTGTATATACAACACACACAGGTTGTTTAAGCACGGTAAGAAACTGTGTCCTTTTTATAGTGTATTATGCACTGTTAGACACATAAGGCCCACAGCGCCACCTGGTGGTTTGGAGAGGAGGTTTTCTTAGGACAGCATCTCTATCCCAAGTGGAGACACTCTTATACACATGTTTGAATTTTAGGTTTTTTTTGTTTGCTCATGTGTTTTTTCTTAATTAAAGAATTGAAACAAAAAAATATATAATGCCTGTTCTGATGCATGATTTAGAACAATTTTGAGCATGCATGTCTTTGTTGTTTTTTTCTTCTAATTTTGGCTTGTACAATTGTCAAATAATATTAACAAGGATTTCTAAAGATACTTTCTAATCACTTCAGCATAATAGAGGTTTGGGAGGAGTGTTTTCCCTTGATCCAAGAAGTGTTAATGAAACACATCAGGAATTACAACATTCACATTGTTTCTAACCTCAGCCACAGATTCTTCTTAGTCTGGTACTGCTTGAACATGAGTTTATGCACCATTCGGGAAAAGAAAAGGTGGTTATTTCTTGCATAGAAAAGCTTATCATACCGGGTGTTAAATCAATGGTTTTATGTGTATGTAATGTTCAGTTCTGAATATGTGCATGTTTTATGTATAAACACTTCCAAAACAGTCATAAAAATCCAGATTACTGGAACACAACTCTTTTTTATGTATATATTTTTGGGTCACACACAGGCTTTGGCAGACGGCTCCACTTTTAACAAACTGTGGTCAATGTGATTATGTGCTCTTGTTGTGGACGTTATTGTCTGTCCTTTTTTCTCTCTCTATGATAAAAGCGCACAACATATGAGCTAAAAGTTGCAGCCTCAGAAAGATTGTGCAGTTTTCCAAATCCCTGACCACAGCTCCACTGCGTTTGCTTGTATCTACCTCTCGCTGCACAGAAGATATGAGACAGCATGGGGCTTCTCGGGGAGTGGTATTTGTTGTAGAAACACGGCGTTAATGCGGTGTGGAGGAATGTGAAACACCGCTCACCGCTGGCTTCGCTTCACTTCATGTTTAGTGTGTGGACTTTGAGTCAAACGTGCCGTTATTCTTTATTTGTTTGAGTTCCAACGCACATAATGGTTATTGACATACTTAGAATGCTAGTATTTTCTTAATACTCAGTAAAAGTAATAACGTACACCTAAAAATGTTCTAAAAGAGTTAAAATTTCTACCGAACTACCGAAGCGTCAAATGTTGATCTTTAGAAAGAATTGTCCTGATTATTATTGGTCTTTAGAAGCAATTGTCCTTGTAATTGATGTAACCTAATTTTACTTCAAAAAACATTTGCTAAAAGTCGGAACTTGGAACTCTAAAAATGTACACAAGATGATAAAAAAATAAACCTCTCAGAGAAATTAATACTTTTACTTATTTAAAAAAAGTTTTTCAAGAATTTAAAAATGTGTGGGAAGAAAACAACATATCCATGCTCTCAAATGTAGTGAAGCGAAAGTAAAAAGTTCCCATTGTAAAATTCACATGTTAGGGGGGAATGTTTCATCATGTTCTCATTAATACATAATTGTATGTCAGTGTATAAGTGAGTAAGTGTAAAATGTGTAAAATGCCCCACATTTCCCATATTTGGGACTTACACATCCAAAAAACGAATATGGAGTTAAGTTTACATTTATTATTTATTTACTTAGATACAAAAATATATAGAGGCCATTTTAAATATCTTGTTAGTATTTGAATACATTTAAATAAATAGATTTGACTGAGATTTGACATTAAAAAAAAGTATGGTAAATGAGCTATTGCTTGTATACCACTGTCTTATTAGAAGAAAAGTGACATTTAAAATGAAACAATAAAACATCTTTAGGTACAGATCAGACTGTTTATTATTTCCAAAGGAAAGCTGACATGTTGAGATAGCAAATTGACCAAAATGTGTGTTTTTCCTGTAATGTCTTGCCTTACAATGAGCACAGTACTTTTACTGTTGTGCTTGCGTTATTTTCCGGTACTGATGAAATCAGAAATGGGACCATTTATTTCTTACCAACTTTCCCATGCCCATGCCAGTACTTGTATGTCTGTGATTGAACCCCTTTCTGTGTGTTTCTCTGCCTCAACCCCTCATCTGAATGCTAATCTGATAATCATGTTAGATTGTGTGCTGGTTGCTACATCAGCAGTCATGGAAAGATCTCCAGTGACAGGTACATACGTCTGGCATATTTAAGACCAAAACATGCGGTGAAGCGAAAAATCTATCACGTGTGATGCAATACATTTCAAACTCGATTAGATTTTCTCTTTGCAGAATTTTGCTGCCCGAGAAGTGACTTATCTCAGCTGGAAGTGGGATTGAGTGCGCATGTGCAGTACAAGGTTGTGAAGAGGGTTCGTTCCGTGTCCGCCTTGCTCCAGTGAGCTGAGTCCAATTTGCCCTTCTTTGAATATTTGCTGTGAGAATGCAGCGGCTGGTGGTCTGTCTCCCCTTTTCGGAGAAGAACGGTAAATACACCTTTGATTGGCAGTGCAGGCGCCTCAACCGCGACCCAAACCCCTCCTTAGACACTCCACCTGCTGGCGGGGCTTTTCTGATTGCCCAGCGGTAATTGACACATCTCTTTGTTAATTATCAAGGTGATGTGTCACTGGTAGTGGTAGACATCAGGGTAAAATGTGCAGTCCCGGCGCAGCATGTCAGCAAGGTGTCCTTTGAAAACGAGCCTCTGTCCCAGGTGATTAAAGCTTCTGTCATGTCACATCTTCCCCAGCCGATAATTAAAACAGAAATATAAAGCAGGGTCTAATGAACTGCAACTTGATCATTAGTTCATCAATAAATACATAGCATTTACATCTTGCATTGACCCCTAAGTTAAGGATGAGCGCGCACTTTGAAACACAAGGGGAGAAGATAAATATCAATCAGAATGTTTCATGCCGCAGACACTACAGCCCGTTAAATAATGTTAGCACTGTCTCCAAAAGGCCCAATTCTCATTTCCTATTACTCATATAGTATATAGTATATATATAGCATATAGTAATTTGTAAAAGCCTCACATACTAATTTTGTTTTAGACTGTAAAGTTCAAGCAAGAAAAATCTGTGCAGCTAATTAAATAATTAAAGTAACAAACATGACTTATTATGAGTTGTTATTTGGCTAGTTTTAAGCAAGGTTTTTTTTATTTAAAAAATCATAATTTTAGCTTTCACAAAACAGTATTCTTGCTGTGTTTCCTCACAAATGAATAATTATTTGCATATCAAGGGCAAATAACATTGGAGTGTTAATGAGGAAATGTGTTGGATCATAAGGACTTCCAAACACTCTTGTCTGACATAGTCTCCCTGGGTCTAAACAGCAAATGCACAAATCCACAATAGTCCAGCTTGGCCCAAAGTATCTGGACCTGTGTTACTTACGGCACAAATCAATTGTCATTGTCTTTGCAGCTCTTTGGACAAGCTTGAGGCATTTACATTTCCCTATTCCTCTCACACTCCATGAACATTCTGAATGTCTTGTCGGTCAAACAGTCTCGTCCTCTGGTCCACATAGAGACCGACAGGGGAGGTTAACATCCTGGTCCGAGGACGAGGAGTGCGACACCACGACATCAGTGACGTGGAGGCCCCCGGCCTACAGAAACACAAACGAGCAGAGCAGCCCTAAACATATTCTCTGTGCTCAATAAAGCTCATCTTTATTCATCTGCATGCCTCACCATGTCTGCGTATTTTAGATCCATGTGATTAAGTGACATTTCTCTTTAAATCCAAGTCCTCCAGAATTGTGAGCTAAAGTCAAAACATTTTTCAGACTTTAACCAACCCACGCCCCATCAGTGATGATGACTGATACAGAAATGTTAACATAGTGTTTTGAAAAGGATTTGTTTAACCTTGAATTTTTTCATGAAAGATTTATTCTTAATTCTGAATCCGTCATTTATTACTAAACCCCTGAATTTGTGATAAGCTAAGACAATCGCTGTATTTTTCACAGAAATTGAATCAATTTTAAATGCAGCTTTTTTCCATAATAACAATGTCAAATTGAGTCTAAGTGCTCATGCTTCACCTAAAACATAGATTTATGTACCAGGCGCAAACAAATTAGATTTTAGAGAAAAAATATTCAAGAGCGTAAACTCATGTTACATTTTCCCTCGTTCGAGAGTGAATCCTATGCTTCCACCTCTCCAAAGAGCCTCCTCTCACATATTCAGATTAGACATGTCATGTTTAATACATGGCAATAATGGGTGAGGAGTGGACTAGCTCACATCATGTTCTTGGGCTGGTATTGGACAGAATTAACTCTCAATGTAATTAAGACCACAGTGCAGCCATGTTATTGCCTGTTGTTGTTCTGAAGCGTTAACACAACTGGGTTAGAAGGTCAAGTCCACACAGTCCAACAAAACAAAATGTCATGACGAATGATTGTGTCCTATTGAACATGTCGCATCATTTGATAACAAGAGGGACGTTCTTAAATGAGGGGAAAACAGAGGGAAATTAAAGCAGAATAGATTTGACTTAACAGTTATTTAAAGAGGCTTTTTTTTTTTTTTTTTTTTAAAGAAGGGGGAAATTATTTTTGCCAGTAGTTACATATTTGCATTTTCAATTTATAATTACTTTACGAATATTCATTTATTTTGTCACCGGCAAAACATGAGCTTTATTTATTTCTTTGGCACGTTTTTTTTTCTTCATCTGTAATATATGAAAGTATACAAATTCACGTAAGGACAAATAGTGTTACATATTCTATTATAAATGCCGTTCTTAAAATACACTCTTATTATCATCCATTCTTATTTTGGTGCCGATCCGTTCTGCTCTGCTTTAAAAGGTCTGACGCCGGAGGGCAAGTGGCAGAGTGAAAACACACAGTGGTTAGTAGTTGGCACCAGCGTGAATGCTCTTGGGCTGCAACATGGTGCGGTGGCATAAGGAGCGTGCAGATAAGAGGCCTGGTGTTGCACACAGCTGGGGGCGGGAGGGGCTCCGCAGTGATATGTGCTGACAGCCCTGCGCCTCTCAGTTGACACAGCCCTCCTCTCCTGGGCACGAGGGGAGGGACTATTTACACCACCACACGCCTTCAAAAAGCATTCGCTAAAGACACCCCCAGAAAATTCTCCTCTGCGAAGCCCTTTAATTGGATCAGATCTATCATTTATTAATACGCAAGTCAAGTTTCTCCATGGTGCTTGACTATTAATGGCGGCTTGATCAAAAGGCATGCTATGACCTGTACAATACACCATGTCAGCCTGTAGAGGAATATACTTCCATCATCAGAGTGCAGAGGGCTGGAGGAGGGCCGCTGTCGTTACCAGCCAAAGAACAGAGCTCGGGGTTTGCAGAGTGCTGACCCTCTAAGACATGTATGGTAATTCTGTTGAAATATCCTAAAATATTGACTTTCATTGACTTGCATCATACTGTGACTTTGAATAGATCTAAAATCGTCCATCTGCAACTACATTTTGGAGAAGAGAATAGTTTCAAAGAAGTGCAAATGTGTTCAATTCACAGTTATTTAAATGTTGTCTTGTGCCTAAAATGTGTATTTACTCAGTATACAAATAACAATCTATCCTTTTTCAGGTTACACAATATTCAAAAAACTGAAACTATTAGCTATTTTAGAGGCAAACTATTAAGTGTTTTAAGTCAATCTATGGTCCACATGTGTACTTTTTTTATTTGGCTGTTTATTTTACATATATATTTTTTATTTACTGACCTTTATTTAACCAGGAAAGGAAAAAGATTTAGACTCTTTTTCAGGGGAGTCCTGGGAGGAGTCTATTGTACACTTTTAGTGGTAGGTGAAACTGGAGAACCCGGTGGAACCACAGACACGGGGAGAACATGCATACGCCACAGAGAAAAGCCTCACACCTGGGGAATCGAACCCAGGACCCTCTTGCTGTGAGGCGAGAATTGCTGCGCCACCATGCCGTAATTCGATTTCATAAAATGAGTTGTGAATTCGAGGAATAGTACTGGTAACATGTTTAGACAATGAGGATTAAAGAAAGATTTGTCACTGTTGTTTGCTCACAATCTCAATAATTGTGAATAATCATTGAATTGTGATATTTTTTTCACACAATAATCTTACCACTAAAATATTCTATTTTAATATTGCAGTGTATTTATACATAATAATATCTCTCATGAGAATGGGGAGTGATACATTTATTGACCCAGCTGACCTTAATAAATATTACATAACACTTGAGACCATCTTGAATTAAAAACCAATAAATGTTTCCTTTAGAAGTCATTTTCTACCACGTTTGACAAACCCGTGTAACCCGTAAGCTCATTATCATTGCTGTCTAATAAACGTGCCATTCTCTTGACCGGTAACTTCCCCAAATTAAGTATTTATAACCTGAATGGCAAAGTGTCTTGGATGGAATATTTAATTGTAAAGGTCCCATTATGCAAAGGTCATTTTCTTGTCACTCACCAAACTAAATTGTTTCCTTTCACCAAGGCTCCTCCAGCATTTTACAATAATCCGGCGGAGGAAAAATATGAACATACCAGGCCTGGCTATTGAGTGAAAACTGTTCAGTTAAGGTACAAATGCATCACTGTCAAGCTGGCTCCAAAGAGGCGTCAGCTCCCAGCCACGTCCTGTCTTTATTAGTTCAAAATGAGGAGTGCAACGAGCGTGCCACCAGTCACTTTCAGAATGTGGCTGAAAATGATGATACCTTCTGCCACTCACACTTTGAACAGACACATTAAAATGACACAAGTTAAAGAACAGCCCTCAAAGCTTTTTGTGCATCAAGGTACTTCCGTGTGACTTGTGTCGGTGTATTTTTGCACTTCAGTTCCAACACCACAACCCTTGAACATATGTTTCTAGTGTTTGTCCCGTGACTTGTAAGAGACACCTTATTTTTTTTCTGCAGCAAAAGCCTGAATGATTTTGGCAAACCCCAAAGTTCAACAGTAGTGTTTGATGTGACAGATGTGAGAATGGGAGTGGGCGGACGTGACTGATGTGGAGCTCTCAGCGTTGTGCTATGATTGAGACTGGAATTACAGCTGCCGTGAAGAGACACTTTTGACTGATTTCCCTCTCCGTGTATATACTTGAGAGCAGGACTTGCAGTACTGATCAAAATATTGTTGTAATGCAGAGGTATGCATTGAAAAACAACGCTGTGATTGAAACACAAAAGTGCAATTATTTGGTTCGGTTTCACAAACGTTCGTGCTCTAATGATTAAAATTCTCTGTTAAAAAAGAAAGTGTGAGTGAAAAAATAAAAATAACAAAATGATGTGTATTTTTATTTATAATTGACAGTATTTTTCCTCACACATATCAAAGAGTCTTCTGCAGTGTGCCCTCTTGTTTAGCACCTTCCAGTCTAATTCTTAATACTATTATTGGCACACCATTCATCATTGTGATTCAAATAGGCTTTTAAGCTAATTCCGCCCCGCTCACTTCTAACTGCTACTGCCACTTCTGATGTTTTTGCAATTCCGTGAATATTCCCATGATTTCAATTAAAAACTAGAGAAGTTTCACCTCTAATATATAATATAAAGTGTGCTGATTTGTGTTCAAATCCAGGCCAGTGCTCATGTTCACCAACAAGTCAACAATGCACCGCTGCTGTCGGGACTGGCAGTGCTTTGCAAAATCATACAGCTAAAATGTATGAATAAAAAGGTGAATTACACATTTTTGTTATTTACTTTACTACCATAAATTGTCTCATCTTGTTTTTTCTTATTTTTTGTACCAATAGAGTCGTGCCAAAGTCAGTAATAGCAGGTCCTGGGTGCCCCGAGACCAGCCTTGAACATTGAAAGAATAAAAGAGTAAATTCACAGTGACTGGGCGTGCTCCATGTGGGAAAAGCCTTAATATGCTAATGAGATCAAACAAGCAGTTTAACCCAAGACTGTCAATCAGGTCCTTGGCATGTGATCATGTGACAGCTGGGCCCGTGTTCCCTCCGGGACTCTAGTCATTTGCCCACTTGGCGTCTGCACAGTGAGCTGCACCACTGTGGTCCAAGAGGCTTGTGTTTGAACATGAATTAACCATGTCAGTGAGAGCTGAGATCAAGGTCCACTTAAAGAGTCATTTCAGTATTTATTTATTCATTTATGAAGCACTACATATTATTGATATGTTCTCCTTCTGAAAATTAACAAAACTTACATAAAACTTACTGTTAACTGTTCATTTATCTCAGCTTTAAATTGTGTCCTTAGTTTATTTTGAGCAGCGGGTGAGTTCCCTATAGTACTCACTTTTTCAGTAATTTAAAGCTAGTAAATTCTCCAAAATGCTATACAAAAAAAGTGTAAAATTAGAGTAAATTTTGTTTTACTGGAATGTAAATTAAACGTAAAAGCACATTTGATCCCATAACATAATTGAACCCTACACACAGTACCATGATAACCAGCAGTATGTGTGGCATAAAAACAGACACAAACAGCAACATTCACTGCTTCCACTTCAACTGCTGTCGACTTCTTATTTGTGCCATTTTCTGAAGTCATTGTGAGGAATGATGAGGCTTCAGAAGGAGATTTGTCAAAGGGCTAGTTATCTTGAGGCCACGGACACAAAGAGACGTAGCATCACGGCCCGTCCACACTTTCCACTGTCACAAGGGTTTCAAGAAAGTGACTGAAATTGTATTTTTAGAGTTACTAACTTTTGACTTGTCAGATTCTTGCAACCTGTCATCATTTCAGATGTGTCTGTGGGCCTGCGCTGCTACCTTAAAACTCTGACTCCAGTCCTGTATAATTTCCCCATCTTCTCCACTCCCTCTGTGCTAAATTGCATTGGAAGATGGATTTTTGGCATCTGAGGTTGTCAAGTCTTAGCCATGGAAGACTTTATGCACTGCTACACCCGCTATGAAAGTGAATTCTGGAGGGATGTAGGGTATAAGAGAGGAGAGTCAAGTGCTGCCACTGGAGCAGGTCTTGGGGCTTCGCTCTGTGATTGTATTTAACAATAATGTCCATGTAAGATCCTTCTTTTTACCCCTCATCTCATCTTTCCTTTCTCTTACGCTCCGTCTCATCGAAGCAATTTCTCTCACTCTGGGTCTGTAACAGGTTTTATAATGATGATGGGGTCTGGTGTGGCCACAATCTGAAGACCATCACCATTCAGAATTGGACTATTATCTTCACTTTCATTACACTTATTGCAATGTGCATATGCACAGGCTGTAGAACATATTCCCCATTAGAGCACGGCTCCAGTGAACACTTCTTTCTGACTGGCTCCAAGAGGCTTCCATTTGGTAAATATCTTTCATCCTCAGGAAATCAAGTTGATCTTAAACTTAAAACCTAACAGCATGAGGTCAACTCCATCCACCAATGTGAGTGTTCCTGCTTTAATCAGTGCACAAATAACCAGTTTCCTTTCTATGTTATTGCTGTAGCCTTTCAACTTGGCTGGTGCAATTACTGTATATTTGTTTCAAATCTCTATTCCATGGTGTGCTAACAAACCACTTTTCTTTCTTCGCTCATTGTAGTTTCTCCACTTATTGGCCACCTCTCCTTCCCCTCTCCATGTGAAATGATCTGCCTGAATGACACAGAAAGAACAAGCAGGCCCAATCAAACTGCAAATATTTGCCCATAGTTACTTGGCAATATTAGCTAAGTGTTTGCAGTAAGAACCTGACATTCATTCTAATGAAGAACTGGTCTTTGAGAAGTCACCAAACAGTTCTACATAACTTAAAGGACACATCTATTTAGTGGGAATTGCTCTAAAGCAGCACCGCATAAGATTTCTACCTTAGATATTCATAGACACGAAATTCTCTGCCAGTTGCTCAGACTTGATCACTTAGCTAGCCGAGGCAAAGCTAGCGGGTTTCACGTTCACAATACACTTTTGTCAATCGAACCAAATGTGCAGAAAGCAGCTTCTGCCCTTCGCCTGTCGATGTGCTGTGTACAATATGAGTCAAAAGTATGACAGGGAAACGTGAGGAAGTGTATTCTTGTACTTCAACACCCAGGGAAGAAAAAAAAAATGTTTGTTAATATAGGCAATCTAAGTTCCCTACATTCTTTAAAATGTAATTGCAAATGTATTATAAAATGAGTAATATACAGTAACAATTTTTACTGAACACAAAAGCTCCTTTAAATAGGCCAAATGGGTCATTGTGTTACAGTTCAAAGAATTAGCATTTGGGAATAAATCTAAGATCAAGTGAGTTGCATTACAATGTTAGTGATGCATGGACTTGATAGGGAAGTTGTTATTATGTATTAAGTAGATTGTACAATATAAACACTGCATGGTATCGTTCTTGATGTAAAGGAAAGACTAAACAGACAGTAACATGCAGGTAAACAGTGGATCACATGATGTATTTTGCTAGATCAACTCGACACACTGCTCTCACTTTTATCCCCTCGCAGGGCCACATAAATCTTGGAATCGGAGCCTCCACGCCCACAGCGTGTTAAAAGAGATGTGGGATTGACCGAAAAACCTCTAGAAGAAATATCAGAGACGCCCCCACAAACAACAGCCCCAGTTAAACTACCCCTAGAAAACCTGAAGCAGTGGCCATTTCATGGATTCCACTCAATAGTAATTGTAAACAATAGCATGTTTTAACTAGATGTTTAACATATGACACTGTGGTGAGATGCACCTGTGTTCAGTGTTTGCACCTGTGTTCAGTGTTTGCACCTGTGTTCAGTGTTTGCACCTGTGTTCAGTGTTTGCACTTGTGTTCAGTGTTTGCACCTGTGTTCAGTGTTTGCACCTGTGTTCAGTGTTTGCACCTGTGTTCAGTGTTTGCACCTGTGTTCAGTGTTTGCACCTGTGTTCAGTGTTTGCACCTGTGTTCAGTGTTTGCACCTGTGTTCAGTGTTTGCACCTGTGTTCAGTGTTTGCACTTGTGTTCAGTGTTTGCACCTGTGTTCAGTGTTTGCACCTGTGTTCAGTGTTTGCACCTGTGTTCAGTGTTTGCACCTGTGTTCAGTGTTTGCACCTGTGTTCAGTGTTTGCACCTGTGTTCAGTGTTCATGAAGCCACTTTCTACCCTCGATATTCCACAAGTGCATCCACAGCCACTTTGTGAGGTGAAATTAAAATGTGAAGCTATGTGCGCTCAGAGCTGGTGTTCACTGGCTTTTCGAAACATCCAACTTCAGTTTACACAGTAAATGCTGAATATGTCCAAGAGAAATGCAAACAAAACTCAAATCCCGCTGTTGCGTCCGACAGCTGCCCCAGGGTTGATGTCCGACATCAGGGACATCTACAGTGGGGCACAGGTCCCTTCAATTAACTCCTACATTTGTATTACTTATTTTGTAAAAGTCTGACGAAGTGCACCTCTTGAAAATTTGCACAAATCAGATGTAATTTCCTGTAATTCTAGATTAATTAATCCCAATGGCCTAATATGGCCGACAGTAGGCGTTTACTTGTAGTCTACTACAAGATTATAGCTGTTTTAGCTGATCCCTGGTGTCCATTTCCTGTGTCCGTGGTTCCCACTGGAGCCTCGGCCCTCTGCCTCTCTTTGCCCCTTCAAAGAAGAGGGGACTGAGTGCAGGCGTCAGAGTGCAGTTCATAAGAGTGCAGCCTCCGGGTCTGCACATTTATACTAATGTTGAGCTTGCCTTAAGTACAGACAAACTGAGCCTCCAGCCTCACACTGTGGACTCTGGACAGAGCCTGCAGGGACCAGACAACGCTAAACCCTCAAACTTTAGTTTGACATGTTAAATTGTTTTTAACTTGTAATCCATGTGAAATATTGAGAGTCGCGGGTCGCCGAAAAAAGTTAAAGCTTGGGCTTTGTAGAACATCTTTATGGACTCCAAACTGTTCCTACAACATTATAGGCTGTTATTGATCAGGCACATTCAGGCTCTGAGTCCCTCAGAACCAAGCAGTCACGGGTCTTAGAACTGTCCCGGCTCCGTCCTGCTCTGTGCAGTATAAGTTATGATCGGGTTAGCTTTTTAGGGCCCGTCTGATATAACAAAGAGCGCCGAAACTTGAACGTTTGGGACTAAAGCAGCCTGGATCCTGCAAGAGCCTGACTCAGGGTGAACATGGACATCTCCAGGTGAGGAACTTTTGAGCTTAAAGGACACAGTGTAAGATCAGTGACTGTTTGTTCATGCTGGAGCATAATTTGTGTTATTATGACATGTTCAAACCTGTGTAAACTGCTGATAAGGTGGCTGCTCCATGTGCACTAAACACCAGACGTTATTTCTCTCTGTAACTCAAAGAGCAATTATGGGTCAAATTTCCTTTTTGCGCAGCTGAACACATGCAGGTGCAAAGCTGTAGGTGAGTCTTACGGTGCTGAGTTTATATATAAGTTTATAAAGAAGAATCTGAACATTTGGATCCGACCCACTCGCAACGCTGTAGATCTGAACTGAACTGCCACACCTGCTACGCTCGCTCGGATCTTCGACAGCCATGCTCTCTCAAACTCATGCCTTCTATCCATACTCATTTCCTCATCAACCTTTTTCGTTCATCCTGGATGCTCATCACCGATTGGCCCTGTCCTATTATTGGACGTTATCTCCAGAGCCCTCTCCAGAGCCGCTGGACACGACATCGGGCACCAGGATGCCTCTTCCGGATCCACCGGGCTCCAGGATGCCTCTTCCAGATCCACTGGGCTCCAGGATGACTCTTCCAGATCCACCGGGCTCCAGGATGCCTCTTCCAGATCCACTGGGCTCCAGGATGACTCTTCCAGATCCACCGGGCACCAGGATGCCCCTCTACTTTGTCTCCCCTTCGATCCACTTTACTCGTGCCCCAAGCGTCTGACTCTAACCTTCTCAAACACTGAATACATTCCACACTTTACTCAGGTTACATCACTCTATGCCAACCTCCAGCGTTCAGAATTCACTTCTTCGAGCTAATTCGACCCATCCATTCATTCCACGTTATTGGACCGTGTTCCTTACACTCACTCATATTCCCTCTACAGGGAAGCGGTGGAGCCTTGCAACTTTATTATTCTGCTTTCCTCAACCGTTTGAACCTTCAATTCTCATGCCGAGGCCTTCAATTTAATGCCAATGATTCACTCTTCCTGATTGCAACGTCCAGAGTTGTTTAATACTTAATTTCGCAAGACCCTTCTCTGGTATATCATCAGGACACTATTCAATTTACTCTTTGTCATCGGTGCAGCTTCATCCACAGCCAAGATGGGCATCCCATACTGTCCTTGGTTGCCGGTCCTATTGGACTGCTTAAGTCACAACATCAGCGTTGTCCATATCGCTCTCACTACTCTTCCTCGCCATCGGCCTGCAGTTCAAGCCGCCATGGATCACCATCTCCCATCTCACATCATTAAATAATTGTTATTCGCATATCATGTGGTTGCGTGGTCCTTCCTAATGAAATCATTATTAATGCATGGCTCCATGGGTATAGAAAGTTTGAATCAAACTTCGGAACATTCTCCATGTAGATGGATCAGTTTTATACCATTATGTGGGATTTCCGAGACAAGAACATCTCCATGGAGACAAACCAATAGCAGACCTTTAATCAGAAAATATACTAGTCAAGTCTGTGGAGAGACAAGCCCTCTCACAGCAAGGGTGGATGTTTTTTGCAATAAAATCATCTGTAATGCCATTAATGACATTTTACACTTTAAGATAAACATTATTTGCCGTAGCGTGCACACTGCATTGAAATGCTCTTCCAGGGTGGAATTGCCTCTATTTCACTCTCCTTGGGATTAAAGCTATATTTTTATATAGTATATATATATAAGTATAATTTATTTATACAGGGGAAGCCCATTGAGAGAACCTTTCTTTTCTGTGAGAACCCTGTCAAATAGAAAATACAGATTAAACAAACAAACACAGGATAAACCCAGATAAAATACAAATTAAACAATAAAAAACCTATTTAATCAGAATTAACAAATTCTTAAAAACACACTTATACATACACTATGGAATAAAAGCATGCAAAGCAAGCGCACCGGCACTGCAGATGGTCCTTAACCAGTGCTTTGAAATCATTAAAAGGCATAAAATCATTTAGTCTCAATAGTCTCTGTGTTTTGTTCCTCCGGCAGGGAGCAAAGTGGCTGAAAGCCCTTTTTGCTTAGTCAGTATTGACTGTAAAATAAAAATATTCTGAGAGCCCAATTGGTGAATACTTTATCTGAAGTACAGCGAACTTGTTGAATAATTACAAGACTTATAAACAAACAAAAGACACTGCTTTTCTCATCTTGTTCTCAAAAGCATTAATAATTACTACCCTTCTTTTAGTCTGAGTTTGGCTTATTTGTTGAAATTTAAGTTTTTCATTTTTAAAAATATATAATACTATGGTATGGTATAGGTATAGGCCTATATGTTACAGCTGGTGTCCACTGTTCCTGTTCCACTGTTTTCCTGGTCTCCTGCTGCTGGAGCTCCACCTCCGCCCAAACCTGAGGATCATCAGCCTCACTTTTTAAAGACCAGCTCTGCCACGAGACTTTGCCAGACTCAACAGTGCGGTAAAGCTCATTCTAGCTTATATTATACTCAGCCCCTCCAGCCGCTTCAGCCACCTCCATTGTCCAGACCAGTATCAGCCAGCCATTTTCTCACACTAAAAAATCTTTCTTTCCCGTTCTTGTATTAAGTCTAACACTATTGGCATTTATTGTAGGCCTACTCTTTAAATATAATTCTCAGGAACACTTTCTTCTTGACAAGTTTTAATCACACCTGCACCAAGCGCCATTCTGTGTGTCACATTCAGCAAAGTCGCACATCGCTTAGCTGTGTGGCATGGTATAGACAGTTGATTGGTTGTTTTAGTTTCTAAGTACAATACAAACCAAAAGAGCTATGAAAAAACATGCCTTTCCCACTGGGGTTATGAAGGGACAAACCCGACTTGCCATCGTATTAGGGTTTAGACACCGAGAATTCAACAAAAATGGTCATTTGAATGTTCTGCGAGAATACGTCCAACTAATATCATCCGTATACATTTTAGTGTGAAGCATTTCGTTTGTGGCGCTATGACCTTTTATATGTGCTGAGTGGATGTGCTCCCTGATCAGAGGCTTCTCCTTCACTGAAGTGGCCTGTGCTATCGTGGCCTCCCTCTGAGCACTCAGGGCGCTTCCTCCACGACACAAACTAACAATGAGTGAGGGCTAAAAAAGTCACATTACTTTCATGTGTGTAAAAGTGCAAGCCCGGGAGTAATGGTGAGGAGGTGGCTTAGGGTCAAGGGGATCAAGGCACACTTATGTAAGTATTCATATCTGCCACAGCACACAGAAAGATGTATAACCAGCTTAGACTTAAGAACAATACAGAAGTGTGGTTAGCGCTGACTAATTTGGAGTCAACTAATTATCTAAACTTCAACATTGGTTGCATTTCCATCACCTCGTTTTTAATGAGCCTTTTAAGTATTGCACAAGTAACGGGAGGTGGAAACGTCATACATTTGCAAGTTTATATGCTCGCTTCAGGTGAATTTTATTTTGTACACACATATTAAAACCCACGCTACCCTCATGGAGTGTGGACACAGGTGAGGAACAAATGATCCCATCAGGTTGGTTGTTTGCCCAAAGTCCTCCAGCAAAGTAGAGCTGAACAAACATGGCTGCACCGCACAAGGTTTGAAGCGCAGGCTAAAAACAAAATATGTGGGCCAATTGATGACTTGCCAAGAGACGTACATGCACTATCTAATCATAATTAGAGGAGAAACTCAGGGATATTTTAAAAGTGTTGCAAGACTTTGGCATTGTTCTTTTCAAATTCAGCGTAACTGTTTAGAAAAAATCTATCAATAGCATTATTAAAATGTTCACAACCTGCTACATTTTGGACATGACAAAATAGTATGCAATTGACAGCTAAATAACAGTGAAAGTATCTCTAACAAAGGGTTAGTAAGGTTTTGTAAGAGTGGAAGTTATGGAGAGAACATGTTCCTGTGCTTCCAACTCATATTCTGCACTTTTGTCTGACTAAGCAGAGCGAGTGCTAAAATACAATTGCCCAATTACAGTGATATTTGCATAGCTGATTGTATATTTAGCATTTATGTAATATATGTTGTGAGGGTTCTACATAAGTCAAGTTTAAACATAAATGTATTGAGTTTTTTTCTGAAAGTTTAGCTGATAAAGAGACTTAAGATTTATTGTATTATATTTGGAAAGTCTTCTTTTTGATATTTCCTTGACGAGGAGCTCACACATGGGACTCAGTGGAGCAGGCGTGGTCAATCTGATAGATATGCCAACCTGACCACGCCTGGGAACATGACAAGTAAATAAGCTCAAAGCTTTATTACATCTGTCTTATTAGAAGAAGACACAAATAGATTGATTGCATTGATACTGATATTTTATCTAGCTTTCTTATCATATCATGATAATAGTTTCCTCTTGGAGATTAATAAAAGTAATTCTGATTAAGTTAAATGCTGATAAACGGATGGCACTTGCAATGCAATCAATAAGCAAGAAAAGATATCAAAAGTATGTCGTAAAGGAGTTCCAATCAAAATAGCCACAATACTTGTGGTAAGCTAGCGCTACAGAGGGGGTTTATGAGGCTTGTAAGTGGCAGCTCCACATCTCCACAGCTCAGTAACACTGAGGCTGCATGGCCTCTGTGTGTGGACTCTTAAATCAGCAGCCTCTGAGTGGTGCTGGTCTTACAGGGCCACCAGGGTGATCTGAGCAGCCCTGCGGAATGGTTATCCTGAACCACTGAAGCGAAGAGAGAGAAAAGAGCTTTCTATTCTATCTTGCTCATCTAGAACTCCTCAAAGGCAATCTAAGTTCTCTACATAAATATGCTCATGGCTTACAGTTTCACACACATTTATATTTGATGCTGATACAGTCTTGAATAAAAGGATTTTCATAAATGAATGTCACTAATGTAATAAGTGACAAACCCTGTGAGATATATTTTCAATTTCAGTTGTGTCTGGATAAAATACTTTCAAACATTGAAAATAGTTCAATTCATTATTCATTATTTAAACAGACTGTTTTGTCATGAATGATGCACTTGCAGCTTTACCTAATACCTGCATGTCTCCTAGCAAATTCACATATCAGGTATTGTAGGCGGCCCATCCAGAATTTATTCTATAATTCATGTGAATGGGTGAGATGAGCCATATTTGCTTGGCCTCTGGCCTTACTTGCTGCTGCGCTGTGTGCTCAGAGCAAAAAGCTGCAGGAGCCAAGAATATTTGCCAGGTAGCATGCCGACGGCTTAAAGCCTCATGCCAAACAGAAACAATATTCACATTCTTTGCTTTCCTGGAAAAGTTTACTTAGCTTAAAATAGGGCTTCACATATATCTATCCCAAGGAATCTCACATGATGAAAAGCACCACTATAGCATAACAGTACGACCACTGACATGAAGTGTCTGATCATGTTCATCATGAAGGATATAATGCACGTGTAACAAGCAGGTGTCAGACAGTTTTGGCCAATTGTGTTATGGGTTCCTTGCAGGAACAATTGCAGGATTGTTATAGTATTTGTCAGAGTCCGTGTCCAAACACATTCATCTTATAAAAGAGAAGATGCTTTGCACCAGATTGCAAATTCCACTAGGTTCTTTCACCTGCCAAATTGTGAAAAATGTAAATGCCCTGGGATGATCACATCTTCATATTTTTGTTACTATGCTTTGTGGGGCTTCTCAGGCAGTATCGATCAAAAGTGGTTCAAATAAGTTATAATGATGGTGGTCTCTCTAACAGACACTGCTGGAAATAATATAGCAGGTTTTGTTGGATGATGTTTGAAAATGTACCAATCAATCAATCTTGTAGGAGCTATACATATCGTTTGATTGACTTTGCCTTAATGAGACTGGCTACAATTACAATTATTAAAGTCTATAGATTAAAACATTACAATAAGTGAGAAAATATTATTTGCATGGTGTATTTATTAACTTATTTATTACATGTCACCTAAAAAGGAATAATCAAAAGCCACATGTCTAATATTTTCTTTTTAACTAATGATAGAAATGAGCTCATCAACACTTAATAATTCATGTTTCTATGGTGATCTACATAATGACCTTGTGTCGCGCACTGCCAGTCTCATCGGTGAAGTCTGGATTGTGTTCACAGGGAGCGGCTCCTTTGGCCTACAACAAGCTCCGGAACGATGTCCCCCTTTATTTGAGGTCAAGTAGCTCTGATGAACATTTTATAAAGGCATACTTTCTTTGGCTGAAGACTACACTTGTACTCACACACTGTGAACTGTGTGTGTATTGTAGTGTTTGTGCCTGCTCTTGTTGTGAATGTTGTTTTTTACAGGAACCTACTGCAAAACACTAACTCAGTCTAACCTGATCCCTCCCCCTTTTCCTGTATACAAAAATTAATACAATTATAATAAAACATTTGATTTATAATGCTCTTTACATTTGAAAGTACATCTCAAAGTGCTGTAGGGTAAAAACAACAAAACAGTATAAAAATAAGAGACATCACATAAAAAAAAAGAAACATTTTCAGTCCTTTCTTAAAAGCAGCCAGCGTGTGTGGAGCCCTGAGGTGCACTGGAAGGGCGCTCCACAGATGGGGAACAGCAGCCTCAAAGACTCCTTGCTGGTCTTGAGCCGTGTCCTGGGAGGGAGCAGACGGTGTTGTTGGCCTGACTGGGTCTATTTGGTTGGAACAGTGCACGTGATGAACATACATGATATACATGCTGTAAACACGCCCAAGTGTCGCTATGGGCTCATTTCCATCTGCTCACAAACACACTCTCATTCATACACCTGTGTATTTCAATATTGGAGGCACTACAGCCATTGTCGGTCCCCCATCCCAGCACTAACCAGGTCCAACCCTTTGCTCTGAGCAAAGGAACTTACATCACGTCCCCAGATCCGATCTGAATGTGAAAGTGGAGAGAAATGGCAGATGAAGGAGTCAGTGGAAGAAGTTTGTGAACTAATCCATACACAGGGTGACAAATCAATTCAGGCAAATGTAGAGGGTTCATACCATAATCGGGCGTAGGCCGAGTGAGGGATTAAGCGTGCCTGGCTGCAATGACAGCGGAAATAAAAAGCCTCTGCGCGAAATTGAAAAAAACTAAGGACATCCATAAAACGAGTGGACGCGGCATGACACAGTAGGGTAACATGCCTCTTTATTTTTGTAAACACAGTGCGCTACGTTGTGTTCTTTTGTGCGCATGCGAACAACACCTAGCTGCATTCCGTTCACACTATACTCAGACGGTAGTTGCATATTTTTGTAATGTGAACATAGCCTTTCTGACATTTTGTCCTAGTGAAAGTTTGGTAGTTTTGCTGTTACACGTTTTCTTTATGTTGGTCGTACAACAGATTAATCTGCTAATCTAGTTTAAAAAATGGTCAATGGTCACATTTATATAGCACTTTTCTACCGTCAAGGCACTCAAAGCGCTTTACATCAGGGTCTACTCACTGGGGCGAGTGGGGTTAAGTGCTCAAGGAGAGAGCGGAATTCGAACCGCCAACCATCAGAAGACGAGCACTCTACCACTGAGCTACTGCTTTATACAAAACTTTTCTGTGCTTTTGATTTGAAGGAGTGAATCTGTTAAAGCAACATCTGTACATGCTGTAAAAAGTCACAATTAAAATATAGTTTTGCTCTACAATTAGTGTCAACAAAAATCTTTATTCAAAGGTCCCTTATTTTTCTATATTTCCCATCTCATAGTCTGCACTAGGACATCCAGATAATATTTTGCATTGTGCAACAATCAAAACACAAGGCCCTAAGAGCGACAGCGCTAAAGTTGCCAAAATAGTTATTGATTAAAATAGTCCAACATAAGCGTATGTTTACACCTGTGAATGACAGGGAGACCAACCCTCAGCATCAAACCGGAAATGACAACAGGGTCAGAAGTCAGAGAACGAGAGCTTCGAGGGAGAACCGCTTTTAAGACGCCACCTGTCGGCAGAAGGTGGCAGCGCGCATTGCTACACACGGATGAAAGAAAAATACTTCTAGAATTGTTTGAGGTAAAAATAACACTAAGAGAAAGATACATGCTCACAAATGTAAATTTTGCAGAATATGGGACCTTTAAAAACCTGTATCACCTTAAATTATATTGTTATATTGCATCACTGATTGGCGGATGCAATTATTGTAATTCTGATCTCTTTATCGCCAACATGAAAATCATTTAGAGGCTGTTAAGATAAGTGAGGACCATGAGTAGAGAGCATGCCATCAGCCGTGTCACGCTTGAGTGCAGCAGACAGAGGTAGAGAATATAAACTAGATGCTTATGTCCCAGACAAGATGGCCACGGCAGAGCCGTGTCATGGAGCTCTCCTGGACCTATGAAACCTATGCACATGGTAAATGGTGACACTTGTACATACATCTAAAAAATGAACAAAAGCACCAAGAGACATCCTATTAAGTGTATTAGACTATAACTATGTAGTGTAGTCTTAGTTTGTGTCATCCCTGTTTTTGTAATGGCCTTTTTCCCTGCTGCCAAAAGTATGCTTCAAATTTATTTATTTATTCCATCCATAGCAGGAGTTTTGAGGTCCAAATATATCTTCTTTTGAACTCCTCTTCCAAACCAAACAAAATGAAGGATGGGGAACTACCATTTTGAGTACTATACATTGAAATATGGTAGATGTTGACAATATCCAATGTCATCCTGCTAGTTTCATGCTGCACCGCTCTCTCTCTCTCTCCTGGAAAAGCCTGGCAGCTCTGTGAAGGTTCTGTTGTTGATCTCGCCAGCGCCTTCAACACCATCCAGCCGCTGCTCCTGAGGGACAAGCTGGAGACGGCTGGTGTGGAGTATGACCTGGCAGAGTGGATCCTGGACTACCTCACAGACCGACCCCAGTTTGTGAGAGCACGGGACTGTGTGTCTGACACTCGGACCTGCAGTGTGGGGGCACCCCAGGGCACTGTCCTCGCGCCCTTTCTCTTCACCCTTTACACTGCAGACTTCAGACACGACACGAATGGCTGTGTCCTGCAGAAGTTCTCTGACGACTCTGCCATCATCGGACTCATCACGGACGACGATGCGGAGTACAAGGGACTGGAGCAGGACTTTGTGGACTGGTGTCAGCGGAACCCCCTCCTCATCAACGCGAAGGGACAATGAGAGAGTGGACTCATACAAGTACCTGGGTGTTCATCTGAACCACAAACTGGACTGGACTCATAACACAGACGCACTGTACAGGAAGAGCCAGAGTCGGCTCTACCTCCTGAGGAGACTCAGGTCTTTTGGAGTGACAGGGCCACTCCTGAAGACCTTCTACGACTCTGTGGTGGCATCAGCTCCTGTACGGTGTGGCCTGCTGGAGCAGCAGCATCACAGAGAGGGAGAGGAAGAGGCTGGACAGAGTCATCAAGAAGTCCAGCTCCGTCCTGGGCTGTGCTCTGGACTCGGTGCAGGAGGTGGGGGACAGGAGGGTCCTGGCTAAACTCACATCTATGATGGACCATGAGTCTCACCCTCTGCAGGACACTCTCTCCGCTCTGGAGAGCAGCTTCAGTGAGACACTGATCCACCCTCGCTGTGTGAAGGAGACGTTTCACAGGTCTTTCCTTCTGCTGCTGTCAGACTTTACATCAAACACTGTTAGCCCTGAACATGTGTCATTCTTCTTTTTATAATTCATGTGCAATATTGTGACATAATGTCAATCATCCTTGGTGTAATATTTTATGTCCATATAACAGTTGTAAATAAGAGTGTTATTATTATAAAGATTATTAGAGTTATTTCAAAGTTATCTGCTTTATTATTATACTTCTGCTACTAATGTGTTTTTGTGCCTAATCTGTGTTGCAACACTGGCATTTCTCCATTGTGGGACAAATAAAGGTTATCTTATAGCTTAGCTTTCATTTAATTTGTATGAAAAATAATTAAAAAATGCATTTTAAAAATCAAATATTTAAAGTAAATTGTGTATCTATACTTGTATTCTTATAACATCCTGATCACTTATAGCATTTTATCTCAGTCTTTTGTCAAATGTCTGCTTTGTGCTTGTGTTTCTGACAGATTGCATGTCATGGCAGATAGATGGGTAGGTGGACTGTAGGCACTTCCTTTTACTCTATATGTAAAGAAATAAAGAGTCCATTTATTTAAGTGACAGCATCAAATGAAATCCTGCTTAATTCTGTAATGTCTGATATGAGCGACGAGTGGACTAAAGCATATATAACTATAATCAAAACACCAAAACTATATTAAATAGTAGAAGTCTATTGCTATTACTATTATCATTCCACTTTCTCTCTCTAAGACCAGTCCATAGTCAGTGCTACCACTTTCTTGCTATTATTTTTTTTGTGTAAAAAAATGAATGCTTTTGTTTGTGATCCGTTTGTAATCCTCTGCTATTGCAGGAGATTCATCTGAAATAAAGAGCTCATCTCGGTTGAAGCTGTTATTATGAAAAACATTACTTAGTTTTTGAAGATAATTTATTCTTGACTTTTACTTATTTTCTTCTTTATTTTTGCGTCTAAACATATTCTAATAATAGAAAAATAATTACTGTTTATGTTATATTGCTCGATTTTTCATTGTATTAATAATCTTTGCTCTAAATGTTATTACTATATGTGGTATAGGATGGATAATAATGATTAAGAAAAAATATTGTAACTCTAAATTGTAACACTAAAACAACAGGTACAATAGGATCCTCCCCTCTGGGGCTAGGACTCAACCGAGTTGGACTTTTCTGGTTAAATAAATGTCAAAAAAATTAGAATACAATAAATAACTTAAGACTTATCAAATAATGTAGTAAGCATTCCAAGTCCAAGTACGTTTAAAAACCTGATCCGGTTGCGCTAATAAACAAACACACGTGTAGCAGCGGAGCTGCAGAGCGCTCGGGCAGGCGGCATCTCAGGAAGAACAGGAGTGTGCGGGTGAGTGTGCACATGCGCATTTAAAAAAAAGGGACCAACAGTCGCTGATTTCTCAAATCTGCGAAAAATCCTCTATTCAACCTTTAAAATCTTTTTTATTATTATCATCATCATCATCAAAAGTTGTTTGAAAGCATTTCTCCTTGTCCTTGGTACAAACTACCCACTTCTGAACCTGACAAGTCTGAGTCGAGACCCAAGTCTTCAGTCATATATTCTGTCTAGTCCTTTGTGTTTTGGACAAGACACGAGACTGAGCTCTCTAGTATGAAAGATATCAATAATGGATTCATGCTCTCCATGCCTCACATATAAAATGCAAGTGTCCTATAGAAAATCACTGTAATTCAGCTTGTGTCCATAGAGACACTAGTTATAATTGACAGTACAATGCAGTGCCAGGAGGCCACCCCTGTCCAAAGATATACGATGAAAGCTTTTGAGTGGGTTTCAAATGAAGATGTCAGGGTCTGTTGTCCACTGACAGCTGCTTTTAGCTTAATCACACGCCATAAGCACCATAAAAACGGAGGTAATAAAGTAGTGGTGTTTGTCAGGACTCAATGTGTAAACATTGTAATAATTCAAATCCTCTGCAAAGTGCTGCTGACAGGGCGTAATGTATCACACAATGTCAGAAAGTCCGGGTCCTTAACCTGGTCTCAAAATGCATATTCAATTCAATCAAATAATTTTTGTAGAGCCCAAAATCACAACAGCATTTGCTTCACAGGGCTGCACGAAACTGTTGATTTTACCAACAGAAAGTCAGAAAATCAAACAATGTTCTGATATGTACATTTTTCATGTCATATTAAGAATAAGGGCTTCAGATTCTACTTCAGTGCATATGGTGAAGGATTCATTGAAGGAGTATCTTTTCTTGGATTTTCATTGAAAAATATGCTTGTCTCCTCTTTACTAAGGTATCGATGTGTGCAGTTTGGTACTGCCAAACGAGAGGTAATTTAGTGAAGCTCAGACTGAAAGGCAGGTGTAACGAACATACATTTGCCAAACCCACAGCCCATCGACTTTGCACACAGCAGTCGCTCTGATAACTTTGTCTACGGCCAAAAGCTTAGACATTTGGCACACGCTCCACATGTCCTTTCGCTCACAAAATCGGATGTTAGAAGGATCCACACAAAAGATCCATGTCTGTGTGATGTGCTGAGGGTAGTACTCTGGCTTTAGTTGGATCCCCCAGGCACTGCTTCTTTCCCGACTCTTCCCCTCTACCACGAAACACTTACCAGTTCCCCTCTTTCATGTTCCTGTCTCCAGACCAGTGTTCTCAGCCGCCCCACATTTCTCTACATAGCCCCTGTGAATAAATGTTATTTTGTTGTTGCAATGTCCTGTAATGTCATTACATAATTTATTGGCAATGACCTGTGACTTTTTGTGTGTTTTGTTCTGGCTCTGTGGACCACCGTACATCTAATAACCCAGCAGAGGTGCTACACTTAGTAATTGTTAATCACAAAAAACATGAAATACGTAAGTTATGCTAAGGTTTTCTCTCAAGAATAAAATATAGTTAAACCATAATGAAGTGTTGCTGACTCTACTTTCTTACTAATTGTTAACATTAAAACATAATTAAAAAGTGACGATCAGCAGTGATGCAAACTAGCTTTGCTCGGCTAATTTAAAAGTTAACAATAGCTGAATCCCAGGTGAGTCTCAGACTGGTGACTCTTATAGCGCAAGGTGGCTAATGAGCACAGAGTGTACTGAATTAAATGCATGGACTAATTACATTGACAAACCTTGAGAAACGTATTAAAGAGAGAATAATGTGGTGGAATACAGACGGTGAGGCTCTCATTTTATGTTTTCAACTGTAACTGTTTCAGCAGCTGTTCCCAGCACTGTACTTTTCTGGACTGAGATGTCTGATGTTCTTCCCGGGATCTGCTGCAGCCCCGCCGATGACCACAAGCCCCGCTGATGACCTTAAGCCCCGCCGATGACCTTAAGCCCCGCCGATGACCACAAGCCCCGCTGATGACCTTAAGCCCCGCCGATGACCACAAGCTCCGCCGATGACCACAAGCTCCGCCGATGACCTTAAGCCCCGCCGATGACCTTAAGCCCCGCTGATGACCTTAAGCCCCGCTGATGACCTTAAGCCCCGCCGATGACCACAAGCTCCGCCGATGACCTTAAGCCCCGCTGATGACCACAAGCTCCGCCGATGACCACAAGCTCCGCCGATGACCACAAGCTCCGCCGATGACCACAAGCCCCGCCGATGACCACAAGCCCCGCCGATGACCACAAGCTCCGCCGATGACCACAAGCTCCGCCGATGACCACAAGCTCCGCCGATGACCTTAAGCCCCGCTGATGACCTTAAGCCCCGCCGATGACCACAAGCTCTGCCGATGACCTTAAGCCCCGCTGATGACCACAAGCTCCGCCGATGACCACAAGCTCCGCCGATGACCACAAGCCCCGCCGATGACCACAAGCCCCGCCGATGACCACAAGCTCCGCCGATGACCACAAGCTCCGCCGATGACCACAAGCCCCGCCGATGACCACAAGCTCCGCCGATGACCACAAGCCCCGCCGATGACCTTAAGCCCCGCTGATGACCTTAAGCCCCGCTGATGACCTTAAGCCCCGCCGATGACCACAAGCTCCGCCGATGACCACAAGCTCCGCCGATGACCACAAGCTCCGCCGATGACCACAAGCCCCGCCGATGACCACAAGCCCCGCCGATGACCACAAGCTCCGCCGATGACCACAAGCTCCGCCGATGACCACACGCTCCGCCGATGACCTTAAGCCCCGCTGATGACCTTAAGCCCCGCCGATGACCACAAGCTCTGCCGATGACCTTAAGCCCCGCTGATGACCACAAGCTCCGCCGATGACCACAAGCTCCGCCGATGACCACAAGCTCCGCCGATGACCACAAGCCCCGCCGATGACCACAAGCCCCGCCGATGACCACAAGCTCCGCCGATGACCACAAGCTCCGCCGATGACCACAAGCCCCGCCGATGACCACAAGCTCCGCCGATGACCACAAGCCCCGCCGATGACCTTAAGCCCCGCTGATGACCACAAGCTCCGCCGATGACCACAAGCCCCGCCGATGACCACAAGCTCCGCCGATGACCACAAGCTCCGCCGATGACCACAAGCCCCGCCGATGACCACAAGCTCCGCCAGGCCTTCTCCTGCTCTTTTCAGACCCCTTTTACCAAAGGTTGAACAGTTACAAATAAATTACAGGATTAAAATATTGGGAGTGAGAGAGCTTCACAACATATTATTTCCTAAAGGAACAAAAAGTAAAATATACATTTTTTAATATTTTAAGAAACACATGTCCTCACTATCATTTAGATTGGGCGTTTCCCCGTACATTCATATCGGTAGAAATGGACCTGTCTTGATGAGTGTTCATGCGATGGGGCGAAACAGGAGTGTACATGCTTGATCTTGTGCTACTCAAATGTATTTAAACTAATTGGTGGCCTGTAGGGTAACATACTAGTAGAAGTACTGTAAGGTTATGAATGTCCACCCACTTGTGAAGGAGGGGGGCATTCAAAGTTAATATTGATTAAAGAATTGTTCAAGAATTCAAACATGACACACTGCTTAAGTGTGGGTAAGTTTGAATCATATTTTAAGAGTGGAATGGGGCACCAGACGGATAATCGACTATAATCAGATATCTAAATGAATTAATTAATTAGAAATTAGCCCGTTGATCTAAAGGTTTGAGAATGTAACCGTGACATTGACCCCTTTTCTGGAAATGAATGAACACTTAACCAAATGTGGGTTATGAAGATTTAATGACCAAATAATTAAACAGATAGATATGAATTAGGAATATGCAAATTAGTCGGTTTACAGATGGAAAACACAAGACATGATGGTTCTAGATCTATCTAGTTGTGTGAGTTAAGTCTAAGATGATATTATCAGCCAGCCTGTGAAGTGCATTATACGAACGGAACCAGAAGCTGTGATCCTGAGCTGACGGGCCTGCGTGGGGTCCAAGAGCCTGCGTGGGGTCCAAGGGCCTGCGTGGGGTCCAAGAGCCTGCGTGGGGTCCAAGAGCCTGCGTGGGGTCCAAGAGCCTGCGTGTCGTTCGTGTCGCCTCCAGGCTTCACTCAAGGGGTCACGCTGCAGCTCAGTCCACACGCTGGCCAGAGCAGGGCTGCTCTGGAGCTCGGCTCTGACAATCAATCACGTTTTTAAAAACGGGCACAGGGGGTTTCTTAGTTCCGGGAGGGAACATTAGCTTCTCTTGGAAAAGTCTTTGTCCCGTAAGCGTAGCATCGCTCACGCTAGCTAGGCCCGAGGCCTGCTCCCAAGGCCCGGTGTCATGGACCTTGAACGGAGGGTCGAGCTTCGAAGGAAACTCGGATGGAACTCTCTCTGGAGCTCAGCTGGAACTCTGGATGGAACTGGTCTGTAACGCCCTGCTCTTTCCTTCGTCTTTCCCTACGGGGGTTTTGGCGCCGTGGCTTCAGCCAATCAGCATGCACGCTGGGGTCAGAGCTGATAAGGGGACACGAGGTCTGGCTTTAGGCCACAAGAGTTGCACAAAAATGGTAAAATTGTCCACAAAACAAGTGAAACAGATGAAACAGTTAAACTGACATGTAAAACACGATAACACAATATGTACATGTAAAGTCATCTGGTGGACAATTTTTTGCCATCTGATGATTGTCTACTAAAATCACTAAATATGCATAGTCTGTTTAGCGTTTTAGCTTGGAGAGAGGATTACTCTCTGTAATCCAAAAGGAGTCATTTGATGAAAAGTTATTTTCAAAGTTCAGAGCGTCTCTGTTGTCGCTATCACGTCCTCTTTCTTGAGGGTCATAAAACTCCACACTGGCAGCTGATAACACTTTTAACCCGCATTCCTATCACCATGGCAACAGGGGAGGACATCTGCATATCATACAGGCCCTTACATTGGCAAGTTAAAGGTATGAAAACCCCCTTATCAGATGTTTTCAATAAGAACCAAAGTGAGTGAAGAAATATAGGCAGATTTAATGCATTGTTGACTGTCGTGTACCATACAAAACTGTGTCTCTCACACATAATGAGCAAATGTAGTGAAAAATACACTGTGAATAGCTAAAAGATGATTGCGCGAAGGTCAGGAACACACGCACATGGACTGTTCAAGGTTGTGAATGGAAACAAAGGGGAAATAAATATATGAGACTGCATCTAAGACAGAAAGGACAGCATGTGTTCAGGGCTGCTCACCTTATATCTAACAGGAACACTCTGAGGCACACGTTTAGCAGTTTGTTTCGATACGATACCAAACACTTTGGGGTCATTTTGTCAATACCATTGTTCGATACTGGTCCGACCAAAGGGGTTCAAATAGCCAAACAGAACATCTGACACAGAGGGACCAGTCTAAAATGCTGCTGGTGGAGTGTTGACACAAAACTCTAACACGTCTAAAATTGATAGCATAATCAGTGTTATGTTTGCATTACCATATTGATACTCACATTTTACAGTCAGTATGGATATATTGATCATACAGTGCGGACACTCCTTTCCCTGAGGAAATGGTATTGCCAACAATCACCAGTTGTGGACTGACGGAATATTGCATGGAATTGTAAAGCAACTAGAAAAGCCCATTTCCAGACATGTCATGATAATTAAAAAGTGGAACCTTTTTACATCAATCTACAGAATGTAGTATCTATGTGTAGTTTATGTGAAATACAATTTCAGGATACAAACTGTCGCTACTTACGTGCACTACTCCATGCGCTCTTGAACCGAGAAAAGATCAGACTCCCAGTCTACATGCACGTCAAAGAACCAGAGAGTTCCAAATGAGGGACTCTTCAGGTGCATCTAGTAACTTAGCCACTTAAAACTTTAAAGCTATAATCGCTACTGTAAACAACTATCATAAATGTCACTCTTCTGGCAAACAGACGGCAACATCTCATTTACTTTGAGCATTGGGTTTTCAGACTTGCTAGGAACTGCATTATTTTCTATGGAACACATTGAAGTTCTGGAAAGTTTTACTTTAACTTAACTAGTCTTAGTTAACCAAAACAATACACACTAGTCTGACGGGCAGGGACTGTAGCTTGTGTCCAAACAGGTCTGTCTCTTGACTGGTGCAGTTGAATGCCTCTTGTAGTCTGCTCTTAGTGTGAGCGGACTGCACTCGGGATCCGAGTACAAACAAAATGTGTTCATGAGATCCAGGAGATCAAGACACCTCCATCGTAGGTTACGGGCCCCATGCTCTGGGGCTGCCGTAGCAGTAATTGTGCAATCTGAAAATATAATAAAAAGTAAGAGCAATAAAGAAGACAGCGTTGACTTTGTGCATTTGTTCACAATTACATTCCCACAAACATATTTTCTGTAAAAGTGACAGACTCATCCATTCAGCCACTCTTCACATACAAAATAAAGATGTTTTATTGCAACAGGATTACGCAACTGACTTATAACGTGGACTGTTGGACACTAAAATGTACATTTCTTATCTCAGTAAATTGTTAAAAATGAATTTGTATTGTCACAGAAATACAGAACAAGATCTCAATATTTAATAGTCTCATAAACTCCTGAATAAATCCTTGAAATCTTTGTTTGGGTTAAAGAAATAAAGCACTGTGCAAACAAACGCTTATGAAGCTGAAACAAAACCTTAACACCAGAGCTCCAAAGTTATCACAAGGTTTTTGCCACTAAATCTCACGTGACTTCAGACGCAGGTAACTTTGCTGCTAATCTGAAACATTGTCCGCTAACTTGCAAATATAAGCAGAAAAGTACTATTTTAGGGGCACCACACATACATATTGAAAGTCCTGCATAAATTGAAGTAGTCCAGTTATTCCAGGCGTGCGCGGAGACGTATTGTTAGCAACATTTCTTGCACTACGGGCCAGAGAGTCATTCTGTACCTGCCAATAAAATGCAAATTAAGATTCATCCCATCCTCTATATTGGCACATTGCACTCTCCTCCTTCTTAAGCCCCATGCCAAGTTTTAAGCCGCAAAAAGGTCACCTGTCTGATCATTGTCAGTGTCAGCATTGTGATAGACCTGTTAACCCGAGATGGATTGACTATTGACCATTGATTAGTTTTGGTCCGGAGGTCACTTTGCATAATAATTCACAGCTTTCACTCCATCTACGAAACTTCTCTTAAAAGGCATGTCTTTTGGCTCTGTAAGAGTCCCTTTGTGTCAGCGCCGGCTTTTTCCACTGTAGTGCTGTTTGGGACGTGACATTCGAAAAGGTCATTGTGTTGCTCTCCGGGCCTGTCCTATAATCAGCCCTGGAGCTGTCCCGCTTAAGTGTCTGAAACCAAGACACAATAGGGACTCAGCCTTATGTGTGACACTCTAGTCTGACCTATGACCTCTCTTTGGAGGGTACAGGAACAGGTTTCTCAAGAGGGAATAATTAAACAAGTTCAAACTGGAGGGGTCACTGTGTGGCACAACGACACAAACACTTGTTTTTCTTTTGGCTGCACAACACTTCAGTTTTATTCCAGATGTGTCATGGAGAAAATATGTCCCTGTACAGTACGAGAGACCTTCATACTTTTATATATTGACCTTCAGAAGCAGAGGTGCAGGTACATTTACTTGAATAAATTGTACTTTTGGTTCCAATTGTCAGTAAATCTACAAGTGACAAAAGCTTCATCTTGGCTGTCAGTTATTTGAACATTTGTGTTTATTGCACAGCTCCTTCAGATGTGATTCACTTTTCTAATTGGTTATGGTCTATCTTTTGAATATAATATTTAGTACATTACTTAATGTTCTGTCCGTTCATTACAATTAACTTCAAACACTTGAATCATTTCCTGGGCCATAATCTTAGATGTGACGTTACACTTACTTGATTAAAATGTTTTGCTATTCAACCCACCTCAGTTCAGTTGTGACAAAAAAAATACTTTTCATAGCCTTGGTTATATCTGCAAAGACATTCCTGAATCTGAACATGCGCTAGAAAACTTCAAGTATGTCAATTATTTACCCAATGATCTGTCCAAGTTGCACAACAGAAACTAGTAATTATTTCTCTAACCAGTGCAGTTATATGAATATGAACGGTAAAAAGATTTAGCTCATATTTTTGGTGAAAAATGTTAACTTAACATCTTGCTAATATCAGACAATTACGTTCAATCATCTCGCTTACAAACTTTCATCATGAACAGACTGGTGAAAATAATTTCTAAAGCAAAATCACAGAATTCAGAGCCTCAATATTACTGTTATTGTGACTTAATTATGTAAATATCCTTACATGTATTGCTATATAATTATAAACTCACTGCATTCAAATTAAGAGGTGGAAACGTGGCAGCTTGTCCATTGGGTTCAGTAAGTTCCCACAGTCAAAGTCAAAATAAGCAGAGATTTCAATGAACAGAACCAGCAAAATAGTTTTATTTTGAATATTTCTTATGCAAATGTGAGTATTTTGTGCTAGAGTGAATTTGAGCTTGCATTAAAACACAAGGCCCTTATAAAACACTTCCCTGGAATGTGTTTGAGACTTGTAATAAAGAGTTAGGCATCGCTTCATTGACTTTGTTCAATATGTATGAATCCAAATCTCTGGGCGGCTCTTCTTGTTAAATTAAGGAAGGTTTGTTGCCTCAATCATGTTAATTGCAGAATTTGTACCAAGGACGTTTTCAACCATTCAAACAATGTTACATTTTAAAAGATACAAGAAACATTTAATTTCTGTTAAATTAATTTTCATTCATTTGAGATTATTGTTATCTTAATCAAAATTTTAGTGGCAGCTTAGTATTATCCTTGAAGTTTGCGGACATTGCCATATTGTAAAAAGCTTTTAGAATTTGCATGTGACCTTGAGAGACGTTTATTTTTTATTAAACCGTAGCAGTCAATGTTCTTAAAATTCTGGAGCTCTTTGGACGTCTCTCCAATCCTGGGTCACCACTCTACATCTTAAAGAGACTGTATGATGGATATTTGATGCAGCAGCAGCTTTAAAATAAATAATTTTATATTCCAAGTTGAAGAAAGAGTGAATCTTGTGCTGTGCTTTTCTCAGTACTGCCTCCTCGGAGCAGGGATTGGGAAATCTGGAATATTTTACCCTTACTATTGCCACCATCTCCATTTATCACAGCTTGGGACTGGTGCAAGGTAAATAAAACCCTCTTGCAGTGGCGTGCAATCAAGGCAGGCAGTGATTGACCAATAACATTTAAACTTACGTCACAACTATATTTAAATTGGTCAGAAATATATCCAAATGAGCCTGTTTTCCCCTCACTTCTGCTGCTGAAGCTTGGCAGAAGTCGCGGTGTCTTTTAGTGGTTTCTACAAGTCAATGACCAGTACTGCGCAGGAAGCTTGATTTTTCTTATCCCGCCCCTTCTCATTCTGTGGCCGTGTTCAGAGGCTTGTTCATGCTCCGCTCTCTAACATGAGCTTTTAGAACCAGAGCTTCTTTTAGAGGTCTGCACATGCGCTCTGAGGACCACAGCCTCAAACCCATGGATCCGTGCTCAAACCCGGCTGAATGAACCTGTGTGGGAATCAAGGATGTTTGCAGGTTTTGCCCTAACTGAGCATGTGCAGAGGGGAAGGGAAGCAACAGCAGCGCCAAGTTTCAACAAACAGACTTAAAATCTATCTTTAAGAGACAAGTCTTTGTAGCTAATGATTCTAATGATTGGACGTTAATTGGAAATACAGGCAGTCATTTAACAACATAGAACTCTAATCATTGCAAAAAACGTATAATGAATTGATCGATGGAGTGAGCCTATTTAGTTCATTCAGTTCATGCAGAAGCCGGGGTTTGAAACTCACTTTTGTATGTTAATTTTATTATTTTTCACTATTGCGTGCAAATGTTATCTACTAAATATTGATGAATACCAGAGTCTGCTTGCCTACCGCACATTACTGCCCTCTAGTGGTCAGACACTATTCTAAATTGAAACTAACATTGTTACTGTCACTTTAAAAATATACGTATATATTGTATATATGTTGAATTTTGCTAATATTATTTCCATGTTTACTGTCCAGTTTGCCACATTGAGTTAAAGAGAGAAAGTACTTACATTTAAGTGTTATACATATTATTTTAATACTTTAATACTAAATTGCACAAAATACATACATAATATCATCATTCTGTTATGGCTATATTTCTGTTAAACATTTTGTAAATAGGTAGGAGTCATTTCAGAAAACTACAGTGTCAAAATTGGCGTTGTTTTTGGGGTTGAGTGTTCAGAACTGCCCGCTCAATTACAGACATCAGGCCTAAGCGTATGCAATGATCAGATTCTGCCTTTGCAATTGATGAACAGCTTTAACAGCACAAATGACTTGGTTTAGTCTATTGCAGTAACCAGCTTTATTTCATAAAGGCTAAACAAATGGCCAATACATTTCAATGACTCTTGACTCGTGCTTATTCCTCATGGATCACAGAGGAGCTACACACCGTCTGTGTTCTACAAGTAGTTTGGTGAAATGATGTGCCAGATGATGCATTACAGTATGTGCCTGAGACATGTACAACATCACTGCACGTTCACGTCATCATCATTATCAGTTTTAGTCAAGACAATGCATGTTAATGAGCACGCCAGATTGTAGCCCTGGGCTAATTGCGTCTGTTGTCCCGTATTCGCTCTCACAAACACGCTCTCATTCAAACACCAGCATACTTGGTCACTAGAGCCAAGGTAGGTGCCTAAGGACACAATGATGGTGTGTACTACCTGGCATTCCAGCAGTCTCCCATCCAAGTACTAAGTAGGCCCATCCCTGCTTAGCTTCCAAGATCTGACAGGAGTTGACAAGTTGGTATGGCCACAATCCTCAGCTTCTCTGTTGGCCCTGCTTTAATTACCTAGTGTGCGGTGTTGATGTGTTTGAGCGCCTCGTCTGTGTGTGCTGCTCAGAGTCAGGCCTGTTCTTGCGGTGAGATATATTCAGCCCGTGGTTTCTTCTTCAGTATATTTAGCAGGCTGTCATTACCACATGGCCTTAGGCGCTAGAACGGGCGTTACCAAATGGGCTGCTTGTTTTTCATGTCCTTCAACCAGATGCCCCTAAACGGCCCTCAGTTTTACCACTAATAATAAATAATTTATCAGTGCACGGCTGGTTATCTCAGAGGGATCGTTATGGTGATGAATGACTGAGTGTGAGGCCCGGCGTACAGGAGTTGCCTAGAGCGTTGACCTTGAAACACACAGGTGACGGCGAGATGATGACACTTACCTTGAGAAATACGCCAACACACCATTCAGAGGTTAGCAGCAAGATTCACAACACTGTAGTGGACATAACTACTTGTGTAAATGCACCACTGGGACTTGGAACATGTTTAGAAATTCAAAACAAATATGTGTCTATAGAAGGCATCGACACTTATTTGCAACAGTTGAGAGATATCAACATGTATAAATATAATATAAGAGGAAAATAAATTGAAAAGTATTTAACATTTTAAATAACTTAGAATCCCACTTACACTCCCACTTTTATGAAAACAATATACAATTTTCTTGTTTTGTGTTGACTTCAAATCATAATTTAAATTGATGGCACACCTACTACTTCAACATGTGTCTGGTTCACTCTCTCATTGTCACGTGACCATCAAATATTATCAGTTACATATTTTCCTTGGCGCTAAAGCTCACATCTAACTTTGCATCTAGTAAATCTAATCTTTATTATTTGGTGATAGGGTGGAAATACAGTTGCTAGGATGGCCATAGAGCATTATACATTTTTTATGGCGTTAAAAGCATTTAATCCGAGAATCCAAGAGTTGTTAGTCTTTTTACATGTTCAACAATTTAATCATTTTGTCTATTGTGTTACATATTTGGCCATCATTCATCAATGGTTTTCAGAATGTGAAGGTTAGCAATTTTGAATGAAGCCAGTTAAGTTTTTCAAAGTTAAATACCTTCACTGCAGCTATTTATTTTTCTTTCTTTTTTCATATCCCATATTGACAAACTTAGATTTACAATAATATATATTTTTGTTCTATTCAATTTAAAAACATAGACAGGTAGGCTTCTGGTATTTCAGGTGGCTTTTATTTCGTCTTTGAGTGTGTTCAACTCTGGTCGTTCATATTTACACTGCAACTTTTACCGGTGTTCTTTAATATGTACTGTCCCTATCAAATAAATATATAAAGCAATGTGTTACAAAATACAACCACACGAAGGAAAGCTAGGAGAGGCTGAGAAAATGTTCTGATTTAAAGTATATTTCTTGTGCCTATCGCGTAGGAAGCCTTCATGAGCCTGGATCTGAGAAGTCTGTATTCAAATGGCTGCGTCTCCCTGTAAAGGCGACTAAAATGAGAGGGTTAGCGTTTGAATGGGTCAGACGAGAAAACAGGACATGTCAACTAAAGAACCATCAACATTTGAACAAGGGAAGCATTTGTTTCCGCCTTGGGGATGGCTGATATCCTGAGCTCTGCACTGCACCGATCTGACAGTCCGGGGCTCAATGAGACTGCAGTGTCAAACGAATGATAAGAAACTTCTAAAGGATTCGGACAAGCTGACTTCTTGGAAACTCCTGGTCAGTCCACCAATGGAATAATAGTTTGATCACCAAGTCATCATTTCATCAACATGCTCTTGCTCTTTTCTTCTTATGCTCGGCAGTCAGTTCTACATTTTAAAACCCAAATAAAATCAAGGTTGTAAATCTCTTACACTGCAAAGCTAGTTTCCTGTGCATTTACCCACATGTTTCATCATAGCCTTTAAAAATCCCATTGTATATCAACTTTTTTGTTTAACACAGGAAATTTGAATTGGCTACAGATTGCAAATGTGAGGTGAGAAAAAGAGACGCCTCTGCTTCCTGTGGGATCAACAACATTCACAGTAACCGTGGTGACCGATGAGCGACTGCGCGCCCCTTGCCACATAAACCTTATTTACTATTGCAGCTGTTCAATTTTGCAACACCCCACACACCTTTTCCCTTATTTGGCCCTCATGTCCCAAGACGTATGGCCTCTGCCTTCAAGATGGATGTCTTCGAATCCACTGCAGTAAAAGTCCCGGTTTTCATAGAGAAAAAAAGTAAAGTTAGGTAATCCAACATTCAAATGAGGCTGTTTAAACAAAAAGAAACTGTAGATTTTACATGAGTATCAAATCTTTCTGTGCTGTCAAATAACCTTAGTTTGCTAATTGCCTGTATGACTTATCCTAGATCAATTATAAATATCGAGTATGTCTGACCTTTTTCAAGTGAAATATTTTGTGTACTAATACCCATAGATCATTGCAATTTTCTTTGATTCTTGATCATTTCCTTCTCTCGCAATCTTTTATGTTGAAAGGTCTTACACAACCGTAAACACACAAACACATTTGCTGGCTAAACATGGTGTTGCATCCCTCCTCATATGCACAGAGGCTTGTGACACTAAACTAATGAAACAGCGTGGTGGCCACTGTGCAGGGGCTGTGGTGTTGTAAGCCGACCACTCATCCGCAGCAGCACTTCCTCACTCTGAATCTGTTTGACCAAAAATAAAATTGTCCAAAGCATGGACCAGTGGTTTAATATCTTTACTGGTGTTACTTGTCACCACAAATAAGAAAACAACAGCCTGATGGTACAGTTTTTACAGTGGTGTAGCACAAAATTCCTGGCATTGAAAAATACTGTATAAGTGAGCGGGCTTACAGACTTTGTGAAGGTCTTTTCCTATTATGGCCCTTTCCACAGCTTGTCAATGTAGATTTTTGTTTTATTTTGTAAAGGCCACAGGAAATCTTGACATAGCATTATGCACTGAACACACTTTTCCAAGTATTTGAGCTACATGTGAATATAAGAAGTGCTATGCTATGCCCGCAATGAAACAAATCAGAAAGAAGTAATATGCAGCAAGAGTTGGTCCTCAAAGAGCTGCAGCAGACGCCAGTTTGAGTGGCCAGTTTGAGCTTTCCTGTCACTCTAGAGGCTGCTTCGCCCTTCTTGCATCTCCCCCATCTGGCATCAAACAGGATAGGCTGGCAGCCGACCGAAAAATCTCCTGTGTCTCCACATTGCAACTCTGCTATTTTCCATGGAGATGTTTTAGCTTTGCCTGGAACGTTTAGTTTGAAAAAATATTCTTCACTTTAAAAAAAAAAGTTACTAGACAAAGTCTATAGGTGAGACCTGAGCAAACTACGGCCCACGGGCCACATACGGCCCGTTTGTCTTTATAATCCGGCCCGCCAAACATGCCAAGTAATGTTAAAAAATATATATGTATCAGGGTTCAGAATAAGCGGTATCGCATCGCAAAATGCGACGCAATTTCTCTCAAATGCGATGCATTCGTCAGAAAAAAGTGCTTTTGTATCGCAGCTTTTGCGATACAAAAATGTGTGTTCAATTGTATAACCAAAGCCCCTAAAAGTACTGATCACTCGTCAATCGATCGTCAATAACGGCATGTGACACACAATGTAGGACGCTGTGTTGTCATGACGAGTCCCGCTGCTGTCTCAGATCGTGAGTCTGAAAGTGGGAGGAGCCACGTGCAGTAAAGTTAGCGTCACAGATAGAGACTTCCGAGGTCAATAGATCCTAAACGCAAAAGTCTTTGCAGATCATACACAGCCAAAATATTCATATTTACACTGCCAAGTGACACAACCTTGTTTTTAACAATCAGATGCGTATTTTGGGTGCAGCGGATCCGAATGTGCAGCCGGAGCTGAGACGCGTGCTTAGGGACCGTCATCAAATGTGCAGCCGGAGCGGTGACGAGACTACTTAGGGACCGTCATCAAGTGGAAAAACGAAAAGTGGAATGGAACGTCAAATAGAGCGGTACAATTTGAATAACACATAAAATACACCATGATGGACGCCACAGCAACCTGTAATGACAATTAATATGTAAATGAGACTCCTGCAAATAGTCATCTGATTGATGATGATATGGAAGAAAGTTGTAAATAAGGCCATCTGACTTTGTGTTGATTAATTTGTTCAACAATTAATTTTATTTGCAAGTTTTATTTAAAGAAAGTTTTAAAGTTTTAAAATTTAAAGTGTTTAAAAGTTAATTTGTTAAGAGTTTTCTTTACTAGAATGTTTACAAATACATTTAAATAAATGATCGTGTTATATCAATGAAAAATGTTGATTGTTAGTCACTTTCGTGTTTTGCTATGCAATTATGAAATTGCTATACAAATTTCGAAAAATTAACGGATTGTTTAGCAGCACTGCTATACAAGTAAAAATCCTTAATCTGAGCCCTGTATTTATATATATATATATATATATATATATATATATATATATATATATATATATATATATATATATATATATATATATACATACAATAAATACATATATATATATATATATATATATATATATATATATATATATATATATATATATATATATATATATATATTGACCTTGTATAACTCATAAATTAATAGATAAGTAAAGTAAGTAAATAATTAATTAATAAATAGTGTTTGGCATTTTAAGATGTATTTTATGCACTGAAAAAGAAAATATAACAATGTGAATACAGAAAAAAATATCCTGCAGTTATTTGTGGAAATATTATCATCAATTCAGTAATATCTTGCTGTGACTATGGGGGAAAAGTAAGCAAAATCTGTAGCTAATTTTTCAATGATGGCTTATATGTTGCTGTCCATGGTGCTGAAATTGTATTTTTTTTATAGAGCCTAGAGTTTAAAAGTATGGCATTACCTTTATCTATTGTGCTTAGTAATAAGAACCTTTATTACTCTAAATATGTGCATTCTTTCTGTGAGCAGATCTGACCTGTAACTTGTCCTGGTGGTGTTACCTGCTTGTCTCCAAGATAGATGTTTAATGTCATACTGTGGAATATTCTAGGAATACCAATGGTGTTGCCAGTGGTTAGAGCTCTCGCCTGCCAATAAGGAGATCATGGGTTCGATTCTCAAGAAAGACCAACATCTGTGGGTTCTCTCCAGGTTCTCTGGCTCCTCCCACCGTCCAAACACATGCAATTTAGGTAAATTGGCATTGAATAAATATGAGAGTGAATATTGTCTGTGTGTCTATGTCTTTGTGTTAACCCTGCGATGAGTTGTTCCCTGTCCGGGTGTTCCCCGCCTAAGGCCCAAAGTCACTGGAATAGGCTCCAGTCACGTGCGACCCCTAACGGGAACAGGCGGTAGAAAATTAATGAATGAAAAAAAAAAAGTGGGTGCTGTCCGGTGGTTGAGTGGTTAAGGCACAACACATCTAGGCCAAGTGCAGCCGGCCGCAGGGTTGTGAGTTTGAATCTCAACTTATCTCTCTTCTTCCATTTCACTCCTTTCCTTTCCTGTCTAATAAAGCCTACAAGCAATAAAATCTTTAAAAAAAAAGAAAAGAAAATGAATGAAGTGGAAATTAATAACACATCTACACTAAAATCACTTAAATCAATCAATCAAACAAACAAACAAACAAACAAACAAAATCTTATTTATAAAGCACTGGTCATACATTGAATGAACAAAGTGCTTGCAGAAGCAGTCATGCACGCACACACACACACACACACACGCACACACACACACACACACACACATACGTCTGCACAGCTGCACTCACACACTCAAAAACCTGAACATTCTCTGCGGCCCTGAGATTCTCTGGCATGCGGGCGGTTCCATAGATGAGGGCTGTAGAACTGGAATGACGCCACCTCGTGAGGGTGTGTCCTTACTTTGGGTATTACTAGGATCCGTCTGCCAGAAGAGTGCAGGGGCCGCAAGGTTCATATGGTAAAAGCAGTTCTGAAAGATAAGAAGGTCCAAGAGCATTAAGAGGTTTAAAAAGAAACAGTAAGAGAACCTTAAAATCACACAGGGAAGGAGATATTTAAATGTTGTGATCGTGTGATGTGATCTCGCCCTCTGGTCTTAGTCCGGACACGTTCTGCTTGATTCTGTAGTAATCAAACCTGAAATACTCTTTTGGGAATACCAGAGAGCAGGGCATTACATATTTTATATGAGGACTCTGGCAGTGTTCTTTAAGTGTTAAAATCAATTTTCTTAATATATGGAATAAAAGTCTATAATAACGGCCGGCTTTTTACTCGTGGTGAGAGATTGAAAGATTGTCTCTCTGGGCCTCAGGACCTATGACTAAAACCTCAGTTTTGTCCTGGTTAAGCTGGAGCACGTTTTCTGCCATCCAGGATTCGATGTCTAAAATGCAGTTAAAAATAGCATCCATTGGCCTGATGTCATCAGGAAGCACAAAGATGTAAAGCAGCGTATCATCAGTATAACTGTGGAAGTTGATTCCATGTCTCCCGATGACACCGCCAAGAGGAGCATAGAAAGGTTAAAAAGCACGGGACCACATGTGATTTTATACTTTGATATTAATGGTGAGCAGTGTCAGACTTACCTTGAGCAGTAAAATTAAATCTGAGAATACTTCAGAATTATTTGAACAGAAGTGAAAGGGAAACTATTTTTGCATTTGTCAATAGGAAAGATGTAGATTTAACAACCTTAAATGAAATAGGATTGGTATATAATTCCACTAATGAAAGTAATCAATGGTGAATGTTAACTATTTTAAATGCACTGTAAATATTTCAATCTGGTGGTTAAGGTGAAATGTAGCCTCTGGCCATCAGAAGAGAACAGCTTGTATATGAATGGTGATGTGTGGCCCACAAAGTGAGGCTGTGCTGGAGGCACTCCGGATCTCAAGGTCCTGTAAGTTTGGGATTACTATTGCATACTAACTCACACTCTAGTTTAACTCTGAGTTTAAAAAGGGCACTATGTTTGATGGAAGTTATCAATCAACATCAATTATTTAGTTTTGCAGCTCGTGTCCAGTGCACTGCTTGTTATTTTTTAATGACCTGGCACACCATTGTGTCCAGTGGCAGAATGTTTCAAAAGAATGACATATAAAATATAAAAAACGCCTCTGCCTCTTTTTATCATTGTAAACAGATTTAATTAGAATCTACATATGACTCTTGGCCCTCTAACAGTTTGTTTTAATTGGTTTGCATACGAATTTCACTCAGAATACTTAGTCAGACAGTAACAATTGTAGTGACGTGTCGCAAAGTTGAAATATAAATAGCATGAAATGAGAAAGAAAGAGTTGTACGGTTAGGCTGGAGGGTCAAGTTTTGAAGTTTGTTCTTTACAATACATGTTTTGCCTCAAAGGGAGCAATGTGAATGTTATATAAAGGAGTTATGCACATTTTTGAGCACTCCAGTCGCTATGGGAGTTGTTAGTGTAACACAAGTCTTATAAGAACTTAGAGAGTCCAAATATGAGGGCAGCAACACCATGCAAGTGAGAACATGTTCAAGGGCTGCCAATGTACTTTATTTCTTTTCGTATGCATTGGACACAATAACACTGTTTTATGCAGTTGTTCTTGTACGGATGAGGTTGTATTTGTGGCAATCAGAGTTGTTTAATACGATTTAATATGAATTTTGCTGACAAACTAAACAATGGGGTCCAACAACACCACCTGAACTATGGCCCAGGACCACGAAGAAAAGCATTCAGATTTGTTGCTAACAGAAGCAATAGATATCGTTTTAATAAATGTGTTTTAGTTGTTATTTTACTTTTTGAAATATAAATATAGATTGTAGTTTCACAATTAAAACATGTTCCAGTTGAAATTTACATCGGTTCATCAGTTTTAGTCTTTTGTTGTGGTGCGGTCCCACGGTAAAAGACATTTACATTAAGTGTGGTCCTTTCTTTTAGTCCTTTACATAAACCACCAAATAAATAGCAACTTAACAATAAGACATGTCCGCAAAAAAGGCAAGCCGGTGGAGCACATCGTCTCATAACCTAAATGTTAAATTGTTAAGATTTAGTTAAAAGGCAGAGCAGATTGGCCTACAAATGCAGTTTTCTGCTGCTGAGAAACCGTTCTGTTGCACGTCCATAACAGGCAGCAGACGGGAGATAGCGACCTGAGGACAAAGTTTCAAGCAACACAATTCATGCAACGGTCAGCACAACGGTCAGCACTAGCACATAGACGCCATCGGGACAAATCCAACATGGCGGCGACAACGAGGGCCGCCATATTGGACTTTGTAACTTCCGGACCGATAACCTCCGCTCCGATGGTGTCGATGTGCTAGTGCTGACCTTCATGCAACAGGCCTCAGGAGAAAAGGGCATAAATAGCGACCAAACCGGAGGCGGAAGTGGGAGGGGTCTCTTTTTCTACTGAGCATGATCGACACCTGCTGGCCATTTTGTTTACAACCAGCGATACTGTCACATCTGCATGAAACAAGATTATTCATAATATGAATAAGCATCTGTCCTTGATTGCTGATTGATTGTTAGCAGGTAGTCTTCTTCTGTGGCGTGACTCTATGTGTGAAAGAGTGTTTTCTATTGTTGAATCACTGATTTGATTTGATGTTCGTAGGGAATTGCCTCAGTATAATTCAACAAAAGCCTCACTCGCTGTTCAAACTATCTCTTTACAGACAGATGAATATTGATATTAGGACAGGGATGAGAGCAATGTCTACTTGTGAAACTGGCATTGATCTTTTTGTGGCTGGTGTTAGGTTCAATGCAACAACATTTGAATGTTGTTTGATCAATCAAATTGCGTGAAAACATTTTCCAATAAAAAACCCTCA
>NW_027315735.1:20311950-20359450 GCF_026437365.1 Eucyclogobius newberryi | reverse complement strand
GATCTCCTATAAATAAATAAAAACTCCCATAGACAAATAAATAAATAAATACCATTGCATGTGATCACTACAGTAATTGCACATGAATATGTGTCACGACAGCACATAGATTGCACATGAATTTCACAGTAATTGCACATGAATTGCACATGAATTCCAACAGCAATTGCACATATGACAGACTTGCACATCAGTATTAGGTTAGGTCAGTATTGCGAGTGTTCAGTACTAACAGTTTTTGTTATAAAGTCTGACAGCAGCAGGAAGGAAAGACCTACGGAACCTTTCCTTCCCACAGCGAGGGTGGATCAGTCTCTCACTGAAGCTGCTCTCCAGAGCGGACAGAGTGTCCTGCAGGGGGTGACACTCATGGTCCAGCATAGATGTGAATCTAGCCAGGACCCTCTTGTCCCTCACCTCCTGCACCGAGTCCAGAGCACAGCCCAGGACGGAGCTGGACTTCTTGATGACTCTGTCCAGCTTCCTCCTCTCCCTCTCTGTGATGCTGCTGCTCCAGCAGGCCACACCATACAGGAGGGCTGATGCCACCACAGAGTCGTAGAAGGTCTTCAGGAGTGGCCCTGTCACTCCAAAAGACCTGAGTCTCCTCAGGAGGTAGAGCCGACTCTGGCTCTTCCTGTACAGTGCGTCTGTGTTATGAGTCCAGTCCAGTTTGTGGTTCAGATGAACACCCAGGTACTTGTATGAGTCCACTCTCTCAATGTCCCGTCCCTGGATGTTCACTGGTGAGGGGGCAGTGGGGTGGCGTCTGCGGAAATCCACCACCATCTCCTTGGTCTTCCACGCGTTGATGAGGAGGTGGTTCCGCTGACACCAGTCCACAAAGTCCTGCGCCAGTCCTCTGTACTCCGCGTCATCGTCGTGATGAGTCCGATGATGGCAGAGTCGTCAGAGAACTTCTGCAGGACACAGCTGTCCGTGTCATGTCTGAAGTCTGCAGTGTAAAGGGTGAAGAGAAAGGGCGCGAGGACAGTGCCCTGGGGCGCCCCCACACTGCAGGTCCGAGTGTCAGACACACAGTTCCGGGCTCTCACAAACTGGGGTCGGTCTGTGAGGTAGTCCAGGATCCACTCTGCCAGGTCATACTCCACACCAGCCGTCTCCAGCTTGTCCCTCAGGAGCAGCGGCTGGATGGTGTTGAAGGCGCTGGAAAGATCGAAGAACAGAATCCTCACAGAGCTGCCAGGCTTTTCCAGGTGAGAGAGAGAGCGGTGCAGCAGGGAGATGACGGCGTCCTCCACTCCGATGCCAGACCGATATGCAAACTGCAGCGGGTCCATGGCTGAGCTCACGGTGGAGCGGAGGTGGTCCAGGACTAGCCGCTCCAGTGTCTTCATCAGGTGGGACGTGAGAGCCACTGGCCTGAAGCTGTTGAGGTCTTTGGGGCGCGGTGTCTTAGGCAGAGGTACCAGACAGGAGGTCTTCCAGACCTGTGGTACCACCCTCAGCTTCAGGCTCATGTTGAAGACATGCTCCATAACTCCACACAGTTCATCTGCGCAGGACTTAAGGAGGCTGGGGCTGATGCCATCAGGTCCTGCTGCCTTCCTCACTTTAATCCTCTTCAGCTCACTCCTCACCTGTGCTGCTGTGACAGTCAGTGGTTGGCAGGGGGACCGTGTGCTGGGGGGATGGGTGAGTCCAGGCGAAGTGGGGAGCTGATGGTCCGGGGCAGATAAGCGAAGAGGAACAGATGCAGGGCATTGTCCAGCTGTGGAAGAGGGAGCATGCAGCTGTGCAGGGGGAGGGGCGGGTGACCGATCAAACCTCAAGAAGTGAGCATTTAAATCATTCACCCACTGTAGATCCCCCTCTGTCTGGGCAGGGGGGATTTTGAAGCCCGAGATGGTTTTCAGGCTCCTCCACACTCCCTGAATGTTCTTTTGCTGCAGCTGCTCCTCCATCCTCCTCTTGTAGCCGGCCTCAGCCTGCCTGATCTTCCTCCTCAGCTCCTTCTGCACAGTCCTCAGCTCCTCCTTGTTCCCTGACCTGAAGGCTCTCTTCTTCTCCTTCAGCAGAGCCTTCAGTTCACGGTTAATCCATGGCTTGTTGTTTGGAAAACACCGCACCGTCCGGGAGGGAACAATGTTCTCAAAACAGAAGTTGATGTAGTCCGTGATGCACTCTGTGATGGTGTTGATGTCCTCCCCATGTGGGTCATAAAGCTCAGTCCAGACAGTGGTGCTGAAGTAGTCCCTCAGAGCCTCCTCGCTCTCAGCAGACCACATTCTCACCTCACAGGACACCACAGGCTGCCTGCGCACGATGGGTTCATACACAGGCCTCAGATGTACAAGGTTGTGGTCCGAGCTGCCCAGGGGAGGGAGGGGGGAAGAAGAATAAGCCTCCTTGGTGTTGGCAAAAAACAAGTCCAATGTTCTATTCTCTCTGGTGGGGCAGGTAACATACTAGGTGTATGTTGGTAGAACAGAAGAGGGAGAAGCGTGGTTAAAGTCACCAGAGATGAGGAAGAGAGCCTGTGGATGCTGTGTTTGCAGCCTACAAGTGCAGGAGAGCAGTGCTTCACAAGCATTTTCAGCATTGGCAGACGGGGCCACATAGACTGCGATCAAAATCACATGTGAGAACTCCCGGGGCAGATAATATGGCCTCATGCCAATAGCCAATAGTTCAATATCCTTGTTACATAGCTGCTCCCTCACTGTGCAGTGTTCGGGTTTGGACCAGCTCGTGTTCACATACACCGCCAGACCTCCACCTCTTTTCTTCAAGCATTCTCTCGTTCTGTCCGCCCACAGCAGATGAAAATTGTCCAAACCTAAAATAGAGTCTGGCATTTCTGCTGTTAACCAGGTCTCTGTGAAAATCAAGACGCTGCTGTCCCTATAAATCCTCTGGGACCGCATGAGGCTCGCTATTTCCGTCATTTTATTTTGAAGGGACCTCACGTTACCCATGACTACGGCGGGAACCGACTTCCTGTTTGTCCCTCTCTTCTCTCGGAGTTTACGTCCAGCCTGTCTGCCTCGTTGCGTTTTCCTTAGGATGTCCGCCGGGATAACGTGACAATCTCCGGGTAAGACGACAGTTCTCCGCAGTTTCATGAGTTCCTCCTTTGTGTAAACGCGGTACGGCGCCGGGCGGGGGGCGGGGCCGGAGCCGGGGGACTCAGAGCCAAGACACATCGCAACGACACGACGAAAACACTCAATCCAGCCGAATAAAGTCAAAACAAGTTAATTTAAAGCGATTCCAGTGCGTGGCCCGATCGTTCGTGAAGTTCCTCTTTCATATAAACGTGTATATAAACGTGTACCGACGACACGCCGTACTTTAGCGCGGCCGGAGGGCGCGGGGGGGGAGCTGGTGGGTTCGCTCGGAGCTAGCTCACGTCACAACAACACAACGAACGCAACGAAAAACGCTCAAATCCAGCCGAAAAAAGTCAAAAACAGTTGAATTAAAAAACTATTCCAGCGCGTGTCCCTATCGTACAGTAAAATAGAAAAAATATACTAATTATACTTACAAAATATAGGAGATAAAGCACAATAAGTGTGAGAAAGAAGAGAGAGCGTTTACACCGGGCTGCCAGCTGTACCAGCGCCTTATGACGTATTGGAGCAATGTTGGGGATTTTTGGACCACAAATCTGAAAAGGATGAGCAGTTATTTTAGCTCTTGGGAGGGAGATAAGAATAAAAAATGCAGGATTATTGAAATGGTTTAGAACTGTAAATGTAGTATAATTGCAGGCCTTTCGTGGATTCTGTCAAAGGAATGGAGAGATTCCTAGGAAATTAACTGAAGGTAATGATATTATTTTTTGTTTCATGTTTGCAAAATGCCTGCATGTAATAACCTCTCTTTGCAAAATGCCTGCATGTAATAACCTCTCTTTTTGCCACCACCAATGCACTGCAATAGAAATAAAACCTTCTAACAAGATTTTTTAGCGTAATATAAGAAAATACATTTGCAAATAGGGTGAGTAAAAATGTCCTATTGGCAAACAATTTTGTTCAAAGTGATAAGTAAAGTAGAAAGTCAGAAACGGTTTGAAAAATATACCGTATATACTTATTATCTAGGTCCTTCAAATAAATAAACTGGTCAAAATGGTCTGAAATGAAGATTAATATCCTGAAATCAAGACATTTTAACTCATTTTTTTAGTATTTTCTTTCGTTTTTATCGCCACCAAATCTCAGAACTTTATTAGACCACCACAGTATTCTATGTAAGTGTTAAGTCGTATTCCCTTTGTCGCTGAAGTGGTCTCTGTGCCATATATTTAACAGGAGCATGTGACAGTTGGGTCCAAACGCTGTGTGCCAGGACCTATCACAGTCACTGGCAACAAACGCACCGGCTCTGTCATGGAGATTATGGCCCCTGTGCTGAGAGAACTCATGGTGCTGGTGGTGGGTGTCAGGGGCCCGGGGCCAGCAGGACTCAAGTCTTTGTATACTGTCTGCAGCACAGCACCACTCTGACATCCCACTATGATCCGATTGTTCTAGTGACAATAGCCAGTCTCAGGCAGTTGCTCTTGCTATGATTCGTTTTATTGGCTTGGATAGAATGCTGTAAAATGTAATTATTTGGTATACATTTTTAACCACATTCTGTCAAATGTTACTTGTATTTATACCTGCACCTAGTTGGACAAAGTATTGTTTCTATGTTTACATGTATTTGTCCATTAAGAATCTGTCCTGCTGTTTTGATTTGTTTTTTTTAAAAATAGAGCTACAGAATGGAATAAAATGACAAGAAGCTCTTCATTTGTGTGATAAAGTCTGAAGGAATTCAAATCCAATTGACATATAGATAATGGGTTCTTTATCCATGGGTTTGAGAATATATACATACCCCCATATGAAGGGGTGTGGTCTGGTGGGGGGTACACTCCCCCTCCAAGTCAAGTCAATACCGCTAAAACACACTGTAATTTAATTATGCTGATTGTGATCATTACCTAGATTAATACAGACTGTAATACACAAAAAACATTTGATTTTTAAACATTCTGTGACAAAGAACATTGTTTTATATTAAGTGCAAATGCAATACAAATACTCATTTGACTAGGTGATTAATTGCTGATTACTACTAAAGTAATCCTTAGTTGTAGGCCAGCTTCAATCCCTTTTCAAAGTCAAAAAAGTAACGGAATATTCTGTTGATGTTAAATTAAAGCAGGGAGAGCTAGCATTGGGTAGCACAGCCACCATTAGCATCTTTTGGTATTCAAACAAATGTGGACCAGTGTATTATCTCCATGCTTTTGTCTGTATTTGGCACAATGTATTTTCCTAAAGTCTGCATTTGCTTGTGTAATTGTTGAACAGTGTGAATGAATGGAACCACACAGAAGTGTTCCAACCTTCCTTCTAGTTATGCTATGACGATAAACAATTTAAAACTCAAAATGTTGCATATACCGGAAGCTGAAATGCATGAATAGTACTGGTGTTAAGATCTTGTCTTGTCCCATCACAGCAGCTTGATCTTGTCTTGTCCCATCACAGCAGCTTGAGAAAGAACTAGGAAGAGTCCATTTAGTCAAAGTCTAATCTCCAGTGTATCACAAAGTCCTGGTGGTTTTACACTGTGTGTCACCCACAGGACAGAGGACAGGATCCTCGTGCCCTGCTGCTGCTTCCACCTCTCCATCAAAGCTTCAAAGGTTAAACTTCCCCACCTCCCCAGTCTGACGGGGGCCACAGGGTTCAGAATAAGCCTCACACCAGAAAGCCCTCCCTCCCACTTTTAATAAATGTGTATTCACAGCATCGTACACACTAATTACAGCATTGAGGAAACAATCCATTATACAGTGGGAGGTCCAGAGCGCTGCCATTTAGAAGGAAAACATTGTTGAAATACCATGGTAAAATGTCATTTGGGATTTATACACACATACACATTTAAACACATTTAAAAAAGCATCACTTGTAGAATATTCTCAATGGAAGAATGGCAAACTTGAGTGGACAATAGCATAAGGCATTAGGTCTTCATGTCTCCCGCACTGATAGCCTCATGATGAGTTCATTTTCTTATGTAAATGTTCAATGCTGATTGTCTTGTATCCCCTTCATCTCCCTTTAAGTACTTTCTAGTACAATCTGGGCGAATAATAAGTAATGTAAGCCTTTGTTGTAAATGTTTTGCCTGGAAGTTGACGACACAATCAGCAGGTAAACTACGCTCTTGTCTGACAAGAAGAAAGATTTTGAACAGCTAGACTAAGACATAATGATTTTTTTCATAAGAAGAAAAAAAACTCCTCTTTCTTTCAAAAGCCAATAAGCTTCTACAGACTTTTTTCCCAAGCTCTGTCTGGTTGCACAATTGCAGAGTGTTTTGTGAATCCGTCTGATTATAAATCTCACTTTGTTCCTGAGACTGCTGATGCGGCAAAACTCTCCAAAATCTGAGGTGTGTTTGTGTTTAAAACTTAATTAGCATGAATCATAATGGAAACACTAGTGAAACTAAACGACTTCCTGCATATTTTCCACAGAGCTGTATTCGACATAACTGCAGGCCTTCTGACACGCCACCTCAGGCCAGTGTGTTGAACACCAGCGGCTATATCTATCATAATCAAAGGATTCTTTTATGCAAATGTGTGCTGACTGACTCTTTTATAAAGACAAAAAGTATTTTCTATTGGAAATCTCACCCTTTACATGGATAAATGCGGATATGTACTGTTTGTATCATATAGAGGTATATAATTACAATTTATAGCAACATTATAAGATGAGAGCAATCAATCTGGAGACATTTGGATCAGAAAAAGTGTGTTAAGATTATTTGTTTTGCAGCATTGGCTTGATTTGATTGGTGCAGTGCACTGTAGCATCTGTGCATCCTGATTAAAAAGGCGGCGATGTTTAGGTGTGATAGGAATAACAATTTTAGTTTAATATGCAGCAGAAATACAGCTGTTATTCTTAAATATAATACAAAGTAGTTTTTCTTCTTTTTTTTCCCTTTTCTTTTGGATTGTTTTATTTTGCCTGGAGGGGCCTCCTCGTGCTTGTTTCCATGGAAACATTGTTCCTTTAGCAATAATATTCCAGAATATGGCATAAAACCTATCGCCATAGAAGATCTCCCAAATGATGTTTTGATTTTCTATTACCATGGATTATGTAGTAACCTTACATACTGTGCCTTTAGGTAAAGTCTATTCTTTGTTTAAATGTCCATGGTTGAACTCTTTTAACCTGTTCTCTAATATTTATGAATATTTATGATTTCTCCCAGCAGAAGACTGCATTTACTATATTGATGTACTCTCTATAAATGGGACGAGACTCGGTTCACATAAGAGACGTGGCACAAGATCGGATCCACATGGCAAGAAAAGATGAGACTTTGACATGATTTATAAAACATTTGCAGTTTAGTTCACAATTTTTGCCTCGCAGTTATTTTTGTATTCCCTGTCAGTGTAGCACTGCCTTTTTGAACTACAACTTCTCAAGACGTGTAACTCACCACTGGCTTGTAATTATTGTCTGTTGGCACAAGATTTTATATAAAGTATGACAGACTTGATATAATAATAATAATAATAATAACTTTTATTTATATAGCGCTTTTCAGTGACCCAAAGACGCTGAACATAATAAAAAAGGGGGGGTATTTACAGACAGGGGGGACAACACGTACAGAACACATTAATATACAGATAAAATGAACAAGACAGAAGAAGTAGAGAGAAAAAGATGGGGATGTAACAGGGGGTAGAAGTGTAGGCAATGGGGTAGAGGAGGCTAGGGGTAGGGGAGGTCATAGGCTTGGGTGAAGAGGTATGTTTTTAGGTGGGATTTGAATGTTGTGAGTGAGGGAGAGTGGCGGACAGGTTGGGGGAGGGAGTTCCAGAGTCGGGGTGCTGTTCGGGAGAATGCTCTGTCGCCAAAACTTTTGAGTCGGGATGTTGGTGCAGTCAGGGTGAGAGAGGAGGAGGATCGGAGAGCTCGGGAGGGGCGGTGGGGGATGAGGAGGTCAGACAGGTAGGGGGGGGCAAGGTGGTGAAGAGCTTTGAAGGTGAGGAGGAGTATTTTAAAGTTGATATCTCCCTCCTTGAACCGACACCTTAACGTGGTGGAGGGGTTTGAGCAGCTGAATGATCCCAGGAGCTATGTTGTGGGGGCTTTAGCCCCTGGTAGGGTCTCCCAAGGCAAACAGGTCCTAGGTGACGGGTCAGACAAAGAGCGGTTCAGAAGAAGTAAAAGATCAAGGCCTGAGGTTGGTGCTCGACGGCGAGCGCCTGGTGGTCGGGTCTTTTTCTTTTTGGGAGTCCCTGCTTAGACTGCTGCCCCCGCGACCCGGCCCCGGATAAGCAGAAGAAGATGGATGAATTTTTTTGTTGCAAATTTCTGCCAAATATTATCATTGCTATTATCATTATGGAAACTAAAGTCTGGCTTCAGTTGTCCTCGGGCTGTGTGGCTGCTACCATACATTTGATCTGATCAAGTAGGAAATCTGTACAAACTGGGTTTAGCAATGAATTGACTCCTGCTGCAGTGTGGAGCTTTTCTTTATTTTAAAAGGAGATAATTAATATTATGGACATTTCATCAGCGTGTTTATTGAACATTTGTGTACCCACAAAGGCAATAGAGTGGAAATGTATGATGTGTGTTTCTTGCTGTTCATTTTCAAATCTTTCAAACCACAATAATTTGTCTCAGCTTCACAAAGCAGTAAAAGTGTGGTAGGACAACAGAAGAAAGGCTTGAACAAACTTGCACTTGTGTGTGTGCTCGCATGTGTGTGTGTTAGTTTAAAAGAATGTATGATGTGCAAAAGCAGACATTTCTCTGTGCAATCAAAGCAGTGATTCTTCAAGGCCAGTTTCTGTTGCAGAGCTCCAACCTTTCTGTCAGCTGTGTAAGTCTAATCAAAGAATGGCTCTGCAGTGAAAGCCACAGCACCAGAGGCAGCGCAGTTTTAAAAGAAGACATACACATGTAGTTAAAGACATATTAATTTATAGATCTGTCTTATGGGAGAAATACATTAAGCAATAAACTGTTGCCCTCTATTGGGCAAAAGTGCACTCTGCATTGGCACTGAGGAGGCAGCCACATCACATATTTAATCCAAAAAGGCAATTCTTCACAGTTTATATGGAAAAATCTATTTTGATCCGGAGCATGCGGATTTGCTTCCTAATAGCACATTATGTATTTTTAATCGAGAGCAGAAATGTTACTGCCACTCCACACCTTGTGCTTTTTTAATGTAGTTTAGGTGGCTAATTGGATAACACAGGTTTATCCTCGGCAAGCACTTTGTGTGAGCAATCCAATTTCACATCCTCGAAGGGAAACCATTATTCTTAACCAGGGCGCGATACTCCAGTCACCCCTGCACTCAAATGCTGCACAAGGTTCTTCCTAAATCCTATCAGCGTCTAACCTTGTTACCAGCCAATCTGTATTATTGTGCTATAATTCCATATTTTGCCCTGTCTTCAGCGTGGCACTGCCGTTTGGAAAGATAAAGCTTTTAGAGCCATTTTGTTGACAGGTTTTGCATCGGCGGACTGTTTGTCTTCTATTTGTGAACACTGGCACGTTCCACTGGGCTGTTTGAACTCACATCCTCGAGGGTCACTAACCGTTTTATGTGTCGAGTCAGGAAAACCATCCCACACATGAGGATTTACATACTTTTAGCTTTATTGTTATAGCTTTAAATATCTGAGGGTGTTTCAATAATAGTAGATACAGCATTCTACATATTCATGTCAATATTTAAAGTTTTTCAAAATAGCAGTTATACTTGTACTACAATATTGTATCAATATAATAATTACTGTCATAAAAATATTCACTTTAGAAAGAATGGCAATCATTCATATTTGTGCATGACCCTTTCTACAATAATTCACCTTGTCTTATTTGTTTTAATAAAAACTGCCAATCCTGTAGTTGTAGCAAATGTTCTGAAACGTGTTATTCTGTTATTTTCTCATATTTCAGTCTTTTTAAAAATGTTTCTGAACATGTTTAAAATGAGAACTTTGAACAGAATCCAATTAGTATAACATGAATCACAAATCAAATCGCAATCACAATTTGATTGACAATTTTATGCAGAAAAATTGTGCAGCTTCTCTGAAAGCTTTACCAAATGTACTGTTCATTGTTTCTATTTTATTTTTAAAATCCGGTTTGTCTATCTGCAAAGACTTTTTTTGATTTTCCATAATACATTTTCCTTTGCATTTGTTATCCCTCCTCCCTTCTATCATTCTCAGCCCCTTCTGGTATTCAGTGGGGTACACTTAAGCTCAGTTATACCAGGGAAGTCTTAAGCATATAAACACATGAATAAATAAACACGTAGACAACGTGAGATGAGAAAAGGAGACATCAAAGAGAATGTACACAGAGGGAGACAGAGGTTCTCATCAAAAGCCATACAGTATGAGACACACAAAAACCTAACCCATGCTGTGTGTCTTTATTTCATTGTAGTTGCATCTTTATCTGTGAAGAGACATGGGTAAAACTGTCATGGGTAAAACTATATATTCTACAATGGATGTGGGCAAATTGGATGGATGTGAGACATATATTTGTAATACTATCTTGACGCACACATATTTAAAATGTTGTTTTTATCTTGAAAAGTATTATATATTTCACTATACATCCAGATACATAAAGGAAGTATATGTTGGGATTAATTTGTATTCATTCATCACCACCACAATACACAGATTCTCTTTTTTTTTAACATCTGAAATATCTACTCGGCTGCTGCAGCTTGGATACGGACATTTTTTCCATTTGATTTGAACTTCAAGGAGATTCTGGTGTGAACATAACATTCCACAGAATACTATGAAACACACAATACGGTAAATGTAGTAAAGCACTGGCAGGTGACTTTTGAACAGCGAGCTTTGATCCCAATAGCTGCCGAACACACATGATGATTGGTATGAGCTGTTTACAAAGTATTACACGTGCATTTCACACACAACATCTCCCACTTCCTCTATGCAAAGACAAAAGACTCTAGTAGAACAATACCTTTTAATCCCACTGTTGCGTCTCTATTGCTGCAGCATATCTCGTGTGTTCCTCGTGATCTTCTGCTGTTGTCAGTTTATCACTGGACATGCTGCAAAAAGATATTTATCCAAAGGCAACATGTGCTTCTAGTTTATCTGGCATTTGATGATGAAAACAAGTCTAAATCTATTTTTGTTGAATGATCAAATTGGCGGATACCCAAAGTGTGTGCCTCAATCAGAATAAAAAATACACTTACACTATTGGTTAAAATAACTGAGCAAGATACGTTTTTTTTATTCAAGGCAGTGGAGAATCAATGGGCTTTAAGTAAAACAGTGAAGTTAAAAGTGTAAATGAATAAGAAAGCAATGAATTCATAAATAGTATTGAGATGTGTGTTGTGTGATGGCCTATTCAAAATGCTGCTGCTAGAACACATTACACCAATTATATTCTCACTCCACTGTCTGCCTCTTTAACAAATAATTCATTTTAAAATTGTATTATTATCATCACTTTGCAGCAAAAGAGAGAAACAAAAGACATATCAATATTTACAAGTACCTAAAATAAAACACAGGACATCGCCAACAACAGGGCATCTGACCGCTCTCCGCTCTGATCTCCCTGTTCATCTATTCAAGACTTTTTCGCAAATTCAGTCTTGATCTGGCAAGGGTGCTTTTAGCTACTGTGGCCCAACTCGCTGCCTATACAAACTATTATACAAACTTCTATACAAAAATATATAGTTATATACATATGTTTAAAACTTGACTTAAAATAATTATAATTTCACAAGCATTTGCTTGATTTTATTTTAGATTTCAAACTTACATTTACATATGTATTATTGCATGATTGTTTTCTTGAAATGTAGTTAACTTAACTGTATGGCTACCATAGACTTAAGTTAAGACTTAATAAAAGTTAGACTTAATCCCAGTATGGAAATGTGTCCTCTACATTTGACCCATTCTTCAATGCCAATAGGGAATCCCCTCAGGAGCAGTGATAGCAGAGCCCAGGGACCCATCTCCAGATCTTTGTGCTATGCTTGGTCAAGAATGTGGTGCATGTTTTTTTGAGTTGATGGGGGAAACCTGAGCACCCAGAAGAAACCCACCCAGACACGGATGAAGTATGCGTCAGATGTGCTGTATAAATAAAATTATTATTATTATTATTATTATTCCTCCAGTCTTCACTCACTCCAAACCACATGATTTTACTGAGAGGATTGTCTCTTGATTAAAAAAAAATACTATATCATTATATATCATTGACAATTAGAAATGACAGAATCCTTATTAAATTGCTCTGAATTGCATGGCTCTGTGATGGAGTACTGAATTCGGAAGCTTATTACACACAACTCTACACCATTTGAAACACTTCAAGTGCAGGTGAATTTGAGGCATGGAGTGGAGGTGTTTCTTAAAATGCCCGTGGAGTCGAGCAAACAAGCTGCTGCAGAGTGGGTTTGTGAGCTCACTGTGGCCCCCCTCTCTCAAGGTCTGTGTGGGGATCACAGCACAGACATGTCATACAAGTTATAACAACGGCGAACAAACACACATGAAACAACAAGCGGCACAACTTCAGAAGGAAGACGTAGCAAGACCTGGTGCAGTTCAAGAGAAACTAGAGACATCTGCGTCCCTCCGAGATTTCAATGTGTGTTGTTAGGCCTTTTATTTTTAGACCCACGGCTCCCACTGGGGGTTGTAAGCGTGTAATACCGTGTTTGTGTGTTCCGGCAACTAAATAACTCACTGTCAGGAAGAAGCACTCCGGCTTTCACTTCTCCCGCAGTAAACCCCTCCCCCCAAATCTTATTTTTCTTCTGCCATCACCTGGGCAAAAAAATAAACAAAAACAGAACAGTCCTGGGAGATTTATAACACTGTTGACTTGTAAGCAACCGTTCAGGATATAAAAGAATTTCAAACAACACACAGTTCTATAATTTGTTCACAAGTTGTCATACATGTGCTGCATAAATAAGCATTACCTAGATCATAATTTATCTACAGGTACATGAGAAAAAATACAAACAATAAATGGGTACCATTGGGAACATTGCTGTTGTCTTTGGTGGCCCTATTGATATACGTTTTAGGGCATTTAGGGCATAAGTGATTGAAGTATCTTTCAACAGCATAATACCTTTTCTATAGATTTGATTTGTTAATGTGCAAGTATTTATTTCATTTGATGTATGTATGTGTTTATTTTGAATGAGATAGGGGCTGTATTAACATGACCATATGCCAGGGCATTGCCCTGATAGAGAAGCTTTTCTGCCCAAAAGTAGTTCTAAAAAGAATAGCAGGGTCACCTCCGCTTTGGGCTCGTGCCTACACTGCAGAGGAGTTGATCCATGAATTATTTTATACACAAGAACAATGTCATGGCTTTTGACAATGTTTCCAAAACAACAACAAAATACCGTGAAAGGTATGGTATTGGACTATGAGCCGTTGGCCTATACAACAACGCGGCTAATTTATAGATGTTTTCCGTGCAGCCTCTAGGGGCGCTCTTGCAGGAAGCATGCTCTCTCTTGCTCACTCGCTAAGTCCAAGCCATGGATCTATTATAATATCTGAATGGGTTATTGCTTAAACCAGTGGCCAGTCAGTTGGTACTGCAGCAAATACAATTGCACCCATAGAGCACAATGTAAAAACACACTTCTCGTGGCAGACAGGTCACCTACAGCATTCACAAAGGTTGGATTGTGTGGCAATTTTTGCATATTTTCAGGTCAATTGCATTTTTCCAGTTCAAAATCCTTAAATGTTCTTGAAAAATTCAAAATGTTTACTTTCGGCTTTCTTTGGGCTGCACCACTCTAGCAGTTTTCTCCCTGATTGGTCAGAGAGGTCCCGTGATATGCAAGCCGTGTCACTTGGCGCTACTTCCAGGCCACATAGCTAACGGATGTAGCTAGCCACTAAAGGCTAAAGTGGCAACATGTGCTAGCAACATGTCATTACATGACCGTGTTTTAATTTTTCCAGTCCAGAAGTGACATTTTACATTGACTGTATAAATACACATTTTGAATACACATTTATAACTGAATGACTTAAACACACTGTATTTCCACATTTTATCAGATTGTAAATAGCAAAACAAAAATCTCAATGATTCTGTAACTTATAGTGCATAGAAGTAATTGCTACATGAAGAGAATATAAAAAAAAACACAAACAATATTGTTCGTGGTAGAAAAAATAGACGTTTCGACTCTCATCCAAGAGTCATTGTCAATGACTCTTGGATGAGAGTCGAAAACGTCTATTCTAACTGAGTCCAGATGACTACAACTGAAGCTTTTTCTACTATGGAACACGCCTGGACAAATGAGGGATTACACCGAAATATTGTTCGTGCCTTTTTCATAAAACAAAAAGATAATCTTCTAAGTGGCATCAGTTACTGCATGTGTAACGTTTAACTTTTTTTAGATTTAATCATCACAGACAACATCGCTATATAGAAAGTTCTTCTTGAAGACATTTATAGCATTCTTTCATGAGTTTTCTAATCACCAAACCATCTATTTATGAAGTTCAGCAATGCTTTCAGCGTTGACATTATGCAGCCTCAATAACAAACTCAAAAAAACACTCTTCTTTGGTGTGTTTGCAGTCAAGGTAACGGAGCATAAGTGCTACACTGGTTCCACACATCAGGTCTGGTTCGGCTTGGATTGATAAGAAATCAGCTGCTTTCACTTCATCACGAATATAGCTTTTATTCGCAGCCAGCAAACAGTCGAGGAGCTCATTCTGAATTGTTTTGGACGTACCTTTGTAAACACACGTCTGTAGATGCAGTTTTAAAAACGTGTGGCACTTCCGCGTAGAGTTGATGGAGAAGCATCAGCCTTGAGGTGCGCGCACCTCCTGCGAAAATAGCATTTTTTGGACAGCTTGAATATGATACATGTTTTATTACAATCCCACAAGTCTAAAGAAGAACTTGATTTAGACGTGTCTAAATACAAAGTCACAGATGGAGTATGGACATGCAATACGCCGGTCTGCATTTTATAACCCGCCCTGCAATGAAAGGAGAATTTCTTGGCCCACCCCAACACAACCCAAGAGACCCGTGGGCTGTTGCACCCGTGGGACCCCCGGGATCCACAGCACCTGGGGACCGCAAACACAACCTGTGCATCACTACCATGTACCATCTTTCTGTGTAAGTATCTCAGGTTATGTATGTTATACGTGCGGCTTTTATATTCAGGACTGCTCAATAGTCCGACTTTTATGGTAAGTTTAGAGAGAATATGACACTCTCTTTCTGTTCAGAACCTTCAGAGGTTTTAGTCACTCAGTGTTGTTTTAGTTGCTTGAGTCCAATTCAGACAGTACAAATATGAGACACAATCATTCACACTGAAGAATGTTTTTGCAGCTTCTACAGTAAAATGATTTTTAATTTGACGGACGGTGGAAACTAAGTGTAACTAAACAAATGTCCAAATGGTGAGCAGTGTGCAGACTTAAAGAAAATCCTCACAACATTCCAGTTTGCTTTACAAAGTAAAGTCCACACATTTTAAGAATATCCAAAGAGAAACATTTTTGTTTTAGTGTCCTCTCCTTGCCAATCACAAAGACTGTGGAATTGGAACATTCAAAAAGCCTAACTTTGCACATGATATTGATACACTTGATTCTTTTCAGATTTTTTAAATGACTGTATTCATGAGGGTTACACAGTAAATACATACATAGCTTCAACCCAGTGAAAATCCACTGTTAATGAACACTTTACTTGTTCATTAAAGTTGATGGAAATAAAACGTCAACGTTTTTTGTGAGGCCAAAGCACATTCTGTTTGTGAATTTTGTTCACTGAAAATGGCAATAAAACTTTTTCATTTTATTTAATTCTGATCACTTATTCAGCATACAAGAAACTCTTTAATAGGTTGCAATGCTTTAAAATGTACCCTTTGGGTGCATTCATGATGCTAAAATTAGCCAATGCAAGCTGTGCCACGCACTGTAATAATAGATTAAAGTGATTTCTGTACGTAAGCCTTTTCATATTTGCCTATTTCCCAACAGTACCGTGGGGCGTAGCAAGGCTCAAAGCCCCTCTAACAATGCCATATCTCTTGGATGAATGAGGCATTTTCATCCTTATAAATACTGCTTTTAATGTCCCACTTGAGACAGGAGCTCTGCCTCCCTCCGGCTCGATTCCTACACGTGTTGCAGATACAATGATAAATTGATACATGCTTTTTATTAGGCCTGGGTTGACTCATTAATACCATGGAGCTATGTGCTCGGTATTTCTGTACAGGCAGGTGCATCTTTGAAACCCTGCACCCATTTAAAAAGTAGAAGAATTCCCCTCTCCTGACGACAGGACTATAAACATTTCTCATGGGCCATGTCCATTATTGATTCAGGTGCTATTCCACTCACAGATGACACAGGACCACAGAGAGCATACTTTCAAACATGCGCTCATCTTCATTCATGCTGTAGCAGCATAATACTGTTAGCAAACAATGCCCTGTGAGCTGTTAACCACAGTTCATTAACATTTTTACAAGATTTTTAATTCAACATTCGTGATGTGCTGCATTCAAATATATTGGGAATTCCAGTTTCCTATGCTGCAGTAACTCTGTTACATGGGAGCTGACCAGATCAACGTATCATTCTTGTAACTCATATTTGACGAGCTTGAGGCCAGCAGGACAGACCAGTGGCCAACAAGAGGACCAACTCAGAGATGAACCAGATATGCCAGATACTTATCAGCACATGACACAGGCAGAATATACAGCAAATGCGCTCCATACATTTACCCTACAGAGCCATAGTCAATGACGAGCCACAGGTAGGGCTCTAAGAGCAGAGTCACTATCAAGAAGCCAACGTTTGGAATGGATTGTATATTGTATTGTATATCTAAATAATCTAAGAAGCATTTGTTTAACAAAACATACCTATGATGGATAGAGAGGCAAGAACCAGCGTGTCCCAGAAATACACCAGGTCAGAGAACGAAAATTAAAGGGCGGGCCATCTGGTGGCAGAAAGCAGACAGACTTTTAAAATATTATATTTTATAGATTTATGTTTCAGATTAAATACGTTTTATTCTCCCTTCTGTTGTTGTTATGTTGCTGCTTAATTTTTGCTGGGAAACCCAGGCTTCTTACTATGGCTGAATTCAGACTGAATCATTATCAAGATCTTCCCTGATTCCGCCTGTGTACTGCACTCAACCTTGTTCATTTCAAATTATAACTATAATCATGGACACTAATTTACTAATGCTTTTATTTATTTATTTATAAACTAATTTACATGAGCACATAGAGGAGGTTTAAAAAACAATAATAATAATCTTACCCCAACATATTTCATGCACATTCTCCTCTAATTAATATGGAGCAAAGCAGCAGTCATTTCCACATCTGATGGAAACACAGGGTGGTTACCAATTAGTCTGCTGTTAATTATCTTCTTGGGCTTTGATCTTCACTATGACTGCTCGTCAGAAGCACTTATTTATTCATCTCCTTTACCCGCTATGGACTTTTTTGGGAGATTGCACAGATTGATGCAGATTAATCACTGCTTCAGAGTTGTGTGAAAATGTTGAATTTGAAGTTGTTATCCGTTGAGCTTCACACATTAAACAAAATAAAATAATAATAATCAGTAGGGTTTTTGTGTGAACTATTTAGAGCTTCCACTCTGGGCTGTCCATATGTCATTGTATCTCCACCGTATACTTCAGACAAGCATGCGTACAGAACAGTGCTTCATATTTAAGAAGGGCTCCTGCGGATGAACACCAAGGTATACCTCCATTTGTGTCAAAAGATACTATTCATATTTCTGCCTCTGTAGTGGACAGTAAGTTGAATTCATCTGACACCGCGGATTAGCATTAGCGTCAACGTAAGAGACAAGCGCAACAACTGCCTGGAGATGAGGCACTAAAGGGAAATGTGAAGGTGAGTGCTTTGTGGTAACGTATAGCTTTACGGCAAAAAAGGCAACAACAAAAAAATGCTGGCAGGTTTGAAGGAGCTTATTTTGAAATGCTAAATAATACCTCATCATTGCGGGTGATATACTTGCTTTCATTAACACCTTTATTCAGACATATTTTTGCAGTGAATTGGCAGGCATCCCAGGTTTCTTCAATGGCAATGAACTAACGAGTATGTAAATGAGATAAGGCCTGCACGTTTAGAGTGCTTTTATTTAAGCACAAACCACAGTACAGTTCTGCGTCTGTGGGCTGCTTCTCAAATACTGTAAGGCCTATTATTAAAGGCTAATGGCTTTCAATGCGTCCACCCAGTGACCCTCGTTTATCAAACTTCCGTACGGCGAAATCAGTGCGTATGTGTGGTGTACACTCTTCTGGATTTACCAATGTTAACATGAGCGCTTAGACCGTACGCTATCGCTGGGCGTAGCTGACTCCGGTCCAGGTGTGGTTCATCCTGTGCGGATCCCACCAGTCTTAGAAAGTGCATAAAATCAATGTGCCCCTTCTTACACGGGCTGTAATGCACTGCAGGTTCCCGGTCATGAGTGTTCTTGCGCAAAACCACATGAATCTGTGTGGCGTTTGTCAAAAATGGGCCGCAAGCCCTGAACCGCACTGGAGTCAGTGTTCACCTGATGTAAGTCTGGAGGTGGTGTACCATGTACGCCAACTTCAGACAAATGCCAAACAGCACATCAAAACCACTCTTAACTGCACAAAACATACTGCCCCATTTATGTATTTGTCAGTAGCTTTAACAAGCATACAGATACATTTGTCCTTTAACAATTGCATGAAATTTGTGGAGGCTGCACGCCTACTCTCTTTCATGGTGACTTTACAATAAGCACTTGGAAACAACTCATGACTTGACTCAGGACTGTGGTTGCGACTGCAGCTGGTTCTGAGGTGGAGAAAAGCACCCAGAGAGTAGCATGGATCTGCTGTCTGGATCTGCAGATTCTCCTCTGGCATAATCAAATAATTAATCAATTAATGTTCTTTTTGAAACTTAAGTTGGGTGTATGTTTTAACTATACTGTTACTTATGTGTCAAGAAGCAAAACACTGCTTGTTATGATTTTATGTTTATTCTTAGAATATGGACACCGCACTGTGGCTACTACACCAATTCAACCTCAAACAAACTTACATCAGCATACATATTATCAGTGTTTGGAAGTAACTGAATACAACCAAGAATATGTATTCAGAATACTAATATAGAGTAACAGTAATACAGTTCCTCTTTCATTTGGTGGTGTTCAGAATACTGCAACGTTTCTAAATGTAGAGGAAAACACTAAACTTCGCGTTATTAGTGCGACAAATAAAAAACACAGCTCTTATAGTGAGCGCATGGACAATTTTTCCATCTCTCATTTATGACAAAAGGTTCTTTTTTTAAATGCATAACAAATAGTGAAATAGAAACCAAAAAAAATGAATTTTATGTTGTGAAAATGTTGCACACATGAAAGTGTGGAGGTAAATACAAATACACTTTAAACTGATTTAATTTAAACCAATATCTCATGGAAGAATTGTTGCTGCTTATTGTATTTCTGTCATAGCACAACTGGTGTCACACACAGGCTTTTGCATCATTGTTTGTCCCTTATATGTCTGTCTATTGTTATTACACTGAACTGTTAAATTCTAAATAAATACTTTTGAAACAGTTTGTGTCTTTTAAAAGGTGTTACACTCGCAGTACATGCCTTGAGCCAGTAGAGGGCCGACACGATGAACAAGCGTCATTTTAAAATGGTTGGGTTGCTGCTGGGCCGACATAATTAATAAGAGTCATTTGAATGTGGGTGGGCCGACACTGGGCCAATATTATGAGTGTAAGTCGGCAAATATCATGGTTGGGTCATTGTTGGGCGGCTGGCCCAGCTGACACGTAGCCGACAGTTGCCCAAGGAACTGGCCAACTGGGTTCGACTAGGGACCTAGTCGAACCCAGGGACTAGGGACTAGGGACTTCTGTTACGTAGTCATTTTATAGCCTATTTAAATGCCAAAAACTTGTTTTCTATTATAATAGAAACCCAAACAGAATCAGGCTTCTACACTAACACACCAGCACCATCTGCATATAAATTACATGTATATTTTATGGAGTTGTCAAGCCTCTAAGTCAAAACTTAGGGCAGAAAACTTAGACATGCCAGAACTGTTGTAACTAGCATAGACATCTCTGATGCGGCGGCCATCTTGGAACGCGGGATCTATCTAAGCACGCTCGGATCTGTTTACGTACGCACGGATCTGTTTACGCACGCACTGATCTGTTTACGCACAAACGGATTTGTTGACGCATGCACGGAACTGTTTATGCATGCATGGATCTGTTTACGCATGCATGGAACTGTTTACGCACGAACGGATCTGTTTATGCATGCACAGAACTGTTTACGCACGCATGGATCTGTTTACGCATGCATGGAACTGTTTACGCACGAACGGATCTGTTTACGCATGCACAGAACTGTTTAAGCACGAAACGGATCTGTTTACGCACGCACGGATCTGTTTACGCACGAACGGAACTGTTTACCCTCGCAAGGATCTGTTTACACATGCACGGAACTGTTTACGCACGGACTTGTTTACGCACGCATGGATCTGTTTATGCATGCACGGATTTGTTTACGCATGCACAGATCTGTTTACGTACGCACAGATCTCTTTACGCACACACGGATCTATTTACACACAATCGGATCTGTTTACGCACGCACAGATCTGATTACGCACGCGCAGATCAAGTTACACACACACAAATCACATTACAAACACTTCTTATTACAGACAAATCCGATTACCAATGCACAGATATTTTTGCAACAATAATAGCTCCATAGGATTTGAAACACAGCAAAACACTCCCTGGAATCCTGGAACATCTAATGACGTCATAGATGGAACAAAGTGTTTTATACAGAAGGCCTAAATATGCATCCACCAAGCATGATTAAAACAATAAAACCCTTCAGTTATGTTTTGAAGTCATTAGAAAAAGTGAAAACCTCATAAAGATTGATTTAATGTAAAATTATGTTAATACAATTATCCAAACCTTAGAATATGTGAAACACACATCAATTAAACAGTATACATAAAATAAAAATTAAAATAATAAACTATTGTTTTTACAGTCAGAATTGTGAACGTTATGTATAAAGAACTTCAGTTAAACAGTGTGTTTCTCGCCTTACTAAAACTTAGTTCTGCAAGTAAGTATGGTTAAGTCTTTGTGACAAAAGCCCAAAAACTTGCAGAATATGCGTGAAGGCAACTAGATGGAAATCTCTCCAGCTTTGAGCTCCTCCAGAGAAAAATTCCACTCAAGGGTAAAGCATAATCTCTAACAGGAAGATGTTCCACTGCTTTGCTGTTTCTGTTCTTTTTTACTGTAGGAATATGAAAGTACATGGTGATTGCAGCAAAAGGGGATGATTTTATTGTACAGCAGCACACAATAGCGCCCATATAGACTAGATGAGCCTAAACATGCCTTTAAAATAAACTGTGAACAATGACAATATGGAAAAATAAACAGTTAGCTTAATTAAGAGCATAGTTTCATTATGAGTGAAAATTAATGGAAACATAATCATTGTTGTGGGCGAGCTAATCTTCACCTTTTTTCTTGTTACGTGTTCATGGACTGGAACAATTAAGGGTGTGATTGCTTTTTACAATGAGCCGTGCCTCCGAGGTGCTTGCTTGTCAAACCCCGTGGCAATACTGTAATTTCACTCAGTGAATCAATCAGCTATGCTTTTCTGATAACTTATTTTTTATGCAAAACAGAATAAAACAAATCATTCAGCATCCATTTTACCATGTTTTATGGTGTTGAGACCCGGATTTCATGCTAATTTGTGCTAATTATTTTATCCTGCACCTGTCACTGTGAAAAGGGATGTGCATGTTTGAGCCGTTGAAGCTGAAGGGGAATGTCATTGCTAATGTATGGTCTGAAATAAGCAGACTCCCTGCACACGCTCTGGGGACAGAACTAATTACATGTTCCGAATGTGCTGCATGGTTCTGTGGGCTTTTATGCCTCTGTCACTTCCCATCCACTCACAGTAAGACGTATCCAGAACAACCTCCCGCCTTCCACAAGAACAGGTCAGGAGCAGTTCGCCTGGTGTGGACTGAGTCTAATTATTAGGGTACAGATGGATACAGAATACCTAATAGTGGAACAGGCCCTGCGCTCAGCACACCCCCACCGTCTCTCCACTTACACCAGTCAGTCATGTGAGCTGTCGGCGACACACTCTCCCTAAGAAGATTGGGGATGTTAGAAACCCAGGCATCCATGGGCTTGGGGATTAGGATTTCTGCTTGGATCAACTTGGATCAGCTGCATAATGTAATCTTATTGACAAGAGGACTCACTATGACGGTCTCAAACCAGAAATACAATCATCTGCATAAGGCCAAGAGGAGTAAGTACGCTTTCACAAGAGACTGAAACCAGATTTATCTTGTTAAAATTTAGTCATCCAATGAGACAAAGTAATCAGGCAGCTTTCATTCAATCATATACACTTACACTTTGCACAAACGTTTGATGTAACATTTCCTAGTTTACTTAAATGAGACGAGAAGTTCTTACTATTTCACTAAAGCATGAGTTTATACTTAGAGAATATTACATTCCAATTACCGGTAGATTGTCTTCTACCGGTAGATACCGGTAGATGCTGGATTTAGTTGAATTACTTTACTATGAAATTTACCATTGAGAAGTACAATTCCCATATGTGCTTGCCTTATTGTACCAAAACTCAACTTGTGAATCTTTTGAAAAGTGTTTGTCCAGATAGAGAAATGATTGAGTTACCTGGCACGTTCCACAGTATGTCATTGAACTTATCGTAGTTACAGGTGCTTTTATTTCTAAACAATACCTAGGTTCAAATTCTAGAATGTGAAGATGTCATGCGGCTAGATGGTAGGAAAAGGACAAATTGTCCTTTTGATTACATTGTATTATGCCATAAAATAAACAAAAGGTGAATTCACTAATTATAAAACTGATCATTTATATTAGTGAGTAGGCCTAAAACCGTATTGTATCACAACTAAAATCCACATTTTAACAATATTAATTTTAGCTGCCCACATCCGTATGAAATATTGTTGGCTGATGGAATACTGTCAGGTGAATTCTGCAGTTCTTGCAGCTCGGGCATAACTTTGTTCTTGCAGGGCTGTCAGACTGTGATGTGATTGGTTGGATTTTCAATGTGGACATGGCTATTTATAGATGTATTTCTCTTTTATGGGATTTAAATAAAACAAATTATTTCACTAAATTTGATTGACAAATAACAGTTATCAAAATTGTGTCATCAGGGTAGTTGATAATCTACATAGCAACAGCTGGAGGGAGGGGCAAAGAGAGGTTCAGCAGCAGAACAGCTGGTGAAGAATGAAATGTCTGAGCACAAAAGAAGTTTGTTCTTGTTCTTACAGCAACAAAAACAAACTTCTTTCTTCTTATGAATTGGCCTTCACTCAGTCTTGTGGTGCTACTTGTCTCCATGGAGATAAAAAGTTTAATGGCATATTGTAGAACTGGACTATTCAAATTAATTTAACCAAGGGCCAGATTTTTCTGAGGGCCAAGGCCTTTGGGATGAACAACACGCCACTACTGTATATCCTCGACACTGTTTCAATAAATTGAGTTAATAGAATAAATAACTTTTGATGGATTAGATTTTTGTGCGAAATAACAAACAAAATGCTTTACCAACATTGCTTTGCAAAATTGCCCATCCTGTGTTGAACGGACTGGATTAAATCACTTGGAGGGCCTTATTTGGACCACGGCCTTATGTTGAATAGCCCTGCTGTAGAATCCAGGTAAGCAATAACCGTCCAGCGGATTTAAAGTTTTTTACACTTTTCTCAGTGTTTTATGAGTATTCAGTGATGGGCCGTAACATATGAGAGATGTTGATACAGTATAACCCGTTGTGTTTTGTGAAGACTTTTTACTGAGCTAGTAGATTATTAGTTTTAGGCCCTTATTCCGACTGTGTTTACCACTCAAGCATAGAGCCAGTATTTTACTTTTATGAGCTTGGACCCCCCCTCCTTTCTAAATCTTCATTGCAAAAAAAACAAAACCTTGGCTCGCAACAACGGTGGTAAATAGAACTTGGAAAAAATCTTGTTTTCTTGTGTGCACTATTTGAGCCCTCTCTAATCTTGAAAAGTAAACTGCCGTTCTGAAGGGTAGAAAACAAGCCCTCTGACAACCCGCCCGAGCCCAGGGGATGCACTTGAACGCATGCTTGGCTTGTTGTATTCTGGTGTAGGCCCTTCCCAATTCCCCTGTCTGCGTGTGTCTCTGTCTTCTGTCTGAGGGGCAGCGGATCAGAACCTCCCCGTACACGCAGTACACAGTTAGCAGGAGTACCACACAGCTGTCAGGGAGACTGGGCCCGGCCAGATTTATCATAGTCTTTGAGTTTCGTATTTTAGCCTTGTGAGGTGCAAAAGTTGATCCTGACGTTCTGAGTGACACGCTGCTTTACCGTACGGAAATTCCAACCGGACCAGCTCCATATTCATGAACTGATTTAAATTCTGGCACAGTACACGGGCGCCCTACCACACATCGAGGAAGACAGAGAGGCGAGTGGTGGATCTCTAGCCCTGATGTGTTGGTGAAAGGGCTGCAAGCGAAAGGAGGGGGCAAACTGCCGACGCAATTATAAGTGCTGTGTAAGTTCCAAAAGGTTATTCCACGACTGTGTTAAAACGTGACACAGAGCTGTATGTCAAGACCTAACACAGAGCTGTATGTTATGATGTAACACAGAGATGTATGTTATGATGTAACACAGAGCTGTATGTTATGATGTAACACAGAGCTGTATGTTGAGATGTAACACAGAGCTGTATGTTAAGATGTAACACAGAGCTGTATGTTATGATGTAACACAGAGCTGTATGTTAAGATGTAACGCAGAGCTGTATGTCAAGACCTAACACAGAGCTGTATGTTATGATGTAACACAGAGCTGTATGTTATGATGTAACACAGAGCTGTATGTTATGATGTAACACAGAGCTGTATGTTATGATGTAACACAGAGCTATATGTTGAGATGTAACACAGAGCTGTATGTTATGATGTAACACAGAGCTGTATGTTATGATGTAACACAGAGCTGTATGTTAAGATGTAACGCAGAGCTGTATGTCAAGACCTAACACAGAGCTGTATGTTATGATGTAACACAGAGCTGTACGACAAGACCTAACACAGAGCTGTATGTTATGATGTAACACAGAGCTGTATGTTATGATGTAACACAGAGCTGTATGTTATGATGTAACACAGAGCTATATGTTGAGATGTAACACAGAGCTGTATGTTATGATGTAACACAGAGCTGTATGTTATGATGTAACACAGAGCTGTATGTTATGATGTAACACAGAGCTGTATGTTGAGATGTAACACAGAGCTGTATGTTAAGATGTAACACAGAGCTGTATGTCAAGATGTAACACAGAGCTGTATGTTGAGATGTAACACAGAGCTGTATGTCAAGATGTAACACAGAGCTGTATGTTATGATGTAACACAGAGCTGTATGTTATGATGTAACACAGAGCTGTATGTTGAGATGTAACACAGAGCTGTATGTTGAGATGTAACACAGAGCTGTATGTTGAGATGTAACACAGAGCTGTATGTTATGATGTAACACAGAGCTGCATGTTGAGATATAACGCAGAGCTGTATGTTATGATGAAACACAGAGCTGCATGTTATGATGTAACACAGAGCTGTATGTTATGATGTAACACAGAGCTGTATGTTATGATGTAACACAGAGCTGTATGTTAAGATGTAACGCAGAGCTGTATGTTATGATGTAACACAGAGCTGTATGTTAAGATGTAACGCAGAGCTGTATGTCAAGACCTAACACAGAGCTGTATGTTATGATGTAACACAGAGCTGTATGTTATGATGTAACACAGAGCTGTATGTTATGATGTAACACAGAGCTGTATGTTGAGATGTAACACAGAGCTGTATGTTAAGATGTAACACAGAGCTGTATGTTATGATGTAACACAGAGCTGTATGTTATGATGTAACACAGAGCTGTATGTTAAGATGTAACGCAGAGCTGTATGTCAAGACCTAACACAGAGCTGTATGTTATGATGTAACACAGAGCTGTACGACAAGACCTAACACAGAGCTGTATGTTATGATGTAACGCAGAGCTGTATGTTATGATGTAACACAGAGCTGTATGTTATGATGTAACACAGAGCTGTATGTTATGATGTAACACAGAGCTGTATGTTAAGATGTAACGCAGAGCTGTATGTCAAGACCTAACACAGAGCTGTATGTTATGATGTAACACAGAGCTGTACGACAAGACCTAACACAGAGCTGTATGTTATGATGTAACACAGAGCTGTATGTTATGATGTAACACAGAGCTGTATGTTATGATGTAACACAGAGCTATATGTTGAGATGTAACACAGAGCTGTATGTTATGATGTAACACAGAGCTGTATGTTATGATGTAACACAGAGCTGTATGTTATGATGTAACACAGAGCTGTATGTTGAGATGTAACACAGAGCTGTATGTTAAGATGTAACACAGAGCTGTATGTCAAGATGTAACACAGAGCTGTATGTTGAGATGTAACACAGAGCTGTATGTCAAGATGTAACACAGAGCTGTATGTTATGATGTAACACAGAGCTGTATGTTGAGATGTAACACAGAGCTGTATGTTGAGATGTAACACAGAGCTGTATGTTGAGATGTAACACAGAGCTGTATGTTATGATGTAACACAGAGCTGCATGTTGAGATATAACGCAGAGCTGTATGTTATGATGTAACACAGAGCTGCATGTTATGATGTAACACAGAGCTGTATGTTATGATGTAACACAGAGCTGTATGTTATGATGTAACACAGAGCTGTATGTTAAGATGTAACGCAGAGCTGTATGTTATGATGTAACACAGAGCTGTATGTTAAGATGTAACGCAGAGCTGTATGTCAAGACCTAACACAGAGCTGTATGTTATGATGTAACACAGAGCTGTATGTTATGATGTAACACAGAGCTGTATGTTATGATGTAACACAGAGCTGTATGTTATGATGTAACACAGAGCTGTATGTTATGATGTAACACAGAGCTGTATGTTGAGATGTAACACAGAGCTGTATGTCAAGATGTAACACAGAGCTGTATGTTGAGATGTAACACAGAGCTGTATGTCAAGATGTAACACAGAGCTGTATGTTATGATGTAACACAGAGCTGTATGTTATGATGTAACACAGAGCTGTATGTTATGATGTAACACAGAGCTGTATGTTGAGATGTAACACAGAGCTGTATGTCAAGATGTAACACAGAGCTGTATGTTATGATGTAACACAGAGCTGTATGTTATGATGTAACACAGAGCTGTATGTTATGATGTAACACAGAGCTGTATGTTGAGATGTAACACAGAGCTGTATGTTGAGATATAACGCAGAGCTGTATGTTATGATGTAACACAGAGCTGCATGTTATGATGTAACACAGAGCTGTATGTTATGATGTAACACAGAGCTGTATGTTAAGATGTAACGCAGAGCTGTATGTCAAGACCTAACACAGAGCTGTATGTTATGATGTAACACAGAGCTGTACGACAAGACCTAACACAGAGCTGTATGTTATGATGTAACACAGAGCTGTATGTTATGATGTAACACAGAGCTGTATGTTATGATGTAACACAGAGCTGTATGTTGAGATGTAACACAGAGCTGTATGTTGAGATGTAACACAGAGCTGTATGTTGAGATGTAACACAGAGCTGTATGTTATGATGTAACACAGAGCTGTATGTTGAGATGTAACACAGAGCTGTATGTTATGATGTAACACAGAGCTGCATGTTGAGATATAACGCAGAGCTGTATGTTATGATGTAACACAGAGCTGCATGTTGAGATGTAACGCAGAGCTGTATGTTATGATGTAACACAGAGCTGTATGTTATGATGTAACACAGAGCTGTATGTTGAGATGTAACACAGAGCTGTATGTTGAGATGTAACACAGAGCTGTATGTTGAGATGTAACACAGAGCTGTATGTTATGATGTAACACAGAGCTGCATGTTGAGATGTAACGCAGAGCTGTATTTTAGGACGTAACACAGAGCTGTATGTTGAGATGTAACACCGAGCTGTATATTAAGGCCCACCTTACCATCCTTGCCTAGTGTAATTCAACTGTAATGTTAACAAATACATGTTTCCCCTAAGTTTTATTGTTAACATTAAGCTTACCAACAACATATAGCATGTCTCTGTAGCTCAAGAAAATCCTTTTTCCTTTTGAACAAAATCCCAAATCGTCCTTGATCAGGGACAGTGGGCATTAACATAGAGGCTTCGAAACAGGAATGACATTTAAAGTCGTATTAAGGTTGTCCATTGATAAAAGGATAACAATATATATACTACCATTGAGTTTCTTTAATGTGAAAGATCTGCAAACTGTGTTGGTTTGTTTGCCATTTATACCTATTACCACTTAGTGAGTAATAGTAGCCCCTAAACAAAAGTATCTCCAAAATAATAATTACAATTAAAAGAGTCTCCTCAAATTTCTGAAATACAACTTGTTAAAGCATTGACATCTTGCCTGTCTGTACTCGCCAAAACAGTTGCTCGGCATATTAAGCCAGGGGCGAGTGTGCGTGTCGGTTGTGTTGTATTGACTTGCTCCAGGGTCATGGCAGGTGCCTGTGCTGTCTCCAAGTCTAATCACAGCCCCGTAATGTAGCAACATAATGGCAAATGCAGCAGGTCTCTCTGAAAGACAGCTTGGAACCATTTTAACTGGACAAACACAATATAGAAACAGCTGCGAGTAACACCGGTAATGTCTAGTGCACACACAAACAGCCTGTATGAAGAACAAACTTGAGGCTGCCAGAGGGAATATATAATTATTGCATTTTCTCTTGCACTATTTTGATGAAAAGATGGTGAACTGAAGCCTAATGGTTGAAATGGCTGCCCGGTGGTCGCAGTGTTGTGAGTTTGAATCCCGACTCAGTTTACTGCATGTCCTCCCTTCTCTCTCATCCCCCATTTCACACTTTTCTAAGACCTACAGGCAGAAAAAAACATAAATAATAAAATAAAAGAAATGGATGCTTGTTAGTGTTGCCATTAAATCTGGGCTCCAGAATACACACATTTCAATTCTTTAGGAAAAGTGAGTCTGGTCACCCTGCCCTCCGTCGTGTCTCGAGTCAAACTCAAACTGTGCTGTGCAATCAGATGTCTTTACTTCCGTGGCGTTTGTGAAAAGAACAAAATCATTGGTTATCTATCAATTACAACTAAATCAAACTTCTCTCACCTGAGATCAACAGTGTTTTTTGCTTCGCTCATTGATTCTGCAGAAATACCTGATGATATTCAATCCCAAACTGATTGTTGCCATTGTTGTATCTCTGTTTTGCATGTCTCAGATTGGCAAATCCATTTGTCAATCTTGCCCATCCGAATGCAAGGAAATTGACACAGTGAACAGACTGAGATCAATCTGTTTAAAAATAGAGAGAGAAATCACGCCCGTATAGAATATAAAACTAATGTTTTGAAGCCGCGGTCTGAACTCATCATAACAGAGTTAGTTCAAATGTGAAGCACGCAAAAAGAGCTGACAAATCCATCTATAATGTGTTTGATCTTGATGTTAGAAAATAGAAACAATTATAATAAACATGAGCATATAAACAGGACTGATAAATTGAGAGACACTGCTTTGTAAGTTCATTATTATTTTATAATTCACTTTTTTCAAAGTACCGGTATCCATCAGTAATTTGCATACTTTGAAATAAAGTAATCAAGAGCAGTTATCTGATTACTTTTTGTTGGAGTAATCAGATTTTTTTCACAAAGTCCCCGACAAACATATTTTTTAAAAATATGTTTTAAGGGGAGCTAAAGAGCCATTTTACCAGATAACCACTTAATTAAAAAAAAAAAAAAAAAACGTTTAGCTCACAAATCTGCATGCACACATGTATTTGGGCTTTTGGATTGGATTTTGATTTTCGTTTTTTTTGTCTTAAAAACATTGTATTGTATGTGGGTGAAGTAGTTTTTTTTTTCAAGTTTGAAGTAATTGCAATAAAAACTGTTGGAAATGTCAAAAGTACAATGGGGTGCACTTTTGTCACTGCCAGGTTTGATCCAATATGGCCGACTTCCTGTAGGCTTTAGGGTGGTGTCATAATACCCCCTGTAAATACATTTTTGAGGTGGTGCTACTGAGCCATCTTTCAATAATCCTCATACACTACTTGAGTTTTGTGACAATATCCCCTTATAAACACAACTCATATAGCGTTTTACTTGCTTGCAGAATAACGAAAGCAATCAGTGGCACACCAGCACACAAAAAGGTTCGAGCGTGGTTAAACAACGTCACTAAATCACTCAACTTAACATATGTGTGTGAGCACGCATAATATTGTTCCCGTAGACAATTTACAATCTGACAGGCAATAACGAATGCCAGCCAACTTGCCCTGAAAAATAAACTTCAGTCAGCACCCCTTTGCCATCCCTCTGCCTGTGCATGTCTGAGCATATCTTTGTTGTGTGCGCTAAGGTAAAGAACAGCAAATGAGGCCGAATTTAGATTTTTCATTTAAATTTGATAGCCTTTGCAGAATGAATCACAGTGAAAATTGGAAAACAGAGTGCCCTTGGTCAATTTAATTTAGGCTAAGGTAGATTTATCTGAAGCAAAACATTTTCCTACGCCTGGTGCTTAGTCTGGGAATGATGTTAGGGTTAAAATAATTGTAATAAACTCATAAGGAAACTAAAAACAAAAAAATGTAGCCTCTTTTTGAAATGGTTTAGACCCCAGTAACTACTATGCCTTGCCAACATCCTTTGACTTTACTGGCCTTCAACAAAATGTGGTAAAAATATAGTAATTATATCCAGCAATAAAGCTTATGGGTTGAAGGGTTATTTATTGTTGTTTATTTCAAAACGTGGACACTGCAACGTAGCGCATATTTGGTTCAATGCGATATTTTGTGCTAATACATGTGTAAAGAATGACATCCTGCTAATCTGCTAAGCACTTTGTTGGTCTGTATAAGCCGTGATGTGCATAATAATGGTAATGGTAATTCCAATTGATTCCGCAGAATCTTCTGAGAGCTAAATTAATTTGTCTTTTTAATAAAACAAATGTAATAATCAATCCAATTTGCTTTTCCATGCTGGCCCCCTGGACTACCTCAGTATGCAGAATGCAAAACTGCCATCTCAATGTCTTCAATACAAGATTAACAATTGACAAAGGGTTGTGGGTTGCAGGGTGATTATTGGCTGCGGGCGGAGATTAAAGCAAAGCAGTTGTGCAGTTTGGTTATCTCTTTTAGACTAAATGAAAATCATGGCCTGAATCCATCAAAGAAGATCAGGAAAATGTGAGCCCATTACTGATGTCATCTCACCAGTTGTTATGTCTATGTATGTATTTTTTAGCCCTCAATTAGCAGGCTGAGAAATAGATTTTCAAAGTTAGGGGCCAGGGGGGCACCCTATCTAAAAAAGTTAAGGGCCCCCCAGCAATTTCAGGGTCCACAAGCGCACGCGGCATCGTGGCGTCATAAGAACAAAATAAATGGGTTGTTTTAAACCTCGTTATTAGCATGTAAAACAATTTAAAGTACTTTTATCTTTTATTTGATATGAAGAGCACAAATACTGAATTCCTATAAACCAGATATCACGATGCCAATCAGATGCCCGCTTTCATCGAAATTAGATCACGGACACCGCTCGGCCAATGAGAAGCGAGAATACTGCGAAGTGGCATGTCTGTCAAAACGAAACTTAAGCGATGAAAATGCCCCAAATATGGCCAAATTACTAGTTAAATCTTGATTTTTTTTTCGAGGAATTTTGATACAGGGGCACGGCGATTTGAGTGCTTACGGGCCCCGGGCCCCGGGCCCCCGTCTATTTTGCAGCCTGATTAGACACCACAGCTGTGATTCAGTGAAGTAGACATCTTCTCCAGCAAACACAATTGTTTCTACAGGCTGGAGTCTTCATCTTCTAAGTAGACAGCTGTTTCTGTAAGGATACTAGTCAGCAACCTCTTAAACTCAACATCGGTCAGTTGGGTGCACCTTAAGAAAGTAAAAAATCCAGATTTGAAACATATGATTGTGGAAACATTCTATACAACATCTTTAATTTGTTTTAATGAAGAAATCTTTGTTTGTATTAGTACAATTAACAATGTATTTTATCAATGCTAGCTGAAGCTGGTGAAGCTGAAGCAGCTATTATTTACTTAATAATTGACCATATTCCACCCCACCCACTTTTCCATCTTTTTGATTAGCACTTCCGTTGTAATGGCAGTTCCAGTCAGCAGGAACTCTGTTGGTTTGTACGGAGAATGAGGGAAAAGGCTTGCCGCTAAAATATGTTATAAAGTAGAAAACGGCTTTTTAGTCCGTGTGGAACTCATTTTCTCTCGAGTTCGGCAGCCTATTTGTCAACTAATACAACCAGAAGAAGGATTACATGAAATAACGGCGCCCAGACTAGCTTCTGGAATAAAGTGAATATCAAATGGCTACTTTCATTCAGTTACCATTTTAGTTACTGTGTATGGCTCTGGAATATTTAACATTTTTAACACCTCCTTGGAGTCATGCCATGTCCCAGCCTGCTTCTGCTACGTTTGAAGTCATAAAGTAATTTGAGTGCCTTGTCCTGCTCCACCTGAAGTCTTTCACCTCCCCCTGCTGGACCACCTGAAGTTCAGACTATCAGCACAGGATCTCCACAGGGCTGTGTACTTTCTCCCCTGCTCTTCTCCCTGTACACAAACTGCTGCACCTCCAGCCAGGAAGTTTGGGGACAACACCACCCTCATCGGGGTCATCTCGGATGAGGATGAGTCTGTCTACAGGAGGGGGGTGGACCGGCTGGTGTGCTGGTGCAGCGGTAACAACCTGGAGCTCAACGCTCAGAAGACAGTGAAGATGATTGTGGACTTCAGGAAAGTCACAGCCCCCATCACCCCCCCATCACAACCGTAGACTCCTTCCGCTTTCTCTGCACCACCATCACCCAGGATCTCAATTGGGAGCCCACCATCAGCTCCCTCATCAAGAAGGCCCAGTAGAGAATGTCCAGTGGCAGCTGAGAAAAGCCAAGCTGCCAGCGGAGATGATGGTGCAGTTCTACACGGCCATCATTGAGTCCATCCTCACCTCCTCCATCACCGTGTGGTACGCTGGAGCCACAGCCAGGGACAAACAGAGACTACAGCTCATTGTGTGCTCTGCTGAGAAGGTGATCGGCTGCAGACTTCCATCTCTGCAGGACCTGTACGTCTCCAGGACTCTGGGACGTCAGGAGGCTACAAGAATTTTTTTTTTCCTTTTGCCGTGGGAATCGTGGACACTTAACACCTGCAACTTTAACAATACTCAACCAATACTATTCATGGACTGTTCACATTCTGCACTATTTCTGATCCTCTGGAAATGTTTGTTTAAATATCTGTGTACATAACAAGGCAAGTTTATATTATTTTTTTTACCTTATTTTATTAGTAAATTCTTCATTTATGCATGCCATATTTTACTCTATAGACATTGTTGTTGTTGTTTGTTGTTGTTGTAATGAATATTATTATTATTATTATTATTATTGTATTGTTCATTGTTTTATGTTGCACCTTAACGCCGAGACAAGTTCCTGTGTTTGTGTTCAATGTCAATGTTAATAAACTTTTTCTGATTCTGATCTGATTCTGATATCATTCTAGCCAAAATTGTGACAAAATGTGACATAATAACATAATTATGTAAACATAATATCTTCCTGTATATGAAAAATAATGTCTTGGGGCCTTGTTGAAATTAACTTTGTCCGGGAAACACATTCAGAGTATCCCTGCTCTCAATACAGCAGCAAAGGCATAACCCTGTTAACAGAAGTAAAAATTGACTGAAACTATTACATTTTAGCAGGAAAACTTCCCTAGACTGTTGGTTTTGGCCTTGCCACTTCTTAGCAGCTGAGAGGTTTTTGCTCCACAATGTATTGCTCCCACTGAGTGACAAAATCACAGCTGACGTGGGACTGTCAAGGGCACACTTCTCTGGTCTAGAGGGGGGCTCCACGGGGAATAGCCCGCTAGAATGTGTCAGGAAAAACGACAGTAGTGGATGCATTTTTTTGGCCGCTCTCATCTTTCAGCAGTGGTTAGCTCTTCACAGTGGCCAGGCGAGCGAATGGTGTGTGTTGTAGGGTAAATCTATGGTCTGAGGGGCAGTGCAAATCTAAAGGCAGGCCTGTTGTCAAAACCAATTTTGTCTATCACGCGGGGGTGCCACGCATTATCATAACACCAGCTCAGCAAGTGTAGCTTTTGAATTCATAATCAAATGTGTGGAGAGCGGAGCGTTCCAAGGTTGCCAACCCAATGTCCAAATGGAGAAATAAAAAATGACAAGTAGAAAGTTTGTGTTTCTGATTGTTAGTCGCAATTTTGTAAAGTTTTGAGATTTCTGTCTAAAATTATTTAGGTTTCAATAATGTGAAATCTTTTCATTGTTTTATTTATTTAAAACAAGGACAGTGCACATGCAAATAACATTGATCTCAAAAGAGGAAATATGCACTGCACCAAATCTTCTACAAGCTATTTTCCATTTGTAATTCATCAGCAGCAATTTTCCTAAAAAGACTAAATATTTCATACTTCAATTAATAGTTTATCGTTAGCAATACATCCTCAAATACAATTAGTAAATTACTTCTGCACTTATACAAAAGTATACATTATTTATTAATCCAACTGCAAAAGGTGGTCTTCAATGAATAACAGATTTTTGGGCCAATTATTAAACAATCCAGCCATTTGGCAAAGGACTGGATTAATGCAATAATTTGGTAACAAATGTTCATATAACATTTCTGAAAAACATAGGCTGCTGTAATCTGTTATTTCATTTGATCTTTATTAAGAACCCTTGTGTACACATGTACCATTCTTAAGACAATAAAAAAGTGATAGAGTACATCTTAATAACTGTACATTTAACTGTACTGCTACATTTTATTTCGCTGGTTGCAATGCCGGTGCAACTGTATATATAACTTGTTAAATGTGCACATGTAACATTTCAGGTTGGGGGTCCACCACCTGCTAGTCTCCATAAGCCAAGTTTTGGAACAGTTCTTTTAATTGTGAACACTTCACTTTCACTGCATCCGGTGCAACTGTGAACGCTGTGATGGACTGGTAGTCTTGTGGAGGGCACTTCACTTGAAGATAGGAGCTCTGCTGTGCTCTTACGGTCACAGGCTTTGATCGCAGCACTCGCGAGACCCCCTGGTCACATTGTAACTAACACTTTATAGAGGAAAGAAGCTTGCATAGGGCTGTCCAGGAAAATTGACTCCAATGGAAAGAATCCGTTGTACCACGGCACCTCCGCCACACCTCTGCCGGCATGACTGCAGTGCTCGGTGTGCAGTCTGAGCTTGTCTCGTTACTTCTAATTAAAGCTGAGCCCGGGGTAAGGGCCAGGCTCTGTATCATTGGGCAAGGATCTGCTACGTGAGCTCAGTCTTAATACAAATGCATACATTTTACATGAATTAAACTTTGTAACCATAAGGCCAATCTCAGCGGTTCACAGAAAGACCGCTTTGGAAGCCTTGCAAGGTTCAATTTGGATCACTTTAATACTGATCTGCTCCAAAGCAAATCAGGTGAAACAACTGTATGGACATGTTATTGCTTTGGTAGCCATGCGCCCCAGTATTGCATTAAACTCATTTATCTTGCATGTATTCAATCACAGGTGTTGTACAGTAACTCGGCCTGATGGTATCACCTGCACGTCTAAATGGAGATGGATCATTTTAATGTCATATTTATGTTATTGTTGAACATTCCAAGCAAAGCAATACCATCTCCATGGAGACAAGCTCTCTACCGGAAAAGTTATATGTGCACCATTAGTCCACACCATTTAGAGATTAGAGTTTTTGCCTTCATGAAGCCAAGAAAAGACCTCGTATTTAGCATTGTTTGCTGCTGCCAGTTTGCATTCACACAACCTCTAATGTGATCTTGTGTGATTGTGGGAGTCTCAGGAGAGCATGGTGAAACATGCACCTGCTAAATGCTCCTGTCATTGATGAGACAGACATGGCTGTTGAAAGCTTAGGGGCCTATAAGATCTTATACAATCGCTGTTTTACATCATGCTGAGAGCACTCTGACCCACGATGGCGACTCTTCAACTAGACCAGAACAGGACTAACTAGATAATTTGCAACGGCTGAAGCCATTGCTAGAGTGTCTGCGTCTCCCTCTCTCCCTCCCTCTCTCTCTCTCTCTCTCTCGACTGGCTCCGTCACAAAAGTCTAAAGAATAAAGCCTCTCCCTCCCCCCCTCCCCCTCCCTCTCTCCCTCTCTCTCTCTCTCCCTCCCCCCCTCCCTCCCCCTCCCTCCCTCTCTCCCTCTCTCTCTCTCTCTCTCTCTCTCTCTCCGTCACAAAAGTCTAAAGAATAAAGTCTAAAGAATAAAGCCTAAAGAATTACTAATGCCCCATTTATTTCACTGGGAAAAAGTACTAATGCTTTTGAAAATTCTGCAAAAAGTGAAAGTTGTTCAAATGTCAAAAGTAATAGCACACGTACTACTGCGAAAGCGATCGTAATGAGGTATAACTTGTTGAAATCGGTTAAAGCGTTAAGGAGTTGAAACTGGCTAAATGGAAAATCATGGAAAATATAATAATAAAAAATTCTCAGAATACAAGAACATATAGTGCCTGCGTGACATCACTCAATTAACAACATTCAGAATAGGTTTGTATAATCATCTCACAGGTTGGAGGGTGCAACATAGGTGTCTAATGTTTAAGTGGCCCTGCTTTTGGCCTGTTATATGTATTAACACTGAAGGAAAGGCAAGGCAATTTTATTTGTAGAGCACATTTCATACACAAGGAAATTCAAAGTGCTTCACACAGCAGGAAAAAAATGCATTCAAATCACAAAGAAATTACAATAATCACAAAAGAGTGTAAGACATAAAAGAGAAGAGTGTATAGATCCTTTCAGTCATATGCACAGCTAAACAAAACTGTTTTAGCTTAGATTTGAACATTGTCAGAGTAGAAGCCTTCAGGAAGACTGTTTCTGCATAAAACTGAAATGCAGATTAGTCCTGACTCTCCCCCTGAGGTCCTCAGAGTCCGAGATGGTTCATATGGCACTAACATGTCCGAGATGTACTTTGAGATGTACAAGTCTCTCCATGGCCCAGCACAGGCCATGGAGATACTTGTACACAAAGCTGCTTTAAAGTCTATTCTCTGAGCCACAGGAGCCAGTGCAGAGACCTGAGAACAGGACTAATGTGATGGTACTTCCAGGTTCTTGTCAGGACCTGAGCAGCAGCGTTCTGGATGTACTGCAGCTGTTTTACAGCTCGTTTGGAGAGGCCAGTGAGCAGGCCGTTACAGTAGTTTAATCTACTGGAGACAAACGCATGGATAAGTCTCTCCAAATCTGGTTTAGACACTATGTTTTTTTTTTTTATTTTGGCAACGTTTTTTAGATTGTAAAAAAACTGCTAATGCTATTGATTTGACGTGGCTGTTAAAGTTCAAGTCTGAGTCCATTATTACCCCCAGATTTCTAACTTGGTTTGTAGGTTCTAGAGCGATACTCTGGAGGTGACCACTAATACTTTCTCTTTGTTTCTTTTGGCCGACGATGATTTCAGTCTTGTCTGAGTTCAGCTGGATCCACTCACTGATCTGTTGGATGCAGTGACAGAGTGAATCCACTGGTCCATAGTCACCTGCCGACAGTGAAACATAGATCTGAGTGTCGTCTGCATAATTGTGATAGGACACATTTTCACTGCGTATCAGCTGACCTAACGGCAGCAAGCAGAGGTTGAACAGAAGGGGTCCCAGGACTGACCCTTGGGGCACTCCACAGGTCAGGGTCATGTGGTCTGAGACACAGCTACCAATTTCAACAAAGCATTCCCTTCTTCCAGATAGGACCTTAACCAGTTTAGGGCAGTGCCAGTGATGCCCACCCAGTCCTCTAGTCTTTGTAAGAGGATCCCATGATTGACAGTGTCAAAAGCAGCACTCAGATCTAACAGAATTAAGACTGAAGCTTTGCCCGTGTCAGTGTTCAGGCGGATGTCATTTGTCACCTTGACAAGAGCAGTCTCAGTGCTGTGATGAGGTCTAAAACCTGACTGAAAAACATAAAATGAGTTGTTTATTAAGAGGAAATCTGTGAGCTGTTGGTAAACAACATTTTCAAGGACTTTGGCCCAAAATGGCAGATAGGGCAGTAATTACTCAGTACTGCGGCATCAAGACTGCTCTTCTTTAGGAGAGGCTTTATGACCGCAGTTTTCAAAGACATTGGAAATGTTCCAGATTGAAGCGATAATGATAAACATGTGAGTGAATGGTGCTAACAAACTGTTCAGCACCGACTTTAGAAATCTGGTGGGTAACACATCGAGGCAGCATGTAGATGAACTCAGACTGGTGACAATCTCACCTGTAAGTTTTGTCAGTTACAGTGCAAAGTGAGTTAGGTCTTGGTGGTTTTAGGGCTTTGTGGGATTCACCCTCTTACACTGCAGACTTCAGACATGACACGGACAGCTGTGTCCTGCAGAAGTTCTCTGACGACTCTGCCATCATCGGACTCATCACGGACGACGATGACGCGGAGTACAGAGGACTGGCGCAGGACTTTGTGGACTGGTGTCAGCGGAACCACCTCCTCATCAACGCGGGGAAGACCAAGGAGATGGTGGTGGATTTCCGCAGACGCCACCCCACTGCCCCCTCACCAGTGAACATCCAGGGACGGGACATTGAGAGAGTGGACTCATACAAGTACCTGGGTGTTCATCTGAACCACAAACTGGACTGGACTCATAACACAGACGCACTGTACAGGAAGAGCCAGAGTCGGCTCTACCTCCTGAGGAGACTCAGGTCTTTTGGAGTGACAGGGCCACTCCTGAAGACCTTCTACGACTCTGTGGTGGCATCAGCCCTCCTGTATGGTGTGGCCTGCTGGAGCAGCAGCATCACAGAGAGGGAGAGGAGGAAGCTGGACAGAGTCATCAAGAAGTCCAGCTCCGTCCTGGGCTGTGCTCTGGACTCGGTGCAGGAGGTGGGGGACAGGAGGGTCCTGGCTAGATTCACATCTATGCTGGACCATGAGTGTCACCCCCTGCAGGACACTCTGTCCGCTCTGGAGAGCAGCTTCAGTGAGACACTGATCCACCCTCGATGTGTGAAGGAAAGGTTTCGCAGGTCTTTCCTTCCTGCTGCTGTCAGACTTTATAACAAAAACTGTTAGTACTGAACACTCGCAATACTGACCTAACCATGTGCAATTCTGTCATATGTGCAATTGCTGTTGGAATTCATGTGCAATTCATGTGCAATTACTGTGAAATTCATGTGCAATCTATGTGCTGTCGTGACACATATTCATGTGCAATTACTGTCGTGATCACATGCAATGGTATTTATTTATTTATTTATTCATTTATTTGTCTATGGGAGTTTTTTATTTATTTATAGGAGATCTTCTACTGAAAGTGTTTTTCAGACTTCCTATAAGTGATCTGTTCTTCTGTATCTACCTCTGTATCTACTTGCGTTGCACCAATGAAATTTCCCCATGTGGGACAATAAAGGAATATCTTATCTTATCTTATAGCATTTTTAATGCCCTGAACTTTGTCATTAAAGAATAATGCAAACTCATTACACAGCAGAAGAGCTGAGCTGGAGGGACAGCACTCCCTTTTCCGTGTCCTGACCCAATCACCATTTCTCCATTTCTCTGCTTATTTTAAAAACAAATTTGCCTTCATTGCGGCAATGGCGTCCAGAACATTAAGCCTATGAAAGGAGCAGAAGTATTTTTTAAATATTTAAAATTGTACTTCATAATAGCAACAGTTTTAACGTGTAACACAATATCAGTAAATCATTTTCAGGTCATTAAATGAAAAATATATATATATTTACCCTCCACTTGTTGCCAATATTTGGAACATGATGCAGACATGGGGTGTGACTACAAATGGGTTAAAACACACTTTATGATAATACTGTGAATAGATTGTGCTGAGGTGCAATTCCCCTGAACTGTTGGGGTCTGAAATAATGGCTCCTCAGTGGCGTCCGCGCTCCATCTCTGCTCTCCAGCTGATCTATACTGAAATGCCATTGGACAGTGATGCACACTTATTATGCTCAAATGGTTTTGGCAACGAGACCCTGGCTGTTTTCTAAATTTGGAGCCTTAAGGCGGTGATTTAAAGGGATAAAAGGCCTCAAACTCGAGCATAGAGAGAACCATCATCCAGTGTCATTGAGTCGACCTTGACAAGAGGAAGAAGTCCAAGGGGCATTACTGAAGTTAACTATGAAGATGATGATATGGAGGCGGGTGCTACATCTTTTAAAAGGCAGTCTTTCTGATAACCACTGCTAATGAGGTCACTGGAGTATACGTGTCAATAGAAGACCATGTCCCTGAATGATACAAGCGTTGGTGAGAAAAAGGCCATGCTTGGCTAAAATTATAAACGTGAAACAAAATTTTCCTCTGATTCAATATGAATCTTTATATTGAAATTGCAGCCACTAATAAAGCAAGAAAATAAATAAATTGTAATGCTTTGATGAGTAAAGTTTTGATTAAACCCTTTTCAAATCTGACTCAGTTTTCTAGCATCATAATTTGCTTGTTACAGTGTTGATGTTACAAATATTCATTTTACAATGTTTTGGATTACAATGTTGTTATCATGTCAATGTTACTATGTTGTTGTTACATTATTGATGTTACAGTGTTGATGTTACATGGCTGGCATTACAAAGTTGGTGTTGTAATTTTGAGGTGACAATGTTGAGAATCCTTCTGATAAAGACCACAATGCTTTAGCTGGCTGAAGATATAGTACTAGTTTATGGATATGGTTCACATTCTGCCATAATATATGGCGCTGTCTGTTGTAAAGGCTGTGTTTTTGATAGAGAGTACCAGTGATGTAAGTATAAAGCTGTTACGTTTCACTTTCTGACATTTACTCAGAGCTTGTACAATGGCATAAAGAGTTTACACTGACAGAAGAGAAAACCATGGAATTTGTTTTTCTGCCTTTTACAAAATAACAATGGTTGGAATTCAAAAGGGTTTGGTAACATACAACACAGAACACACAGTACCTTTTACTTATTCATGTGCACAACAATTCAAAGTCTAATATTACATGCCTTCCTGATATTTTTTTACTTTTGGTAAATATACCATTTTGTTTGAGGTATAGAATATCGTAACCTGCAAGTTTTAAGTGAAGTGGAGCTTAAACCGCTGCCTCGGCCATTAGACGAGAGAAAGCAGCTTCTTCAGTGATTTTCAAACGTTTATTACACCTGATTTCCCCTGTATAACGCTGTTATGTTTATTACTGCTTAGTATGATTTAATAGTTCAGTTTTAGGTACGTTGTAACTGTGCTGTCCGACAGAGAGAGGCTAATGTGAGGCTGTGCTGTGGCTTCTCTTATTCCACTGACACAGAACTGAATTTGGGCGTTTAAACTTCCCTGAAACATTCTAAAACTTTAGCCCGAGCCCCTGATGTTTTTGCCCACAACCACAATCAAGAAAACGTTAGATAGTGACCTCAAATCTGGTGAATTGACTGTTTAGCTCCACTGGTAGCATTGCTCCGTTTGCAGTGTTGCGTTCTGTGCCGCAGCCGGACATCACGTCATTGCGATCGCTCATATTTCTAAAACCATCAAACTTGGTATTATGTTTTGGTAATCATGGGTTTCAACTTCTTATTATATGCAGCATTTTGATTACCTTTTCCCTTTAAAAAGGTTCTAGATTCTCATTCTGGCTTCATTCGGAACTAGGCCAAATGATCAACAAAGACAGTGAAATGTATTTCTGAGTAAAAGGAAGAATTCAATATCACCAAAGTTGTTTGTTATAAAGTTCACACGCAGAGCCTTTTTGGCAGCTAAAATAATCCTAAAAGAAGTGCAAAAAATCTGCAGAATATTTATGAAGCAGTAATTGTAAAGCAATTGACAGTGTTTTTGCAAAGAACCCAGAAGAGAGATCTTTTTGGTAGTAAAAAAAAAAAAAAAAGTGTCCCTGAAAGAATGTTCCTTGTAAGCTGAGGACATGTGTGAACAAGAAGAAGAAACAAAGCATTTGTACAGAGAAGTGACATGGCCTTGGTCTGGCTAGAGTTGATTTGCACATAATATAACACACAAATAAGGCTGCAGAATAAGATGTGAATGTAGTATTTTAATAGAAGCAGAATTCATTGCTGTATGTACAGTAGGTCTTGTTGTTAACAGTACAATCCTTGTTTTATTCATGTGTATAAATATTGGGCTAAGATATGTTTGTATATTTAAGCTTATTTTGGACATCAACAATTTCACTTGTGATGATATTTTGTTTTTAATGAATAATAAGAGACTAGGAATCAGAACTGTCTTTAGTTATACATTTTATTTGATCCCAAAGTAAAAAAAATGAACAAAAACAGACATTCATGAATAAATGTAACACTTCAAAGGGCTGCACTGTATGTGTACGGAATTGCATCATTCTCAGGGAGTAAACGTATTATGAAAAAGAGATATTTGATGTGTCAATCATAAAATGTGCTACGTCTGTTCTTTTGTCACAATCATTTATTTTAGTGTTTGACAAACTCCACCTTCTGTTTTAAAGCATTGTCTTGAAATTACTTGCAAATTTCTCTCATTTTTTCTCCACATACAGTAAGTTTACCAAAGTTTACTGAAGTCAATGTTGATATAGTAATAGAAACGCATCCTGTCTCCCCGATTTACGACGGGTGTAATTGACAAATGGATTAACCAATCAAAGAAACGCACGACACAGACTTCAGCACAGGTTTCTGCAGAATCAACAAGCGCAGTTCTAAATTCTGCAAATTTGAGGTAAAAGAATATTTTTTTTAGCTATAAAGAAAATGGCAGAGGCACAATTGAGTATTATTCTTGAGTCTTATGCCAGCTATTTTTATTATTATTATTATTATTTTCTTCCCTCCATTCCCTATTAAGAGATGAGAGGACCTGTTTACAGGAGTTTTGTTAATAAGAGTTTTTGTTCATAAGAGTTCTTCTATTATGTTTCTTTAAACTTCCTATAAGTTATCTGCCCTTTTCTCTGTATCTACTGCGTTGTAACATCAACATTTCCCCATGTGTGGACATTAAAGGATTATCTTATCTTATCTTGTTATTAGTGATCACGCCAACATGTTTCAACTATGGACAAGTCTTCATCAAATATATCCGAGAGGAGAGAAAACATAAAAGGATCTGCTTTGTTGTGAAGGACAGGTGAAACAGTTATACATGAATTAATTACCTGAAATTATGTTTAAAAAATATTCACAGCACAGTCCTATCTGTATAACTGCTGAATAGAAAACAGTATAATGTAATGAAAACGAGGACAAAATGAAGACACCCAACCTCAGCATGGCCCCGTCTATTGACTGCAGAGATACACAGTGGGGCTCTCAGGGTGAGCATGAGGCTATCACAAAGGCCATGTGCTTTTTTAGCCAAATCCAAGTTTCTCGGATATAATATTTTGTCATTATGCCGCAGCCTGGGCGAGTAATTACTGCAAATTTGTCACATCTGTGTGGTCAGACAGTTTCCCGACCTTGTGGCCAATCAGCTTTATTAAAACCGCAGCTAATTTCCTTCCAGTGAACTCGAGATCAGGCGAGATGATGTGAACTGATAGCTTTGACACTAAAGTGCACGAGAGGGTCGGGATCTAGCTGCACTGTGCCACCACACTTTAAATCACTACGTTAATGTTGTGCGACTGCGCCTAATGTGAAAGATGTGTAAGTCAGTTCATTTTTAATGCCAGTTTTAGCTCAATTTGGAGGTTGTTGTCATCATCAGGCCCTTGCATTTTGGCCCATTAGGTTTTATGCAAGATTATTCTGGGTTACTTAGGTTTTGAGGACATTAAACTTGCGTAATAAATGTGTTGTTTATTTAAAAGTTAGTGTTGATGCAAGAAAAAGGGGTTGACATGGCAAAAATGTATATTGTGTAATGTTGGAATGCTTAGTTCATGTCAAAATGGCACAGCGGGCACAATGCAGCCCTCATACATATTTGTGTGGACCCTCAGGCGATCACAGCCCAAACTACTATATGTATTTTTTATTGCAACTTTCGTGCTGCTGGAACATTTTCACATTTTGTCACTACACGACCAATTTTATTTTAAGATAAATAACTGAAAATTGCAGTGTGCAAAAGTATTCAGCCGCCCTGAATCAATACTTTGTGGAACTGCCTTTGCAATTACAACTGAAAGTCTCTTGAGGTATGACTCCAGCTTTTCTCACCTGCAGTCGGAGATTTTAGCCCAGTCTTCTTTGCAAAACAGCTCAAGCTCAGTCAGATTTGATGTAGAGCGTTAGTGAACAGCAGTTTTCAGATCTTGCCACAAATTCTTGGTTTTATTTAGTTCTGGACTTTGAATGGATCATTCTAACACATGGACATGTTTTGTCCCCAGTCTCAAGTCTTTTGCTTCTTGTCCATCCACTCTGAGCAGCTTCCCCGTCCCTGCTGAACATGATGCTGCACCACCATGTTTGACAATGGAGATGTGTGTTCAAAGTCATGTGCCCTGTTAAGTTAATGTAGTTTATTTATTTGAGACCGGGACTGTGCACAATATACATTTAATTTAACAGTACAGATGCCTTTTACCAGGTTGTAGCTCAAGCCAATGTCCACTTGTAGTCCCTGGGCAGTGATTGTTTTGTTAAGTTTTTCACCAAACATAGCGTTTTCCTTTCAGGCCTTTAATTCCGGTCTGTTCGGACCAGGGCGCCTTCTTCCACATGTTTTGTGTCCCCCACATGTCTTCTGACAAACTGCAAACAGGACTTCTTATTCCTGTTTTTCTTCTTGCCAGATGGTGGATTGAAAAGTGCTTCATGTTCAAAGCTTTGTATAACCGAACTCTCTAAACTTCTCCATAACTTTATCCCTGACCTGTCTGGTGTTTTTGGACTTCATGAACCGCTGCATTTATACTGAGATTAAATCATACACTGGTGGACTCTATTGAATCATTAGGTCAACATTTAATCTTCCAGCCATCATCAGACAACTTCTGACAGCAACTGGGTGCTCTCAGGGAAAAGAGGCTGAATGCTTTTGCACATTGCACTTTTCAGTTTTATATTGAAAAACTAAATCTGTAAATGATTTTCTTTCCTTTCCACTTTGTGTTGCTCCTCCACAAAAAATATCCATGCAATTTATTTCAGTGTGTGGTCGTGACACAGTTCCAGGTGTATGAGCACTTTTGTGTATGAGGACTTTTGTGTATGAGGACTTTTGTAAGCCACTGTATTTCCCTTTTTATCAACCAAACAATAGGATTTAATTTGATTTAATTTACCCCCAAGGAGCTTTCGTCAGTGTAAATTTTGACCTCATAAAATATGTAATTTCATAGATTTTTTTAATGAATCTAGTGACCTGTGGTGAAATATCTGAATATATTAATGTATAATATCAAGATAAAGAATTAATCAGATCAAAGAGCTATTGCTGAATACAAATTAAACTATTATAAAAAGTACATTGTTAATAAATGCATTTACGGTGGATACATTTTGCTTTAGGAAGTGTTCTACATCACAGATCGGAGAATGTGTGTGAATCTGCAAAAACAACACATTCTTGTTGACTTCTTCTGTATTTCTCCTAACATCAGACATTATATAAAATGTCAACAGAAATTGAGCTGGAAAATCCTAGTTCACAAAAGTGCAGATGGTGTTAAGATAATTGCTTGATTTTTACTCATCTACTGCAGTAATTTACACATTCAAAGGCTTGCAATGCTAATTATGAATATGCAAAGTGTTTCATGCCACATTCATGGACTATTTGTCAGCTGTTGTGCTAATACTATCATTTAGAGTGTAAATTATTTGTATCGCCTTCAGAAAAGAAAACAATCATATTAAACTCCATACTTCATACTTCATAACTCTGTTTCAGGGGATGTTGGAGAATTAGAATAAGAATCTCTTAGGAAAAACTAAAGCATTGCTGTAGAATGCATGTATCAACTAAAATGATATAATTGTGACAAAGCAGACTTCTCACTCTCAATGTCAGCACTGTTAGACGACCCTCTGTACTCCTGAAAATACACAGCATAGAAAAGTGTGCCAAAAATGTTAACCAGGACTGCACTCATCCTATTCTCAGTGACTTTATTTCAATTAATTAATTATTGAGATGGATGAATTTGCGCATCAGAAATACAGTCGAACTCCTTAAATGTAGATATAAGCCATAAATGTTTTATCCATATAAAACCAGGCCACTGGAAGTGGATATCTGGGTCTTGGGCTGATATCAAGCTTTAAAAACATTTGAATAATGGAAGTTCATGTTGTCATTGTAGCTTTTTTTCAGCTGGAGGGGCGGCAGAGGAGTGACGGTCAGAGAACTTTGGCCAACATTTGCACTGACAGGAGTGACATTTCTATTCTTGTTTCATTGACAGAAACCCATTGTTGCCGTCTATTCGCATTGGCTGTAATGCCAAGCATGTCCATCAAAGCATGTTTGTCAAAACAAAAGGCATTTTGTGGTGAGATTTTTGGCTGTTAATTTGTTCGTGATATGGAATTGTTGTACATAGTGTTTGCAAGGACCTGGTGCCGCTGTCATACTAAAAACAAGGAAGGCAATACATGAAATACTGCAATGATAGAACAACAACTATGACATATTTCCAGCACTACGTCAACATTTTGAAAGTAAAATCGACAACAAAAATATTCTTGACTGGTTAAAAATTAAATGATGCTATTGTAAGATATACACTTCCTTTGTGAACTCTAAAAAAACAAATAGATTGTGCAAGTTGCATTCATGACGCGTGAACATGCAACACTCAGCCTGAGTGCAGGAGGCTCGAAAACAAGGTGGAAGCTTAATGCAACGAATAGCTAATGGAAGCCTTGTTCTTTAGCATATTCATTTTTAAAGCGGCGGATTGAAGATATGAAGGTGAGGTATATCACGGGCGGGCTCTCTGAAAGCCATTACAATTACACTCCACTTTC